>NW_022146977.1:168731-600218 GCF_002938485.1 Sitophilus oryzae
TCAGTGTACTTCGTTCGGTTACGTATTGCTATGGGGTGAAAAGGAAAAATGCACTTACAGTTTGATGCCGAAGTACGTCGTTTTTTTCTTTTCCTGATTCCCTGTCGTTGTTGTTGTGGACTCTGCTGCCGTTTTCTGGGGTTGTTCTTTCTCGATCCGTGCTTAAGGGTAGATACCACAAGTCGAAAACTAGTGCCGATATTCGCTCGATTTTCTAGGATCTCCACCGCACAGATCCTACCGACTGCGCCAATTACGTTTCAAGAAAACAGGAGAGTCTTTTTTAAAAATAAGTTTTAATAAAGTACAAGATGTTTACTGTAAGAGCAAAGACAATGGAATGATTTTAACAATGAGAAAAGAGTCTCCTCGGTTTGGTGAAGGCTTCGTGGAAACTGCAAGGACCGCATCTTCCCATCAGGATGGCCTGATCTTTTTAGCAGGTGTGCAGGAATCCGTGGGCGTAACTACCTTTTAGTTTATTCAAATATTATAATAGGAACATGATTTAAATATACATAGACAAATTTTATCTTGGTCTAAAATTTGTTGTCAAAAAAATATACCATTTTCTAAAAACTAGGAAACAACTGGTAAATAGGTAAAAAAAAAAAAAAAAAAAAAAAAAAACATTATAAAAATATTATAGAACAATAGTTTTTATTGATTTATGGCAATTTCTGAGCACTCAGACACCAAGCTTCCATATTATGAGAGAGACAAACAATTTTACATTTTTGCAAAAATATTTGGTTTTTGAAATCCTTTTTGCAAAGCATCTTCTTCTGGTACCTGGTTGGATTTCTTCATTTTTCATATCTTCTTGTGTTCCAGCGACTTCTTGTCTCCTTTCTTTCACCGACCTTGGCACATTTGTTTCATAGTGCGGGCGTTCCTCTTCTCTCCCTCGCATAATTTTTCGCTAATCCAGAAATATAGTGATTTGTGTTCTCCCCTATAATGTTGAGCATTTCAGTAGTAAAAAATAACGACCAACATTCAACGGGTGTTTTGGCGTTTTTCCCACAGTTTCTGACGCCTGGTAATCGCACAATAATATTTTCCCTTCTCGTTCTTACTGTTTTGTTTGGGCAATGTTTATGCCACCGCGTTGTGCCATCTTTTCCAATGACAGTTGGAATTCTTGCTAATTTTGCAAGGGGTACATCGTCGTCACTGCTATCAGAACACTCTTGTTCGGATTCGCTATCAGTGCTTCGAGTTTCAACATGATTTTCCTGAAACACCAACTCCTCTTCTTCATCATACGGCTTCCTCTGATGCAACTTCCTCCCATAAACGACAAAGTTTTTCTTGCTCTTCTTCATAATAATTAGACATTGCTGCTAACAAAACAAACTTATTTATAAAATTTATACAATATAAGTGACATTTACCCTAACTTACCATAGAAAAATATATCCAGCGAGTTGTAGAAAAAATACACTGAGCCGGGGCGCCGGGTCTCTCAGACCAAAATCAAAATAATTCAGAAACTAAAATACTTGCTCATCCACGAATTACTGTGCACGTACTGAGTCTAAGCATAAACAGGTAGATAGATCGCCAGGCAATTACGACGATTTTCCGAAAATTGCGGTTAGGTTTTCGGAGCGCCGCACAGTGCTTCGAACATATGGCTCTAGAGGACAAAAATCCAAAACTTCTCTTTTATTGTAAGCAATTTATTCAAACTAGGTTTATTTGACACAAATAATGAGTACTCTCATTGTACTAAATGATGACGTTCTTAGTCCCACGTTTGTGAAAAAAAAATCTTATAAATAATAATAATGTTGGAGCTGTGTTCCATCTAAGCAAATAATAAGTTATAGTATGAAAACGGTGTAAGTATTAAATAAATTCTGTGATAAAAAAAGAATTGAAATAACATTAGAACATGATTCCTACAATATAAGTCAATATAAGATAAAAATGTTTTTCTTAATGAAAAGAAACATTAATGTTATATTTACTAAAAACTTAAGATACTATAAATTTTACTTTAGGACAACAAATGCATAGATCGTAACTACTCTGATTCAGGATAATCACTGCTGACAGAATCTTCCAAATTTATAATATCCAAATCACAGGTAGATGAAGTATCCTCACATATAAGATATTTCTGTACATCATTTTCTAATATGTTACTTTTTCGCGTTGTTACTGTTCATTTTGTCGGTATGAGGGGTTCGGATGTTAATAGTTACCTCTTTAATGGACCATATCCATATATTATTTTTTCCTTTTCTGGGTATGAGATTTTATAATAAATTGAAAGATGGCCACTTTTTTTATGACGTTTCGCTCCAACATAGTGGACTTTTTTCAGGCACAAGTGGTGTCTCATTTGACTGGAAGGTACATCAATATCTAATAAGAACATATTTTTGGAAATACAAATAATTTTGAGTTTTTGTCCTTATGATCAAGCCAAGTATTAGCCAGATCGGCATTGCTTATCAATTTTACTCCATCTGAAAAGTATTATAAAATAAAGTTCGTCGCAAACAGACGCAGAACTACAAAATTAAAAGTATGAATAGGCAACAAAAATATTCAATAAATACGATATGTTTTATTATGTTTTTTTTAAATACCTTTTTGAAGTTTGAAAACTTAAAATTTTTATACCCATTTAAGAATCATCTTAAAAATAAATAAAAACTAAACAATCACGAACTTGTTTAGAAATAAATTTAAAGTACATACCTTGTTTAACAATATCCAAAGTGGCTTTCAATTAAGTACGTACCCGTTTAACTCCATATACAGAACTACTATGAATGTTATACTTTTCACTGATGAGATAATGATCGCAAAATTTATTTTTAGCGAAAATATTTGCTAACAAAAACGCTGTTTATGAAAAATAATATACAGGATGGTTGAACATTGCTATAAGTATAAAATTATATATTTAGATATTAGTAAATTTTAACTTATTTTTTGATTTTTGTCCATGGGACGAAGCACTGTGCGCCGGGTCTCAGAGACTAGTCACCCCGGCCGGAAGGATATGAAATAGAAACATACAAATCTATACTAATATACTGATTAATCACGATCCTGCTCAAACCACTCAACGTAAGAAGCTCAATTTTGGCATACAGGTTGATTCTAGGGTGTAGAGGTTCGATAAGAAGGGATTTTTCGAAATTCCAGTTCCAAGACGGTGAAAATATTACAATATTTTTGCCAAAATTTTTTTTTTCCGAAAAAACGCTTACACGTATATTTTATTTTGTTTTTTTACATATTTTAAGATTTTTAAAAAGAGAAATTGAAAATCTGGTCATTTCATCCCGTTTAAAGCGCTTGACGTAAAAAAGCTGATTTTAAGAAAACAGATTGACTTTAGGGGTGTGAGGTTCGATAAGAAGGGATTTTTTCGAAACTCGAATTCTAAGGTGAAACTATCCTCAAATAATAAAATATTTCTTATATAAAAAACGGTGAGTTTTTCGGAAAAACTTAAACACGTATATTTTATTTTGTCGTTTTACATATTTTAAGATTTTTTATAAATTTATACAGGGTGTTTCATAAAATATGACCATTGAGTAATCTACGATTCTGCTTAAACTGCTTGACGTTTAAAGCTGATTTGGACAAACGGATTGGATTGTGGGGTGTAGGATAAGGAGGGGTTTCTCGAATCTGAAATTTCAAGAGGGTGAAAACGCCCCTCAAATATTACAATATTTGTTATTTAAAAAACGGTTAGTCTTTCGGGAAAACGCGTGGACAAGCATAAATTATTTGTTTTTTTTTTGCATATTTTGAAATTTTTTAAAAAATCATACAGGGTACAGGGTGTTCCAAAAAGTTGGGTAATTTCTTAACCACGATTCTGCTTAAACTGCTTGACGTAAAAAGCTTATTTTTGGAAAGTCAAATTCCAACGAGATGAAACTACCTCTCAAATATTACCAAGTTATATAATAATTCTTGCTTTGCTTTATCATCACCATTACAAATGATTAATTCGACGCGAACGAAGTCGCTGGTACACGCTAGTACTAAATAATATGTGTTAATACACAATAAGTTCATTTATCCACTATAAAAATTAAGTTTGCTTTAATATCCCTAATGATCTCTTTAAAAATAGTGGTTTTTGTTACTCGTATATACATAAAATATTCAGAACGTATCGATACTAAGTCCTGCAGCTGTCTACAACGAACTTGCTTCTTACTTTATAACTAAAAGAATCGGAAAGGCGAACGTTGCATCTCCGACATGTTTACCGACTTAATAAAACTTCTATCTTTGAAAAGAATTTTCGGTTTGCGACACTCCTGCTTCGCAGACGTACACGCGATAAACTTTCTAACTTAAATATTGTTAAAACAAAGTTTAGCAAGGCACACTGTGTCATAAGAGTTTACATAGATGTAATATACAGGCCCGGCAATGGATCTCTAGGCATAGGAATTACATGCATTGGAATGAAACGCCTATAAAAAGTCTATGCTTAAACGGAGATGGACAACAACTTCCCCGTTTCCACTTCCACTACGACTGTCTACTTAGACAAACTCCAATAAGATAACAAATTTTGGAAATTCCTCCACCTCCCATCCACTCATGATACCCATCCCTGCCCTTTATTTATCGCCATTATTTTATTTCCTTCCCGCGCCTCCGCAACTCGCTATTCCGACTCCCGTCAGTTCATCACAGAGCTGCCAGGTCTACCGGTTTCGTCTGTAAGCTACCGATCTACCGATTTAAAGAAAATCTAACGATATATTCAACTGCGTCTTTAGCTTTTACAATAGAAGCACTTTTAAAAAGCGGACTTATTTGACTAAAAATTAAGCGACTGCCGCGTTTGAATCTGTATAATCTGACTTATTATTGTTTCATTAAATTTTATTTAGTAATAACACACATACAGGTCATCGTTCTGTCTAGCTTCAGAGTTATTCCTAAAAATCCTTACTGCTCCTTATTAGGCGCGGTATTGGCGATATGCCTGAAGAAGTTGATATCTTTGAAAAGATTTTATTACATTCATCTACTAAAGTTGAACCCATATTTCCCCCCAAAAAATGTAAACAAAACAAAATTCTGTTTAAGAAACAACCCAAATTCGGACAAATATTTTAGTGGTTTTCCGTCAAAAAAAATATATTAATATGAAAAAGAGTTGAGAGTTGCTACAGCTTTCCATTGAAATAAAAATTAATATTAGATATCACTGATCAAAAATTTATACAAAGGTAAAAAGTGACTGCTACACCAATTTGTGACTGCTATCCCTACTTGTTATGTTTCATGTTTTATTAATATTAATATTATTTATTCAATATTTTTTAATATTAAATAATATACCTAACTATTTCTAATTTTTTGTTATATTTATTATATTTGTATTTTGGTTTGAGGGATCTATTATTACGACACATAAGAATGCTAATTTTGGACTTAAATATTATATTCATTTCGTTTCTGTACTTTTAATTTTTGTTGAAGATCTACTGAGAATTTTATTCTCGTATGGAATTATAATCTAACAAACCCGGCAACCCTGTTCGTCTACTCCTTTATAAAGTTTTTTCGGCCTAATTCCTTTGTCATAACCGCGGCTTTGTGAAGAGCCGCCGCCGACCGACTGTGGCGACTGCTAGGAAGATCGTACAGCATTGCCATTTCATAGAATTGCACTTGTTATTTTAGAAATGATATCAAAGATTTGCATGTTACTTTTCGTTTTAGAAAGAAGTTATGTGCCTAGAGAAAACATCTAAAAATTGTTTCGTACTTATTTAATATTTCATTAAGTAGCCAAGATAATGGGATTAGAAGATTTAGGATTTTGACAAGCCAACATAATTTCGATTTAATTGAATGGCAACACTGTCTGTCCTGTTTCTATTTTTTCGATTCTGTTCTATTAGTAGGCAGTAGCCCCCACACAAGCGACTTAAAGACCCGCCCGGCGCCCCTCTCGCAGGGGCTCTCTCGTCGTATCACTTCTATGATCACTTCCCCTATACGATGGTAGGGAAAAGACACTTTATCCGTCTCTATTGCACTGCAGTGTATTTTGCAGCCTTACCATCTTTTTTATCGCATTGAAAACCTCCTATTGCTAATATTCCTTTGCCAGTAGTGTATATGTCGCAGGCGTATAGAATAATCAGGCTTTTTGCAAAAAGTCTAGGCATATTATAAAACGCGGACGTTTTTAACAAAAGGAGGATATTTTACAAAGAACCTATCTGTTTTCAATCACTTTGAAAAATGCCTAATGAAGACTAGTCAGATTGCACAAAACATTTTACGCGGGATTTGTAAAACAAAGATGCAGCCCTGTACAGGGTGGGTCAAATTTGACGCTTTTAAATGGAAACAGCCTTTTCTATAGGGGATAGACAAAAACTAATATCGGTGTCTGGAGCTCGATTTTTGTCAAAAACATGATGGTAAAAACCGCACGTCGATATCTGTTACCGTTTCGGAGTTACGGGGCGTTTTTCAAAAATATGCATTTCTAACAAATCGCTGTAACTTTTTTGCTATGGAAAATTTTGTATTTTTATGAAAATATTTCTAAAGCACCTTTTTACGTAGTATTTAATGGTTTAAGTATAATTTTTTTAAAATTAATAATTTAAGAATTATCAACAGAAAATTTGATTTTTTATATGAGACACCCTGTATATTATTAATTTATTGAAAAGAATTTAAAATTACTTTTTCAAAAATATAACACACTTGATATTTTGCTCTATTCCTCTTCGAGATATAGAGTATATAAAAATTCGCCCGCTTTAAATAAGTAGGCTTTGAACGGCACCGGCTGTAATGCAAAAAAATTCTAGCTGTGAGCATCAATTAAAACGAAAATAATGTTTGCTATGAGAGATGCAGAATTTTATAACAATTTAAACTATATTTAAGCAACATCAACACATTTAAACTATATCTAATAACAATAAAAATAAATAGCAAACCAAGACATGAGATTTTGCTACAGGTGTTCGACTTATCGACAGTCTTCTGTTATGGACAGACGGGGCAGTTTTTGAACATTTCTTGCGGAATTCATTAACTCAGTGGGGGTGAAAGATACCCTCTCATAACTGCTGAGTATTTCAAATTCTTGTCTAGATTATACGGAAGAATAAGGAACCTTTATTCTCCCGCAAATATATCCATAGGATTAGATCCATGGGCACTAAGTCAGGCGGCCTCGACGGCCAACGGCTGGGATCTTGGTTAGTTTTTCAATTATTCTTGAAATTGGCTACAAAAATTTGCTGATAACTTCAGCGTTCAGAGGCGGTGCGTCGTCTTGCTGGAAAAATATGTTTTCGATTTCCATTAAGCGCATATCATCAATAAGGGGTCCAAAGCCTACTAGTTAAAAGTGGCGAACTTTTAAAAATTCTGTATTTCGAAGGGGATTATAACAAAATATCAAGTGTGCTATATTTTTGGAAAGGTAATTTTAATTTTTTTCAGTTAATTAAAAATATAGGGGGTGTCCCAAATAAAAAATCAATTTTTCTGTTGATAACTCTTAAATTAAAAATTTTAAAAAAATTATACTTAAACCATTATATTCTACGTAAAAAGGTACTTTGAAAATGTTTTTATAGAAATACAAAATTTTCCATATCAAAAAAGTTACAGCGATGTGTTAAAAATGCACATTTTTGAAAAACACCCCGTAACTCCGAAACGGTAACAGATATTGATGTACGGTTTTCACCATCATGTTTTTGGTGAAAATTGAGCTCCAGAGACCGATATTAGTTTTCGCCTATCTCCTATAGAGAAGGGTGTTTCCATTTAAAAGCGTCTAATTTGACTCACCCTGTACACAGAATCGAATTACAGAGTATAACAATTAAATGATAGGTTCCAATATATTTTGTATTTAAAATTGTGTTACTTATAATTAAAATTTATGAAATAGGATTCAAGTTGTTTTCGTCTAAACATAATAAAATTTTAACATAAATAATTATTGTTTCTGTATAGGAAAATATGGGGTATTTTTATTAAAGCGTAAATTATTCAATATGCTCATGCTCATAGCTGACTAAGCTTTGATCATTTTTTAATCTTTCTGGCCTCGATTCTCGATTTGGCATTTTGTAAAATGACTGAAAACAGGCAGTCTTTTTGCAGAAGTGTACAAAAAATATCATCATTGTTTAATATGCTTAATTCTGATTAGGCTTTTTGCAAAGTGACTGAAAATAGATAGGCTTTTTGTAAAAATGCCTTATTTTGTTTTATAATGTGCCTAGTCTTTTTACAAAAAGCCGTATTTTAAGCAATATTAAAGAAACGGCTGTGTAGATCAACATTGTTACTAAATATACTAATATATTTTCATTTTTTTTTTCAGATGCAAAGATAAGATGACATCATCTGCGTGTAAACCAACATGACATCAATGCTCACGTTAACATCATTCCTCCTGGCTATATTTGGAAGTACCAGTCCCAATCCACAAAATGGCATTCATCAAACAGCTACACCACAGTCTCTGGCAACTAGTATTTTGTATTCGGAAACTGAAGAACTAAATAGTGAAATAATAAAGCAGCACATGGAATATCAAAAAACAAAAAGCAGTAAGTTGGATGTACTTCAATTGTCAAACCCAGCAAAAAGATATGACGATTTTAAATTATCTACAACAAAGAGTACAAAAAGATATATAAACAGTTTTCCTTTAGATCATACTTCATCATCGGAACATCCAGTAACATTGGTAGAAGAGAACAGCAAAAACGATAAACAAACAGTCAATTCGGAGTTTTGGTCAAACAGACGGACTTCTGTTCAAACTATATCAAACTCTTCAAAAGAATATGAATATTCAGGGAAGTTAGATTATCAATTTCACGATTTATTTAATATAAAAGAATCATCTAATACTATTCAAAAATACAATTTACATAGTCAAAATACCAGAAAATATAGTACTGAAAAACCTGTCAATTTCAAGACTACGCCAAATGAAGGCGCATTTCAAGATAATCTAAAGTTACCTTTTGATAGTTTAGGTAGTTCCGTATCAGTATACAAACCCTCAACCAATTTTGAGAATATTGAAAAGAAACTTAGTGATGAAAGAAGTAGATCTAAATCAACCACAGTTGACGATGATACAACATTAGTGGATTTATTAAGTAAAGAGAGAAATGTCGAGGAAACCCTCAATTTTCAGTTTCCATTATCTGAAAGTCCATTTCTAGGTAGGCCAAATGATTTAGACTATTCAACAACTTATCCAGGGTTTGTTACTAGTAAATTCTTTACCAAAACATATTTATCAACTAAAAGTTTGTCATCAAATACTCAAGATTCCTTAAGCTCTCATAAACACAATTTACCAATATCTACCTACAAAGAAAATCGCGAAAAAGATCATTTTAAAGTTTCACAAACTAAGACTCTCATTGGCGATTCCAAGACTTTTAGGAAAAGGTCTTTATATGATACACTCAACGACAAATATCCACTCCAATGGTCACCGAATAGCAAATTAAACTCAGCAATGATGGCAGACGATGGTGATTCAAGGCCATCAAGCCGTCGCGAAGTGGAGGCGGGAAGCACGTCGCAGTATAAAGTTCAAAAGCGAAAAGGCGGCCCTGGAGTAAAGCCTATTCCGGAGGATTTAGAGGGTAAGTTGTTTAGGCCTGGGGAATAACGGTCGGGAAACGATTAGGGGTTTGCGCTCCGATTATTAAGACGTTCTCTATTTTTATTTTATCTCCTTTTGTTTTTTTCTTTGTTTCTATGTGGTTTTTGTCGGGAACCGAAGGATAAGAAGACGCTAATGATATATCTCAAAGAGGATGAGTATACCAAAACAGAGAAAGGAAGAATGAAAAAGACGTAGCTATTTATAATAGAGATGTCTGGTTAGTTGTTTTTTAATTTATTGCTGATCAATATTATGCTTTCAGGAAAGTGAGGAGAAAAGGAAGTCAAAGGAAATTAGTTATATTAATCATATAATTATCATTTACATGGAACTCTGCGTACCTATCTAGATATTCGCTTATCTTATACAGGGTGTTTCAAAACAAATGCGAAAAACTTTAGGGGGTGATTCCTTGTTCAAAATAAAGGGTAGTTTGCTTTATAAACGTTGGGTCAAAAGTCAACCATTAGGGAGATATCGCGGTACAAAGATGGCGGAAAAATAATGTTTTTATTTTTTATCTTGAAAACGAAAAGAGGTAGACTAATGAAATTTTATGGAAGCATTACTGTTATGAAAACACACTTTCAGGTAATTTTTTTACTTTTTTAAAATGAGTGGAAGGGATTGAAATAAACTACCCTTATCATTCATGTTAACGAAATTTAAAGAAAAATCTTATCAAACACATGCAAATTAATTTGGATAGTTTAGTTTGTTTAGAAACTCTTTTACCTCTTGTGTTTTTTTGATAAAACTCACCGATTGGAAATTAAAAAATAAAATGTAAAGCATTATATGTCAGGACAAAAAACATTTTTAGATTAAGAATCTAGTGATAATAACGATAATAATAATCATCTAGATAATAACGTATTGCAGTAGAGTAATGTCAAATAAAAGAATATTAGGAACATCCTAAAAAGTAACAGCGGCCGACTAGATTTTTTCCTAAAAAAATTACAGCAGCCCACTAGATTCTTTATCAGAAAAGGTTTTTTGTCCTGACATGTAATGCTTTACATTTTATTTTTTAATTTCAAATCGGTGAGTTTTATCAAAAAAATACAAGAGATAAAAAAGTTTTTAAACAAACTAAACTATCCAAATTAATTTTTTTGCATGTGTTTGATAAGATTTTTCTTTAAATTTCGTTAACAAGAATGAATGGGGTAGTTTATTTCAACACCTTCCACTCATTTTAAAAAAGTGAAAAAATTACCAGAAAGTGTGCTTTCACAACAGTAATGCTTCCATAAAATTTCATTAGTCTATCTCTTTTCGTTTTCAAGATAAAAAATAAAAACATTATTTTTCCGCCATCTTTGTACCGCGATATCTCCCTAATGGTTGACTTTTGACCCAACGTTTATGAAGCAAACTACCCTTTATTTTAAACAAGGAATCACTCCCTGAAGTTTTTCGCATTTGTTTTGAAACACTCTGTATAACAAGTCAGATTCTAACCTCCAATAAAGCAGATGAAGAGCGGTTATTAAAAAAGCGACTAATAATGGCAAACTTTGAAATTTTCTCGTAAATTCGGCTAGAGAAATTAAATAACATTTTTACGGAATAATCGTATTTTTTTTATTAATTTTACTTTTTTGTTTTTAGAAAAATTTTAATTGAGTAATATAAAACAAATCTGATATTAACAGTTAACTTTAACAAATGTATACATTGCCTCTCCACCAATTTTCAATTTAAATAGTCTCCGATAACCTGAAGGCATAAATACCAGTTTAAAAGCTCTAATGAATAAGTTATGTTCCTCTAAAAACATAGGTAGATATTTAAAAACTTTGTGGACTTTTTTTTAGTGCGGTTAAAACTTTTTAGGTGTGAAAAAAGTGTAAATGACATTTCTATAAAAGTGAAATATATTATTACTAAATTTAAATCTGTTAAAGAATCTAGATTTTTAGATGCCTGATAAAACATGATAAAAATTCCTGAAAAGATTAGTAATTATTTTGCAGAATTTTAATGAAAAAATGCCTTGAATGGTTAATAACTACGTAAAAAATATTATTGATCACAAATAAATAATAATATAATAAATATTCCAAAATAATGATTGAGCCCATGAAGTAAAATACAGGGTGTCCCAGAAATGAGTGCAGATATTTTAAGGGGTGGTAGATCTGGTCAAAATAAACATATTTTCTCTTTACCATTTTTAAAATAAATTGAAAATAACCGAGTTATTTAACTTTGAAAATTTAAAAAAATAATCGCAACATTTTGAGAACCGCCGGCAGATATTGCCAACTACATCCAATTTCCCGGATCAAGCCCGGATTTCAGTTAATTCGACGCACTGTGTTGCCATATGGACAAGAAAGTATTTGTTTAAAAGTAAGTCATAAAATCACAACACCTGAGGAGTTTGCAGAGATGCATTACATTTATAAGATTGTTATATTATTACATAAAATGAATTAAAAGTTAAATGTTTAAAAGTTAAAAAAGTTAAATTAAAAAACTTACCCAACATTAAAAAAGATACTTATGACAGATCGATGTAACTGCGACAGTTCTCTTTTTCGATACACACTTAACTAAAATACACTTCATTTTGCTGCTTTACTTGTACATGCTATTATAAAATCTGCTAAAATAACACTCCCCATTTTTAACTTAACACATTATTTTCATATAGGCTTCATCACAATTTGAACCACTGATTTACAAAACACCTTGAAAAGCACACATTACATACTACTGTGAATACCTTTCTGAATGAATAAATGTTGAGAATTATTGTCTCCTACCGCCACTTTACGAACTACTTTCAATCTAAGAAAATACATGTTTCACTCAACAATTTTAAATACGTAATTTGTTTTTTCGCTATTTTTTCGATGTATTTCGACAATTCCGTCGACAGCCCAACCGTCGGCCAAGACAGTCGCGCATCACTGGTTGGTAACTGCTCACTGCTCCTTTGTCGCGCCGGCGTGTCGAGCTTGCGTCATGCGAGGTTGCCGTAGTTTCAACAATTTCAAATTCAAGACACTCGAAGCAATCAAATTCTTATTAAATTTTAAAAATAAAACAGAAAAACATGAAAGGAAACAAACAAAACACAAATGAATTGATTATTGATAAGGTCACAAAAAATAAATTTCTAAAATGTTTATCCTAATTCAGAATTCAATATATCAAAAACAGCCCGACGAATAATCAATTCATTTTTGTTTTGCTTGTTTCCTTTCATGTTTCTCTGTTTTATTTTTAAAATTTAATACGAATTTGATTGCTTCGAATGTCTTGAATTTTAAATTGTTGTAACTACGGTAACGTTGCTTAACATCATCGTCTGACGCAAGCCCGCCACGACGGCGCGGCTCAAAGGACCAGTTCACACGTGGCACTCTTGGCCGACGCGCGACAGTTGGTCTGTCGAAATACATCGAAAAAATAGCGAAAAAACAAAATACGTATTTAAAATTGTTGAGTGAAACATGTATTTTCTTAGATTGAAAGTAGTTTGTAAAGTGGCGATAAGAGACGGTATTTAAAGTAATGTGCGCTTTTCAAGGTGTTTTGTAAATCAGTGGTTGAAATAAAACAGAGAAACATGAAAGAAAACAACAAAACAGAAATTAATCGATTATTCGTTGGGCTGTTTTCGATATATTGAATTCTAAATTACGATAAACATTTTAGGAATTTCTTTTTTGTGACCTGGTTGTGAATAATATGATGAATCATTTTCGTAAACGTCATAAACGTAATGTTTCAGCCTTTTAGTTAATTTTCGGTGGTTTTTGTTAAGTTTTCATTGAAACGGTACGTACTAAAAATAATTAATGTTTTTTTTTCTATAATAATTATTAATAATGAGCACTGATAAAAGATTAAATTTAACATTCCTAATTTTTGAGTAGAAATTTGTCTATGAATTTATGAATGTAGAACTATGTAGAATGTGGATAACATAGGAGGTTGCAACATTGCAAGGTTTAGATACACCGTAGAGAAATCTCAGGTGAATAAACAAGTGGCACTAAAAAGTTTTTTCAAATTTCCCGGAAAATGTCAAGAAAAATTTTAAATTTTGAACATTTTTTTTTCGCAAAAGAACCTCATAGGCGTGTTTCTGGGGTTGAACTATACTACCAGTTAAAATATTTGCACTTATTTCTGGGACACCCTGTATAAGTAAAATTTACATTTAACTGCGTCCTCAGTCGTTAGAATTTGATTGGTATAATCTTGAAATTCCGCAAATAACAATAAGTAAGTTTATAATTATTAAAATCTATATAATTATATAGATTTAGATATTAATATTAAAACATTTTTTGTAACTTCTTTACCGAAAACTTACTTTTATTAAAATAATTTGGGATATTGTTAATCATAATATAGCGGTATTTCTATTTTAAATATGTGCCCAAATTATTTACAAATATTAAAGGTCAAAATGCTACACAAAAAGAAAGCACAGTATTGTTTTTTGTTGTACAGGAAAAGCACTTATTGTACACCTGAACAAATGCTCGTTCGAATGGAAAGAAGATCCCTTCAGTAGCGTAGAAAATGCTAGCTTATCTTTATCGTATTTTTTCGTATTTTTTTGCAAAATATTGTTAAAACTTATTCAATCTCATTTATTACCGTCATAGACACTATTACTCTCAATATATTTTTTGTTATCTAGTATTGTATTTTTTCTACATGTATATTTAAAAATCGAGATTGTAAATTTATTAGTTACTAGTGTGTACCCGCGACTTCGTTCGCGTCGAATTAATCATTTGTAATGGTGATGATAAAGCAAAGCAAGAATTTCCATTTAACAAAGTTATAAAAACAAAGAAAATATGTATAAAAACAAAATCAATTATGCGTGTCCAAGTGTTTTCCCGAAAGGCTCACTGTTTTTTAAATAATAAATATTGTAATATTTGAGGGTTGTTTTCACCCGCTTGGAATTTGAAATTCGAGAAACCCCCCCTTATCGAACCTCTACACCCCACAGTCAATCCGTTTGCCAAAAATCAGCTTTAAACGTCAAGCAGTTTAAGTAAAATCGTGATTACTCAATGGTTATATTTTATGAAACACCCTGTATAAATTTTTAAAAAATCTTAAAATATGTAAAACAACAAAATAAAATATACATGTTTAAGAGTTTTAAGAGACTCACCGGTTTTTAAATAAAAAATATTCTAATATTTGAGGGGTGGTTTCACCCCCTTAGAATTCGAGTTTCGAAAAATCCCTTTTCGAACCTCTACACCTTAAAGTCAATCCGTTTTCCAAAAATCAGCTTTTTACATCAAGCGCTTTAAGCAAGATCGTGATTAATCAATGACCAGATCTTTCGAAACACCCTGTATACACTTTTAAAAAATCTTAAAATAGCAAAATAAAATTACACTAAATCACCACAATACACCAAAACACTTTTACTTTTACACTGGACCATAAACTGTTTAGTAGTTTATAATCAACTGTTTAGTAAATCATCTACTGATGATGCTAACATGGTTAGCGAAATGCGCGTCCAGTGTAAAAGTAAAAGTGTTTTGGTGTATTGTGGTGATTTAGTGTAATTTTATTTTGCTGTGTAACATCAAAGGTTCTAACCCTCAACTGTAATCTTCAAATATGTAAAAAAAAGAAAATAAAATATCCGTGTTTAAGCGTTTTTTCGGAAACTTTACCGTTCTTTAAATAAAAAATATTCTAATATTTGAGGGGCGGTTTCACCCCCTTAGAATTCGAGTTTCGAAAAATCCCTTCTTATCGAACCTCTACACCCTAATGTCAATCCGTTTTCCAAAAATCAGCTTTTTATGTCAAGCGCTTTAAGCAGGATCGTGATTAATCAATGACCAGATTTTTCGAAACACCCTGTATACATTTTTAAAAAATCTTAAAATATGTAAAAAAAAGAAAATAAAATATACGTGTTTAAGCGTTTTTTTCGGAAACTTCGGAAAAAATATTTCTTTTGTTTAAATATGAATTTATATAAAAGGTGTATCGTAAAACTCAAAATTATGAGAATTAATATAACTAACTTTTTAATTGAACGTTTAGTATTACATTTAGTGCATACGTAAGAAAGTGGTAACCATAATTAAAAACCTTAGTTCTATCTATTAAACTAAAACTATTACAATAATGGTATAAATAGTATGTTTAAAATATAGATATATAACTATACCTTTTTTCTTTTTTCTGCGTCATTTAGTCTGCATTAATGATACTTTATTGTCTTGAAAAAAACTTAATATTCTTTTCTCACTAAATCAGTAATCGAAATTAAGAATATAAAAAATGCTTAACGTTTTAGGGGTAGATAATTCATTGTATTAAATTATTTTTTATGTACAAACATTTTATAATAAAGGTTAACATTATGTGCGCTACTGAATTAGACCCTCTGTAAAAAACAGATCAATATAGTCTTTTCTTGGGTCCTTTGTACAAGAAATATGTTGACTGGATATTGAAATAAAATCTGCTAACATAAAAACTATTTTATGTAGCCCGAAAATCTTTTGATTTATGGAAAGGATTTTAGAAAACTATATATAGCAAAACCCGTAGAACTATGTAACATGGATTTTCCGTGGTATTTTTTATGATTATTTGGTACAATATACATAGTAAGCGTATTTTACATAGAACTCAGTATATAGATTATTTCAAATAAATTTTTAATCACAGCTTGACCAGCAGACACGTTTATATATTTCCTTTTATTCAAATTATTTTAGAAAACAAAAATGTGTTAATTATAAATATATAAACATTTATTAATTACATCTACAAAACTCACCCCTCAACAGCAGCAGTTAAAGGACATAAAGGGCCGCCATATTATTTTTCCGTTCAAAATATTCTGATAAGATTGCGATGGTTTTTTACATCGGCTGTTAAATTGCTTCGACACCTTATACCACTCGAACTACAAGCGATTCTAAAAAGAAGAATTTTTCGACTGCAAAGTCTGCTACAAAAAAATGAGTTTAAAGCATCACAACACAACTCACTCAAACCAAAAACTAGTAATACAACACTAAAGTGTCAAAACGAATCAAAATCTCAATAAATAAATAAATAAATAAATGTGGCCACTTAACATTTTTTATAGCTGAGCTATAGTCTATAAAATGAATAACTTTGAATTTTGACCGTTATTTTTTACCAACATGGCAAATATGAAATCCCTCTGTCAAAAAAGTTACTGATATTCTTCCTCTTCTTGCAAAAATCAACACGAAATGTCATAATTGACAAAAGTAAAATGTCATCAGCTTTTGACATTTCTAAATATTAGACCAATGTCGTCTCTAATAGAACAGCCACGGAGCGAGATTTATGACGTCACGCTAGTTAGATACTACGGATTAATAAATATGTTGTAGAATACATGGAAACATAATAATTCCTCGTATTTTTGGTTTGTATTTTAAAAATGATATAGTTTACATGAAATATACATAATATACAGTTAATAAATACAATATATATATACCTATTTATAGTAATAAATAACTTTGGCAAATAAATTATGAACCATACAAATGCAGCAAATGTTTTACAATATACAAATAATGAATATGGTACATAAGATAATGGGTAAAATGTAAAATATATTTTAAATTTTGGGTTATATATAAAAGTTTATTTGGTGTCACTTATATACAGGGTGTTTCAAAACAAATGCGAAAAACTTCAGGGGGTGATTCTTTGTTCAAAATAAAGGGTAGTTTGCTACATAAACGTCGGGTCAAAAGTCAACCATTAGGGAGATATTGCGGTACAAAGATGGCGGAAAAATAATGTTTTTATTTTTTATCTTGAAAACGAAAAGAGATAGACTAATAAAATTTTATGGAAGCATTACTGTTATGAAAACACACTTTCTGGTAATTTTTTCACTTTTTTAAAATGAGTGGAAGCGGTTGAAATAAACTACCCCTATCATTCTTGTTAACGAAATTTAAAGAAAAATCTTATCAAACACATGCAAAAAAATTAATTTGGATAGTTTAGTTTGTTTAGAAACATTTTTATCTCTTGTATTTTTTTGATAAAACTCACCGATTTGAAATTAAAAAATAAAATGTAAAGCATTACATGTCAGGACAAAAAACATTTTCTGATAAAGAATCTAGTGGGCTGCTGTAATTTTTTAAGAAAAATCTAGTCGGCCGCTGTTAGTTTTAGGATTCCTAATATTATTTTATTTGACATTACTCTACTGCAATACGTTATTATCTAGATGATTATTATTATCGTTATTATCACTAGATTCTTAATCTAAAAATGTTTTTGTCCTGACATGTAATGCTTTACATTTTATTTTTAATTTCCAATCGGTGAGTTTTATCAAAAAACACAAGAGGTAAAAAAGTTTCTAAACAAACTGAACTATCCAAATTAAAGCATTTGCATGTGTTTGATAGATTTTTCTTTAAATTTCGTTAACAAGAATGATAGTGGTAGTTCATTTCAACCCCTTCCACTCATTTTAAAAAGTAAAAAATTACCTGAAAGTGTGTTTTCATAACAGTAATGCTTCCATAAAATTTCATTAGTCTATCTCTTTTCGTTTTCAAGATAAAAAATAAAAACCTTATTTTTCCGCCATCTTTGTACCGCGATATCTCCTTAATGGTTGAGTTTTGACCCAACGTTTATAAAGCAAACTACCCTTTATTTTGAACAAGAAATCACCCCCTAAAGTTTTTCGCATTTGTTTTGAAACACCCTGTATATTTCGTCTATTGTAATAATATATTTAAAATATTTAAATTAACTGTAATAATTATATTAATTTGGTCAAAATCGACTCTGAATGAGATTGTTCTGCGTAAATTATTATTCATTATAAATTTTAATGCTCTGTAAAAATGAGTAATAGTAGCTGGGTAAATACAGTCAATTTATCAACACTAAAATACCACATTATTGTGCTTTTTTCTTTCCTTAATTCTTTCTTTTGTTCTTTTATTTCAGCCTCTCCGACGTTTCCGGTTTCTGTGGCAATAGAGGATGAAAAATTCAAAATCTCCAAATCGGACGTGTCCGTTAGCGAGGTGCCACAGATTATGAAAACGATCTCCTCACATCCGTTTGATTATCCTTTGGCGTCGGCCACAGATAAAAGTAACGCCAGGCAAGAAGCAATGAACTTCAACGTTGGATCTTCGGTGAATATCACTGGATCGGTAAAGTTACCTGCGGATATAGAGAAGGTAATAAGATTATACAGGGTGGATGTATGTCATAACATGCTTAGTTTCGGAGATACAGGGTGTACAAGTTTCATATTTATTTCGATTTTTTCCAAATAATTTATGAAAAAATATCATAAAAGTGAAATGGTAATAATTGAAAAAATTGCATATTGTTCGTGGTAAATTAAAAAAATTGCAAGTTCATTTCGCTCTTAAAAATTAACCAAAGCATGTAGTGACATGATCCAAAAAACAAAATGCTTAGTAGACATGGTTCTAACCAAATAATAATGTTTTAGGAAAACTTACTCACGAAAAAAAAAAAAAAAAAACAACGCTTTATTGTACAAAAAGCCAAAACAGCTTCATCGACAAAGCAAAACAAAAAAAGCACAAAAACAAATATACAAATAATACAAAAAATGTCATACAATACAAATCAATTCAAAAAAAAATGTACGTCATAAAATTACAATAAAACATATATGGACATTGCAGAACACAGGCGTATCTAGAAAATTTTACAAAAGGAAAACTAAATGGATAAAATCATGTTATAATAACATAAAATCAAGAGTTATAAAATATTAAATACTAGACCTTTAACCAGTGTGTGAGATGATCAAAATATTAAAATTAAAATTCTAAATTGTTCATGATTAAACATCAACAAAAAAGTCGTTTACCGCATATAGGGCTCTCTCCAGTAAGTATGATTTCAGAGCTTTGCGAAATGCGGGAAAGAATGAAAGTGACTTGATATTCGAAGGCAAATGATTGTACATTTTCTTGGCATTGTACAGTATTGAGCCCTTAACTAGTTCTGAGCTCGGGGTTGGCAGATAAATATCGTGCTCCGCATTCCTAAGTGGATAGTTGTGAGAAGGCCTTTCCGGAATAGAGAATATGTGCTTGCGGATTAAGCAAACGGATTCAAAAATGAATAAGGAAGGAAGAGTCAGTATTTTGAAATTTTTAAAGAAATTCTGGCAGTGAGTTCTACTGTTTAGTCCCAATAAGTATCGAACTGCTCTCTTTTGAAGTTTGAAAATACGATCAAATTTTGTCGC
Source organism: Sitophilus oryzae (assembly GCF_002938485.1). Lineage (NCBI taxonomy): Eukaryota > Metazoa > Arthropoda > Insecta > Coleoptera > Curculionidae > Sitophilus > Sitophilus oryzae. The sequence continues at coordinate 188,702 of NW_022146977.1, forward strand.
GCAGCAAGTACCCCAGAATGGAAGGGCATAACGAAGATGCGACTCAAAAAGGGCATAATAGACCATTCTAGAGGTTGATGAGTTAAGTTCCTTAGACACTGATCTTAGCGCAAAACAGGCAGAGCTTAGTTTCTTTGATAAGGCTTCGATGTGCAAGTCCCATTTTAAAGAGTTGTCCACAACAAGTCCTAAGAATCCACAGAGTCCACGACGTCAATAGTGGTGTTATTAAGTACAAAAGGTTGTATAGTACTTTTATATGACAAAACTTTAGTTTTTTGAAAGGTTGAGGCATAGGAGATTAGAATCGCACCAAGATTTAATGGTGCGTAAGTCACTGGATATAGTATCATATAGTGCCGTAACATCTGGGCCACTCCAAGTGAAACTAGTATCGTCCGCAAAGAGGCAGATTTTACCGCTAATGTCTAGATTTGCAATGTCGTTGATAAACACCAGAAATAAAATAGGGCCAAGTACTGAACCCTGAGAGAAATTATTAGACAGGGTTTTTTAAAATTAGGGTAAAATACAGGGTAGTAAGCCCAATACTAAAGATGATATATTACAGTTTGCTTAGAAAATTAATAAAATAAGGCTAAAAATATAAAAAATATAACACTTTAAATTTGACGAAAAAAACTTTCCGTGTCATTTTTTTTGCATCTGAGTATATAATATAAAATTGCAGTAATATAGAATGTTATAGCATAAGAAAAATATAGCACATAAAACCAATAGCTTCTATAATGCACCATTTATCTGAAATTGCTACTGAAATTACCAAGTAATAAATGACCAATAGTTATATAAATTAATCTGGATTCTTTTATAGATCCAGTTCCAAGTGAAATATCTGTAGAACCGGTATTTCAGCTAAGCTTTATAAAGCTTTCTCTTAAATATTAAGTTACTTTTCATTTTTCTAAACTAGATAAGTAATTCTCTTACTGAGTAAAGGAATAAGATTTCTAAAATAAGAATAGTTTGCAATCCACAGAAGTTTTTGTTCGCACGTGTAAAATCGCTTATTAAAAATAAGAAATAAATTTGGTTCGAAAACATATCGTTCTTATGTAGTTTTATGATAACAAAGTAAGCAAAATAAAACACTAAATCACAACAATACACCAAAACATTTACTTTTGTACTGGACGCGCGTTGCACTAACCATGTTAGCATATCAGCAGATGATTAAAACTAAAGTAATACCTACAAATTGAGCGTTAGTCCAGAAGGTCAAAACCAACCAAACGTAACAATTTATTACTATCTTTACATTATTTATTTTCACGCTCTCATATGCATCTAACATTACAGTTGGAGTTGGGTATAAAATACAGTAATATCAAACTAACAAGATTTTTTTTATTATCAAAGGTAGGGGGCTAAAAACATGTAATAAAAAATGGAGTTGAACGACAGAAAAATAAATCACTAAGTCAGAGAGACATTTAGGTCGTAAATTTTTCGTCAAGCGTAAGTTATTACCGAGAGACATATACGTACGTATGTGAAATAAGAAACGCCTTTTGTGTACCGAGCAGACAAACGTCAACATTATAATAGAGGAAAATTCTAAGAAATATTGAAAAGACGAACTTGACACGGCACTACTTTATACTTCATTTAAATGCAATGTTGTGGTTAAACGGAACTTGACTTACTGCATTTTATTTATGAGATACCTATAAGAAGAAATATGTACAACTGATACTAAAACTATATCGAAGTTATTTATATATTTTGTTATTTGGTCAGTCTCATTTTTATATTTACTATTTTTTTTGTGACCCCAATGTTGTAATTTGATAAAAAAATTATTAGGTCATAGCCAATAGCATCTTTTACTAGCTTATTATCAACTTTCAGATTTACTATTTAGATTTGATCAAAATTAAAGTAGAATTTTATTTTTGAAGTGGCTATCGGCCTGCTCCACCTGAAACCTTTTTAGATCTCTTACGCCACACCCCTTTGATCTCTAGTGTAGTAGAACAACCCATGTTCGTTCAACAAAGATGAAGAGATTATTTTTTTCCAACTGTATAAAAAAAACAAAAAAATGGAAATGAAATAAAGGGACCTACGTTGTGTTAAAAATATTTATTTTTGTGATTACCTGGGATGCGCTCGATAGAAGCAATATTAGGGGAAATTTGCGGAGAATAGGTTATGTAAATCAAATATAAAATTTGTAAATAGCCCTACTTATTTTATTAAATGAAATGAAAGTAAGAGTAAAAGAGCACGGCAGAGAAAACCCTGATCACTATTCCAGAGAATCCAACTATTCCAGCTGTTCTGAACTTCAAGAAAAGAGTAATAATAATAAAATAAATACTGTCTTCATACCAAGGTTTAAGGTTAAACACACTTAAAACATTCATAACTCAAGAGGTTGCAGAGGTTTTGTTTCCTCACCTGCGGGTACTGAGGTTCCTGGATTCGGCAAGCTACTCAGCTAGAGTTGATGTGGTTGGTGCTAATATCTTTAGTTTATGAGTTATACCATTCTTTTGGTTTTGACTGCTCATTTGTGTGCTAAGATGAATATCTTAGCACACTGTTTAGCCTTTAAACAAAGTTTATACAAACGGTGCAAGTGGGCATAACTAAATTACCAACAGATATTCAGGCTGATGCGACAAACGCCATATCCAAACTACTTCCATTTAAATCCCGAATAACTTATGAAAAGGGATACAAAAATTTTCAAAAATGGAAGCAATTAAAAAAACGTGCGAGAAGAAATAAAATTTTTAACCTATCCTCGTTGTTAAAGTATCATTTAATCTACTCTTGCGATTAAAGTACTATTTTATCTACTATTTTTGATAGATATATAGGCAATTTTAACAGTTGCTATTGAAAAAAATAATGCAAAGCTTTAACACAGAATATTTCAAAGATTTACTGGAAAAAAAAATTAAAGTAAGTATTAATCTTCGATCATGTTGAAAAATTTAACAAATCCTGGAAACAAATGGACGGAAAATTCACCCCTCTCTACTTATCCATTCCGTCCATTATCCGCCATTTTTTCTAATGAAATTAATAAATTACGCGTCTCGGTTCGTTTTTCGCGACTGGTTTTTCCAATTTAATTATATCGGAAGTCGTTATGCCGGATCGACTAAGGATGGAGGGAGATTGTGGACGTAGGAAGCAAGCCGAAAAAGAAATAAATCAACAGTACTGTTTACTTGGCCAATAGAGTTTTCATTACGAAAGTGAAATTTAGCTAGATAAAATAAAATACGAAGAGCCTTTTAAGTGGCGGACAAAGCTTTTGAGAAGCATTCCGATGAAACCTGATCACCTTTTAGACCAGTTGCCTCAGAATACAGGGATTTAAAAAAAAATTGGTCAAGTTCGAGTCGGACTCGCGCACGAAGGGTCCCGTACCATTCATTATCTATACAACAATAACATTAGACACTATATTATTATAAACTTTTTTTCCGATTTAGCTGAAATTTTGAATGCGCGTATGAGAAATTAAAAATCAATAATAAATATGTAAAAAGTAAAAATAAATATGTAAAAATATGTAAAAATAAAAAAAAACGATTAAGAAAAGTCGCCATGACTAGGATTCGAACCTGACTTACTAGGGCTCCAACGTCGTAGCAGCGTAAAGTCCTAACGCCTTAACATAGACAAACTAACAAAAGCAAGACTTTTCAAAGGATTGAGGAAGTCGAATTATTGTTTTTGCGCTGGCCAGTTGAGTCAGAAATCATCGCGCAGTCGCACTCGTCAGACCTAACCTAAATAAAACGAAAAACGTTTTTGCCTTGAACCATCCTTGAACGAACTGTTGAATTCCTGATTTTGCGTTTTGTTTGGTTATTACTATTATTTTATTAGCGTACAAAACGAAAACAAATAATTTAATACATTTTACATTTATGAAGAACATAATAATTACTGTGATTATACATATTATTGTGGTTACATCGCTAACGTAGACAAAACGAAGGTCCTACAAATTGACTGTAAGTTATAAGAATCTTTATCTTTTTAATCTTTTTATGATTTGAATTTTTGTGCTTTATATTTTATAATAGACTCGAAATGTTAATATTTTTGAAAATTCTTGTGAAAATGTGAAGTTTATGTTTTATATTTGAAAAAGTTGTATATTTTTAAGATGTTTCTTGTTGTTCCTATTATTAATATTATAATATACATAATAATTTTTTTGTACCTTTTGAAGAATAATGCTTTTATTTCGTTTACCATAACTGTTGTTTTTTTATCATCTTTTTTGTTATTTTAATAAGAGGAATACGTTTTCGTTTATTAAACTTTTGTTTTTATATCTGTTATGTCCAGAAATTATTGTTTATTTTACCGATAAATTTATTTGATTTTAATAAACGCTTTTTAATTAAACATCCTTGTCTAAAAGGCTACTACAAAATACACAATCCATAAGTAAACCGTCCTCGTCTAAAAGGCCAGTTGACGCAAGCGCGGTAATAAACTCTTATCAAACTTGTTACCGTTTTGCAGTACAGCGTTGACGCGTCTTGCTTTTGTTAGTTTGTCTATGCGCCTTAACCACGCGGCCACCGAGGACTTGAAAGATTCTGTGTAAAATTCTTGCTTAAAAGATAATGTTTAGTGAAAGTACTTTTTATTTATAAACATTTATTTAATTCTGTTTTTAGTATTTCTTCTTATAGCGGCGACAGATACATTATCTGTAAAAATTTCAACTGTCTAGCTATAACGGTTCATAAGATAGACCTTTGTGACAGACGGACAGACAGCGAAGTATTAGTAATAGGGTTCCCGTTTTACCCTTCGGGTACGGAACCCTAAAAACATGTACCACCTCTCGTGGGGAGATTCTTCACGTAAAAATAAGATTTATTTTTTATATCAAGACAGGTCTGATTCTAGTTTGTTTCGTAGCTCTAGGGGGTTAAATGTTACTATAAGTGCGACATATTTTAATGCCAAAAAAGGATCTACATACTGTGTCTCACGGGAATATTTGTCTAAAGAAACATTTGTGCCACTGACTTCTGTTAGAAAAACTACGAAGGCTTTTAGTAGTGAATAATAGGGACATACTCCTCATTGGAAATGAGAATATGTATAGTTTAATGAGGAGTATGTCCCTATTAAGCACTAAAAGGACCCAATAGCGTAAGGGAGCGTGCACTCAATATGGACGTAAAAATTCGATATTATCGATGGTGGGGGGAGGAAGGAGAGACAGACAGAGACAGAGACAGACAGAGACACAGACAGAGACAGATAGACAGAGAGAGAGAGAGAGAGATTTATGCTTACCCCCACTCACCTTTGTTCTCACTATATTGTGTCTAGTCAAATAGTAAAATTTCGTCTCTGTCTGTCTGTCTGTGTGTCTCTGTCTCTGTCTGTCTCTCCTTCCTCCCCCACCATCGATAATATCGAATTTTTACGTCCATATTGAGTGAACGCTCCCTTACGCTATTGGGTCTTTTTAGTGCTTAATAGGGACATACATTTGAAATGAGAATATGTATGGTTTAATCTCCCCCCTCTCTCTCTCTCTCTCTCTCTCTCTCTCTCTCTCTCTCTCTCTCTCTCTCTCTCTCTCTCTCTCTCTCTCTCTCTCTCTCTCTCTCTCTCTCTCTCTCTCTCTCTCTCTCTCTCTCTCTCTCTCTCTCTCTCTCTCTCTCTCTCTCTCTCTCTCTCTCTCTCTCTCTCTCTCTCTCTCTCTCTCTCTCTCTCTCTCTCTCTCTCTCTCTCTCTCTCTCTCTCTCTCTCTCTCTCTCTCTCTCTCTCTCTCTCTCTCTCTCTCTCTCTCTCTCTCTCTCTCTCTCTCTCTCTCTCTCTCTCTCTCTCTCTCTCTCTCTCTCTCTCTCTCTCTCTCTCTCTCTCTCTCTCTCTCTCTCTCTCTCTCTCTCTCTCTCTCTCTCTCTCTCTCTCTCTCTCTCTCTCTCTCTCTCTCTCTCTCTCTCTCTCTCTCTCTCTCTATCTATCTATCTATCTATCTATATATATCTCTCTCTCTGTCTATCTGTCTGTCTCTCTCTCTCTGTCTCTATCTGTCTGTCTCTGTCTGTCTGTCTGTCTGTCTCTGTCTCTGTCTGTCTCTCCTTCTTCCCCCCACCATCGATAATATCGAATTTTTACGTCCATATTGAGTGAACGCTCCCTTACGCTATTGGGTCCTTTTAGTGCTTAGTAGGGACATACTCCTCATTAAACTATACATATTCTCATTCCAAATGAGGAGTATGTCCCTATTATTCACTACTGTACTAAAATGCTTAGTTTCGGAAATACAGGAAGTTTTATTTTTATCTCGATTTTTTCCAAATAATTTCTGAAGTAACGTCAATATTTGGATGAAAAATGGTGTCTGGGAGTTTTTTGACACGAGAAATTTGATTTTGATATCAATATGACTCCTATTAGTAGGGGGCGCCGCCTACATGTATTTTAGCTGTTTTGAAGACTATTAACTTTTCGTCCATATCTGCATACTGAGTGAAAAAATATACATTTCCGTAACTTTTTACGTAAAAAATGTCTCTTTGTAAAAATCGCTACGAGCAACCGTTCTTAAGATATTCATAATGGAAATAGTCAATACATTTCATTTTTGACAAAAAATAAACACAATTTATGTTAATGGTGATTGATGATATTATATATTGTATTGATAATTTCGATTCCAAATATCTCGAAAACCATTACTCGTAGCGATTTTTACCAAGAGACATTTTTTACATAAAAAACGTCGTAAATGTATATTTTTTTACTCAATAGTTTTCTACAGGTACGGATAAAAAGATATTATTCTTCAAACCAGGTAAAAATATGTAGGTGGCGCCCCCTTCAAAATGAAATTGCTCACGTAAAAAAACTCCCAGACATCGATTTTCATTCAAATATTGACGTTATTTCAGAAATTATTTGGAAGTTATACACGCTGTATTTCCGAAACTAAGCAATTTAGGACATTAATTTCTACGAACTTTTTTACTTATTTTTATCTGCAGAATATGCTGCCGCAGTTTCCGGAATACAGTTCGGACCACCCTTTGTAATGTAAGCAGTAATGAAATGGAGACCATGCAGTGCAAGTTTTGCTATAATAAATTTACAAGACTTTATAAAACGCGTTATTATTACCCACATTTTCAGTATAAAATATTAATATAATCTTAATTATTTTTTCAAGCCCACTCCCAAACCACGACCCTCCGACCTCAATTTCTCTTCGCCGGCCGTCAAGAGCGGCACTCCGTCAGGGCTGAAAGCGCCGCGCGAGAGGAATCCCCCGTCAAAGGGCGTCCCTGACGAGACCACACGCACCGCTTCCTCCCAATTGACGTGGGAACCGACGACAGTAACGGCACCGGGGGGAGCCACGCCGCCCATAACGCAGGCCGTGGTAAGAAATCATACCGATGATAAATATGGCGTGAGGAGGCCGAGGCTGCACGAGATACTTACGATAACGAAAAACGGTAAGGATGATGGAGATGAAAGTCGTAAGTAGTTTTTTTTTGTTGGATGAAAGTAGTAAAAAACTTGTGGTGTAGTGAGAATATTGTTCTATGTGTCGTGGTATTTATTCCTAAATATATTTAGGTGTAAATCGATATAATAATGTGAGTCTAAAGGTGCGTCCACATTCCTCGTGATCCTGCCCGCGCCCTTGCTTCTTATTGTACTTGCGTTGCTTGCGCTTCCTGTTTATCGTGTTTCTCAAGATCTTTCGGCTTGCAATCAACAGCGACCGTATTGTGAGGTAGTGCTTGCGTTCGTGCTGTTCTGACATGGATGATACCGAATTATTTTTATAGTCTGTCCAACGAGAAGATCCTTAACAGTGATAGATGTGTCTGTCATTTTAATTTCAAAGTAGTTTATTTTATTTTAGAAAGAAATAAGTTGGTACAACTGGAACGCATAGCGATATCTGTGGCGATATATTTAAAATTTGATTGACAAGATGACAAGTGATTACTTCAAAATTGTATAAAACTGAAAAAATGTAATCGAGTTATTTTATTTAATAAAAACGGTATGTGTTAATACAAAACAAACAAGAACAAGGCACTACATACCAAAAAAATATAAAAAATAACTATTATTTACTTTCAAGCTTTATGAAACTACCCGCATTTATGATTATATTTATCAATATAACTTATGTACAAATACAAATTTGTAATATTCCACAGGTATAAATAAAACAACATAGGTAAATACAACAACTATTTTATTAATAATAACACCTACCAAATTTTATACCTTAAAGGTGGATTAATTACCTTTAATCTTAATTTTTTTAAACCAGTACCTTTTGACATTATTTTTCTGCACCAGTACTAAAATCCATTATTTACCTATCGTGTGATGTCGATATTTTACAGCTACTCCAGTTTTTAGTATGTGTTTAGTTTGATCCTTATATACGAAATGCACTTATCTACGACGAAATGGTATACAAACTTTATCGATGGCAACTTCATTGGTGTATAAGACTTTCTGCCTGGGCAGCGTGTATTAACCATAAACTGTGCTCTGGGCCTACAGTTAATTTTCACTCGATTTTTCCTCCACTTGACTTCAAAAGACACAAAACACACGTAATAATACGAATCAAAATGCATCATCTTTCAAAATGCAGGGTATTTAACAAAAGTTGACACAAAATTATAACCAATAATTTGGCAAGACTTTGACAAGCGTCAAAAATGACAAAAATCTAAAGGCGAGTTCATACGCATCGGCGTCCGTTTGTCGTTCATCGTTCCGTCAAACCAATAAAATTGAAATACGATTGTCATTTTTTAAATAAACCAATAAAACTGGTTAAAAACAACAAGACACGACGCATGACGGATTTATATTTAAACCCATCCATAGATAACTTAAAAATAATTAGAAACTTTTTTTAGTAAAATAAATAGATTGGTATGGGACGTCATCTGCTTTTCTTCTGTCATCGTCTGTCGAAATCTTACCTGAGAAAAAAAACAGAGTATAGTGCGATCATTATTGCAAAGAGAAGAAGACAAAGAGAAAAAAATCTGTGTTGGATGTCTAATAATTTCAAAAGTAGACCCCAGCACAGTGAAAGTAAACTTCTACGCGATTTACAAACAGACAGAATGGTTTTTAATATTTATCGCGTGTCCTCTACTGATTTTGAAACACTTATTAACTTAAAAGAAAATATACAACTTTTAGGAAGTGTATTCCGGTTAAAAAAAGAGTGCCCATAACATTAAGATTCTTTGAAACTTGAAACTCACATATACCAGTTTGGGTTATTTATTCAAAGTTTTCAAGCAAAACATTTCATAAATAGTACCAGGCGTATGCCAAAATATAAATAAAATTTTCAAAGATCAGGTTAAGATATGTAGGCAATATAAATATAGAGTTATATTTTATTAAAGGTATATTTAATATTATTAATCCAAGAACAGAACACAAATATTTGTAATTCTGAACAAAAAATAATAAGAAAAATCGTGGTAGTATCATCATACTGCAGTAAATACGGACGAATACAAATGCCTATGAATGAAACCAAACTAAACAAACAACTTAAACAGCTCGGGCGCTTCGAACTGCCGTCAAATATGCTCGCATGGTTCGGAAGCGTTTCTTTGTGCACCCCGACAGAGCCGAACAGTTGTAAAAGGCATTTTATGTGATCGCAGGCACGTGGTGCACCGCGAGCGCCGTGAACATCTCGCTCCGACTGTTTGCCATGTTTTTCGTGTTTCACATGTTCATTCAGCCTACTCGCGAACAATATGGACGCACCTTTAGAGAAAAACAGGCGACGATGTTGACATAACTACACTCACCGTCACGAAAAACGGGCACCTTAAAATTTTTATGTACCGGGTTGCCAACTAAGGATGGACGCCGGCTGTATCTCAGAAACTACTTATCGTATAACTTTGGGAAAAAAAATCTAATAAGTAAATCGACCAAGAAAAATCGCCGGAAATTATTTTCAAGTTCGAAAAATGTCCGCTAGGGGGCGTTTTTCTGATAGCCAATCAGAAAACAGGGTTTTTCTCAAAAATATGCCGGTGAACAGGTATTTGAAATATTACTGTTGTAATCATCGATAAATTTGTATTTTTTTGATATAAAGTATTTTGCTCTATCTCATAAAATAAAGTGGTGGGGAAGGTTAAACTTGCTTTTATTAAAATAAGGATAACTTTGGTTTGGGCTAAACGATTTAAACAAACTAGAGTTCGTTTAAAAGAGCTTTTCTTCCTTAACGATCTCCAGTATAAATTTTGTTTCCACAATTTTTTTCGTGGTAGCTAGAGGGCGCTGTTTGACATCATAACAGATATTGCGCTTTTGCATAAAAAAATTTAAATAGGAAGCTATATTTCTCTTTGCACAGTTAAATAGAGCACAAAATTTCCAAAATATCAGTGCAAACCGTAACTTTCTATCTTCTCTCTAACCGGAGATATTAAGAGAACAAATCATGTTAGGCTGCCGCTTAGGACTATATGGTCTAAAAATTATAGTAGTAGGCTAGGAAACAAAAAGAGGTAAATTGGTTACGTCAAAATATAAAAACATATATTTTAATTTCCTTTTAATACCATTTAATTGTTATTGATCCATGTTCGTTCTTGATTCGACTCAGATGTTCGTTCTTGATTCGACAAGATAGAAAGTTGCGGTTTGCTCTGATATTTTGGAAATTTTGTGCTCTATTTAACTGTGCCCAAATATAGCCTCTATTTAAATTTTTTAAGCAAAACGCAATATCTCTTATGATGTCAGGCAGCACTCAACTACCATGAAAAATTATGGAAGCAAAATTTATACTGTAGATCGTAAGGATGAAAAGCTCTTTAAACGAGCCCTAGTTTGTTTAAAATCGGGGCCAACAAACCAGAGTTATCCTTGTTTAATAAAAGCCAGTTTAACCTTCCCCTACTGACCTATGATTTAAACAAAACACTCTATATCAAAATTACAAATTTCTCGATGATTACAATAATATATTTAAAATACCTGTTAACCTATTTTCTGAAAAACTATTTCTGATTATGAGATAATGCTCATCAGCACACTTATAAAATAATGCTTATTGTTTTTGTAATGTTACCGTCATTGAAAAGTCCTATTATTATTGTTTATTAATGTTTACTCTAATAGATATGGTATCAAGTATGGGCTATTGTTGCTATAATAATAAAACTTAAATTTTGAACAAAAATTTCTCCTTTTTTGTATTTGGGTGTATAAATAAATTCATAATCATTTTTAACCTAACTTAAATCTTACACATCAAATAACGATTTAATATTTCACATTTAAAATTTGATCATACATAACTTTATTTTGTATATTTCTTTCAGATTCGATCAATTCCAATCGTACCATCTACCCCAAACCGTCGCAGTTTGGCAAAGTCCGCTATTTAAAACCGTCAAACGTCATATCCAACCAAACAACAACAATTTCAATCAGCGACAGCAATCGCCACACGCTAACTCCACCCCCGACATCTCCAAATTTGGTTATTGCCACCCCTACGCCTCTCGAAACTGCTCCAACAACTTGGGAAGTCGTCGAGGTCCCCACAGTTGCCGGCATTCGCAAGGAGTCGCTGCTGCATCCCAACGAGAGTATGGGCAAAGTAAGTTTCTATGTTCTTATTCTTGTTGTTTCGAACGCATTCCGGCCATTACGTGGTTCCTTGGTGTTGTTAAAGTAAGGGTTTGACCTTGGTAATGGCTGAAACTGCAGGTAATTAGAAAACTCATTAACAATCTTGTAGTAGGTATATATGAAATGATTAAGAGTACCGGTAAACATGAAACTATTCTATTAAAAGATAATGTTCACTATTAGATGCTCTATTACGATAAATACATTCTTAATCTTTGTAATGTCTAGGAAATTATATATTTTCCGCTAACGTATTTTAGAGTTTAGTGATTCCATGATTATAGTCATAAAGTTTCTGCTCATCTTTAATACTAAAAAATCTCTCAAGCCTAGTTAGCTTTAATCTTTTTACCTTAAAAAAATAAATTAGTAATGTATACAGGGTGGCGCCTCTCATATGCCGCGGAAGCTCCAAGGAGAACGGTAGTAAAAAACCCAGACTAGATAAAATCAGGAGCATTTAAGTATTCTATTAATTGGTGAATGCACACTGCATTAACCAACTAATAAAATCATATCAATTCTCTCTGATGTATGATAAGTTTGCATTTTCGGCAAATTTTTGAGATTTTTTTTTGTTTTAACTGACACAAAATGATAACTAGTTGTTAGAGTTGGACTAATTAGACAGCTATGTTGAAGTAACGTCAGACGTATCACAGCCACCCTAGATTCTATCAAATAACAAAGATCAACCAAGATCAAATCATGTAAATGGAAATATCTAGGAAAATCTTTGTTTGAGCAGTAAGCAACCTTATTAGTATTTTGAACAGACATGAATTCTCCATTGAATATAGCAATAATATACTGGGTGTTCCATTTAAAATAAAAGAATAACATGCTTTTAAAGGTGACCAAGATTCAATATTAGTTTTGTCTCACCCTGTATAACTTTTTGGATCAAGTTTTAATTTGATTTAAAGTACAATAGTTAATTTTACTACATATTAGGCTATACCGGGTAAATTCCAATTATTTTGGGTAGCTTTTATTGTAATTTAAAAATTGTTCTTTATTTCTAGAAAATGTTAAATATGTCAATATTTCAAATTAGTCATATACCTCTTATAAAACTCACCTTCATTTTTCTCATAGAATCCGAAAATTAATTAATATATAGGGTGTTCCAGTACAAAAACCACAACTTTGATATGTAACTTTTTTTAACCTACCTTTTTCAATGCTCTACAAAAAATGGTTTCTTATGATTATTCGATTAAATTAACTGTTTAAAAGATATTAATCTTCAAACTTCAATGCACAATAATTTTTACAGTTTTTGATTAATAATAATAATATAATAAATAATATAATTCGAACAATTCCAATTAATTTTATAAGTTTTGGGAGAATTTGTACAAATTTGTGTTTCTATGAACAAAGAAATGTTTTAAACTTTCTTTCTAGTTTTTTTAGCCTTAAGCATGTTTGGGTACATTGAAACAAAAAATTATTGCATATTTTCTAACTTAGAGTCAATGATTCATTAAATTTCGAGTAAATAACGACAACGACAGATGGCACATGTTTTTTAAGCATCCTGTATAATTAGTATACTATAATTACTTATATTTGAACATAATTTTAAGGTAAAATACCATTTTGGAATCTACTAATCATGTAATATATTAGTAAATTATTAATTTAATTTGATTATGTCACATTAATTAGCAATATAGAAATATTTTATAAGGATTTATTCTTATACTAAACCTACTATAATACGGTAACGTTTTTAGTTCGTTACATGTCTTTTATATATATGATATATATGATGTCTGGCGTATCGTCACCCGATTCCGTATGGTTCAGGCCTGATAATTTATTTGGCACGCTTGGCGTAATTTTTACGTTCCCTAGTCGCCAACCCTGTTATCGTTTGACAAAACTCTGTTGTCGCTCTGAGGAGGCGCTGTCAACATCGCTTCTGTCAAATCTCTCCGTGCTTAACCTAACCATCCCGGCTTTTAGAAATGGTGATTATTTAAATCTTGCTGTATAATTTATACAGCTGCTATTTCAAACCAACAGGTAAAGAAGAGATATTATCTTTTTAGATTCGATATTATTACTGCATATTTTTAGGGTAGAGTTTTGGATGTCCCAAATTAACTTGTATTTGTATTTTGCTGGCACGTTGGCGTCCCGTTTCTCTTGTCCTCCAGAATGTTACATGGAAGAAAGGACAGTTTCTTTGTTTTTTATTGAGCCCTCGGAAGTAATTCGAGGTAGGTTTATTTTGTTTATTAGACCTTGTTTGGTTTTAAACAAGAGTTTCATATTTTTAGGGTAGAGTTTTGGATGTCCCAAATTAACTTGTATTTGTATTTTGCTGGCACGTTGGCGTCCCGTTTCTTTTGTCCTCCAGAATGTTACATGGAAGAAAGAACAGTTTCTTTGTTTTTTATTGAGCCCTCGGAAGTAATTCGAGGTAGGTTTATTTTGTTTATTAGACCTTGTTTGGTTTTAAACAAGAGTTTCATATTTTTAGGGTCCAAGGTACGGACTATTTCCAAGGTACAGGCATTATCCAAGGTCCTAGTAGTGTTCCAAGGTACGGGTAGTGTTCCCTTGTACCATTATCTTATGGACGGATATCCCGTGGACGAGTGTCCCCAGTAGGAGTGATTTATCTTACATATAAAGTGCCCCAGCGTGGATGTAGCTTGAGCACCATGCTGCTTCGTTCCCATCTATAAGCCAGTTAGTATACTTGTATTCATTTAAAACTTCCCAATATGGCGGACTTCAGTATGGGAGGCTTAAAAAACGAAAATCTCTAAACTGGAATCGACTGTACTTCAAATCGTTCAAATTGATAATCTGTGGTAAATCCAATTGAACTCTGACACACAACTCTGACACTTGGCTGACATTGACGTTTACGGTTCCTTTTTCTAAATATTTTCATTATTTTTTTAGTTTTTATTCACAAATTCTACTTGATTTTGTTCTTTTATTTAACCTGCAACCTGCAGTACTAATTATATAGTTATAAATAATCTTTTCACCGATCAAGAGTTGACGAATAGGCTGGAAGATATTCAAAATGTGTAAATCGCTTAAAAACGTATTAGAAAACATTGGCTCGTTCATAAATTCGTGAAAATAAATTAGTCCAGATGTTTGTAAAAGGTATTATTATAATTATTTTGAGAAGTTTCCTCGTATCAGTAATTTTCAGGTTTGTAATATCTACTATATGATAATAAATAGATTAAAACTTATATTTCAGGAAACAGCGCGGGCATTACAGATTGTTGTAAATCAGTTTTAAAATATAAAGAAGGTTTAAAACAGGTTTAAAAGTTGAGTTGGTAGAGAAGACCTAAATAAGGTAATGTTGGTAATGGGACCAAACATCAAATAACACTTGAAATATATAATTATGTACAATAATTGTAAGTAGTTTTTATGAATCTGTTTGATATCTATTGCATTGTTTTTATATTTCTTGAAATATTTTTTTACTTTACAGGATACACAAGGAATAATAAAAAATACAATTACTCACTAAAAGCACTTAAGGTTTGTAATAGATGTAGTTAGAATATCAAACACCAAACTAAACCAAAAATTATGTTTTATTTTACTGGTATTCCTCACATTTGAAGGGAAAGTCATTTCATAAATAAGCAGGACATTGTATAGTACACTCTATATTAATAATTGTTTTTTATCCTATACTTGTTAGTTAACGCATCACTTACTCGGTATAAAATTTAGTACAGATTAACCTATAGTTGTGGTTGTGATATATTCTGATGTGTTTCTGGCAATTTAAAATAAGTTAATATTTAAACAAACATTTCTGGATTTCCTGGCAGGAGTGTGGACACAAATTTAATAAAGGTATAATGTGGATAATGTTCTGATTATTACAGTTTGCATGGATGTTTTGGTATGTTGTTATTTTTAATAAAGTATATTTAATGAGTTTTTGAGTATTTCTTTTTCCTTCAGAGGATTGTGTTCTAATCTTTATATATTATAAATTTTCATAAATTATATATACAAAATTTATTACCTTATAATTTTTTGCTAAATACTTTGTAGTTGATACAGTTTAATAGTATATAAAAGAACTATTTAAATAAGATGTTTGAAAATATATAGCTGTTTTTGCACACATCAATTTAATTTGTGATTAACTGTACTGAAAAAAAAAATTAAGAGAAATGGGGTGATTTATCAACTACAACATGAAAAGCATCATCCTATTTCCAAGTCTTCTATTAATTTCACTTATTAAACAACTATAATTATTAAATAATCTTGATAATTCTAGGAACTCTCAGATATCGTCAAAACATGAAAACAAAAATTTACTTCCTATAGTTCTTACGTCCCTTTAACTGAAATATAAGAAACAGGGGAGTTAATATTCTCACTGAGAAAGTTTATAAAATACCTTTAAGTAAAATCTCTTCAGATCTGCGGTAAAATACCTTTATTCTTATTAAATAATTCCAATAATCTATGTTTCTATTTATGATAACCACCTAATAACCTAACTTTTGGTCAACTTGACAATCCTGAAAAATATTATTGTTAACCAAAGAGTAAATCAATTTCTGAATTCGCTAACGCCAACTTATTTTTCATTAAAAAAAAATTACTAATTTTCGTAACTAGGTCGGCCATATTGAGGAACTTTTAAAAGAATAGTACTATAGTTATGGCTGTATTAATTCATGGTGTCCTCATTCTGTCCCCTTTTGTTGTATTGGATGGCCGAGTGCAGAGATGCGAGACCACCTCACGCTGCTACTCTTTGAAACAGGATTGCCTCAAGAACAGCTAAGTATAGATTTAGGTTCTGGTTTTCAGTTGATTTTCAGTCTTAACTTAAAAACGTACATTTTAAATAATATCGTACAGACTATATTTAGTGGTTAGATTATTAAGAACATTTATGTCGATTTAGTTGTTACAATATGATTTAGATCTTAGGTTTCTTTACATTACGCCTTGTAATAGTATTTTACCACTATAATAATTATTAAAATTGTACAATGCTATTTACCATCAGGATACATCATGAATGAGTATAGTCACTAGTTTTAAGTAATAAACAACTGTGTTTTCTTTCTCTGTACATGCCTGGCGCCGAATATTTATATTTTCGAGTTATTATTGTTAATTAGTTCTTTCCAGTGAAATACCTTATCCACGACTGCTCTCCGATGAAAAGCTGCCGTTCGCAGTGGTAATGTTTATAAAAAAACGCTACAATACAAAGTAATACCTACTCTTAGCTTTTCTCATATCGATTGTGGTTAATTAGCATTTAGATAGTACTAGACTAATCAGGTGTAAAATTGCGGCATAATTGAGAAAAAAATTAGATGTTCCCTGTCGGCAAAGTCCAATTACAAATCTAATTACTGACACTTCAAAGGGAAATTTACATAAAACCGAGACACGGAGATAGAATAGGATGTACGAAAATTGTACAAGTTTAATGCATATGTACTTGTAAGATTTTTTAAATAAATGCCTTTATTGTCAAAAACTTTTTCAATTTGTAGACAAAGGTAAAGTAAACAGACAAAAGATAATACAAAACACGTATACAAATTACATTGTCAGTCTTATTGTTTAAAATAAACTTTTATAAATGTTTACAATGTCAAAGAATAAAAAAAAAACAAAAATAAGATTCAAAAATATTTAGTAAGTTTATAGTAAATATAGTAATAGCAAATATTAGACCAGTGTTTACCAAGATCAACTTCGATTATCAAAATATAAGTCATTTACGGCGTACAAAGCGTTGTCTAATAAATAACATTTCAATGCTTAGCGAAATGAAGAAAATGATGTCATGGATTTGATTTCGAATGGCAGGTGATGCATTTTTTTCGAGTTGTATAATATTGAACTTTTAACTAACTCTGAGCGTGGGGTAGGTAGATAAAGATCTTGCTCAGCGTTCCTGAGTGGATAAGTGTGAGATGGCCTTTCTTGAGAAGATTTAATATGTTTTAATTTTTTAAAAAAGTCCTGGCAATGAGTTCTGCTGTTTAGTCCCAGTGAATATCGAACAGCTCTCTTCTGGAGCTTGAAAATGCGGTCAAATTGAGTCGCACAACACGTACCCCAGAATAGAAGGGCATACCTGAGGTGCGACTTAAAAAGTGCATAATAAACAGTTCTAGCCACTGACAAGTTAAGCTCCTTAGAAACAGATCTTAATGCAAAACAGGCAGAGCTCAATTTTTTCGACAAATCATCGATATGCATGTCCCATTTTAGTAAATTGTGTACAACAAGCCCTAAGAATTTTACAGGTTTTACGACGTCAATGGTGGTGTTGTTAAGTACAAAAGGCTGCGGCGAGTTTTTATATGACAAAGCTTTACTTTTAGAAATTTTGAGACTTAGGAGGTTCGAATCGCACCAACATTTCAGAAAAAAAAAATATTTTATTTTACTCAGCTAAATATAACGTGCCATATTGAGACAGACATCCATCTTTACAAATTCCAAATTAAATTAACCAAAAAAATCCGTCAAATTCTCAGAAAATGTCTCGATATGTACTTGACGACAAAATGAAATCTGATTTTTTGATACGCATTTTATTTTACCCTTACGTCTTTTATTTTTTGAAATTTATTATCGCCTTTGCATATTTTACAGCCCGTTATTGAAATTCACCGACTAGGCTCAATTTACATCTATTACGTACGATGAGCACAAGACACAGAACGTATCGCATACAAGGTGACCTAGTTCTTGGCGATATTGCACATGGAAGTGGTGAGATGTAGTCGCTAATTCAATTTTTATAGCTTAGAAACGACGATCTAATAAAATTTGTCTCCATAATTGGTTGTGGAAAACCCGTGTAGCTTATAAAGTGAAAAATGAAGGATCACTCCAAGGAAAATTCGATTTAATATATAATTCTAAAAATTCTGTTAATAGATAATTTTAAAGGAAAGGACTTTAAATTAATCGCATTTCTTAATTCTTTGTTATAATTTAATTATGTTAAGGTGGTTGTCATTAATTATATAAACCACAACAAATTAGAGACCACTTTGATAAATTTCGTTTGAACAAAGTAAATATATTTATTTAATCATATAAACTTAGCAATATGTTCCTCAGAAATTAAGTTTGAATTTAGTGCTGAAAATTGTATTTATATTACGTTATGAATGACTACAATATGTATCGAAAACAATGCTATACAATGTTTATCTTATTTGTCAACGAAAATATATTTTTTCCTAATAATGTGTCTGTCCTCCGCGATTTCTACGCACTTCTGTACACCGATTTGTCATAGACTGAATGAAACTCCGAATAATCTCTTGAGGAAAGGCGTTCCACTCCTCTCGAAGATTTTCTCTCAAAGTCTGAAAATTTGGTGCTTGTGGACGACTTTATAGTCTTCTCTTTAGTAGGTCCCAAAGGTACTCAATAGGATTGAGACCAGGGCTATTAGCAGGCCAATCCATAATTGTGAAATTGGACTCTTCAAGGTATGAGGCCCCTTCGTTTTTGAGAATGCTCACGTACGCCGAGTTGCCTTGGTTCGGTTCCTCGGGCGCCACCCCCAAAATTTAAAGTGTTTGAGAGACCACTAGTGCCAGTACGGGTAGCTTTTATACAGTGGAGATACCAGGGAATGATGATATGAAAAGAAAATAAAACACACAATTAACTATAACGTAACACTAGGTTTTTATTTAACAAATTAATTATGTACAAAAGTAATCAAGGAAAGTTCACGTTCTCGAATTGTAACGTAAAAATTAAGTTATTAAAGTAAAATTTACAATAACAACCGTGTACCTCTAGAGTTCTGATCGATTATTCCCAATACGCAACTCTCTGACTGATTCTATCACGCGAACTCAAAACGCGTTCCCGAAGTGACGTTCTATTAGACACGACGACGCGAGTTCCAGATCGGCGTCGGATTTAGCGGCGTCCTAATGAACACAGACACGTAGGTATCGGAGCAACACACTCTACCTCGATGCGACTTTCTAAACGGCGGCGACGTCGTTACAGGCGTCCCGATGGTCACAGCTAAATATTTCTCGGAACGGTCTCCGTTTTGACAGCGAAATACGGACCCCGGATCGGCGTCGGAGTTAAAAGCGTCCCGTGACACCCTCACGCGAGTCCTGCTGGTCAGTCTGGCTGTCAGTTTAACAAAAGAAATCGTTCCTCGCGTCCACGCGATCCGATCACATAGCCCCCAGCCTCCATAGAGTACACAGTTGGGCCTACCTGATCGCATATAAGTTTTGCTATCTCTTTGCGTTCGCGCGATTCGGTCAAATAGCCCCCAGCCTCGGTAGAGTACACAGTTTGGCCTACCTGAGCGAATATAAGTCTCGCTGTCTCCCTTATCCCTGTAACGCATTTAGGCAGTAAAGTAAACGTCATTAACAATAAAAAGAATACGACCTACTCTCGATCAGTTTGGCGGTGGGTGCTTACCTTGTACAGTGCGGCGACGGTCGGCGGCTGGCAGCAGGTCACTTGGCAGGCACTCCGGACTCGAACCTCACTGTTTCCCGTGCGACCACAAAACTGTCTCTCTGGAACTGCTGCAGCCAAGGTACCCGACTGACGCTCCCCTCCACTCGGCCTGCACTAGCAGAGTAGGGCGAGCGGCGCAAACGGTTCGGTTTTTCGCATTATACTACAGCGACCAAAACCGATCAAAACTCTCTTACAATATGACAAATATTTAACTTATTTAATTCAACAATAGAAACACTAATGAAGTTCAATAATGATTGCGATTACATTGACTGTCATTATTTAAAAGAAAATGAAGTCCCTACTATTCTAGTATAATATTAATTAACACAATATACAGGGTATCCTAAAAATTTTATGAACTTCATTACAAAGGTATCGAGTATCTACCCTTACAGTATGAGGCCTGCCATTATCCTGTTGTAAGATGAATTCTGGACTATGCTGAGCAGCAAATGGAATAATATATGGTTCAAGAATCTCATCTCTGTATCGTTCAGCTCAGAATGTTAATTGCATGCAGCCTATTTCTTATAGTCTGAGTTGAAATTCTAGTTCCTCTGGCGATCCTAAGATTTTGTAGGTTTCTTGCGGTAAGTGTTCTTTCAGGAAGAGTGGCTTGAACAAGATACCGATTTTCCTGCGTCGTTGTCCACCTTACTTGTTGACCGATATGGTTTGCAGATAACAAAACCATATTCTCTGTGTCGATTCCATAGTCTGGAAACGATTGATTGTGTAACATGAAAAAATTGTCACAAGGCATTATTGTCAGTGTCAAAGAATTCAGAGAGAAGTTAAACCATACCACATCGCAATAGTTATATTTTCAACGGATAACATTTATGTTGCTTAACTGTTACGTCTCATATTATTCTTATTACAATATTTTAGCAATTAATAGTTTAAAAGATTATATGCACACCGACTTAGCAATCAAACAAGCACTTTCAAAATTGTTAGGGTATATTATTACCATTAGTGTTTACTTTCCTATCGATTGCAATGGATTTATATTGGTCATCATTAAAGCTAAATCATGTAGAATAACATGGGTCCATAATTTCTCGTATTTTCTAGGTATTGTTAGACCTTGTTCTGTCCATTATATTTATACTCAACGGATATAGAAGCTTGATTATGTGTGTAATTTAGTTTATGGAGCGCTGTGATGTGAACTACGTATATGTTTCAGTCTATGGTATTATCCAATCAATAAACTTTTTATTTATCCATATGTGGGGATACAGGGGTAAATTCATATCATATATTAAATTTAAAAATTAACAAGTAATAAACATAATAAAAAGTACTAAAAATTAGAAAGGTAATCTACAATACAAGTTTATCCTTCATTGCCCCCCCCCCATTCTCTAATGTGCAATTATATTTCTCTAAAGTGCAAGACAGTAGAAAAGTTAAGGATAATTTGACGATTCATTAATAGTTAGATTTTTTTTTATAAATTAAAAAAACTTTGAAGTTTTTTCTCGAATATTAGGAAGATCTGTCTTGATATTTCTAATGTTCGAAACTGTGATTAAAATAAGATTTAAAGAGCATATGGCTATATATATGGCCGTGGCTAACGTCATATTCAAGGCCTGACTGTTTTGACAGTTCTACCGAAGTGGTCCAGAATTAGTAGTCGTAAACAAACCAATTGTTTTCATTAGTTTCGCAACAAATCTGTGTTTTTTACGCGTTTCTATGCTAATAAAATTATACTAAATAATTTTGAGTGAATAGTGAACTATCTAGATCCGATTCATAACATCGTACCCGCGAAAAAAACATACTTTCGGTAAAAATTATAGTAACACCGGCGATGGCGGCTGTGTGTCGGACTAGGAAAAGTGGGGGAATTTATATAAAAACATAATTAATAGCGTTAGTGTTAGTGTATAGTGTTAAACCAACGTAAGTGACGTGTATTTTTATGTAAAACAGTTTTCGTTTCTTTATTTTTACTTTGTAAAATAAAAAATTTCGCGACATTGTTCTGTGCCTGTGCCTTGTAGCAGCAATTATAATAAGTCCTCAGAATCTGTCTACATTCTCTTTCCCAACAATATTAACTGTAACTAGGTCACGTCCAAAACCTACAGAACTTGCTGTGCCTACAATTTTTCCAAATCAACCCTCTTATGAACCCTCTGTGCATGTTCCCATAAAGAGAAAACGTCCCGATGAAAGAAAACAAGATTTGGAAATTCAGGATGAAATAAATATTGAAAAGTATTATTATTATTATGAAATGGCAAATATATTTTAAAGAAATTAAATGAATTTGTACTTTATTTCAGTATTTTATATAAAAAAAATGATATCATTATCTTTTTATTTACGATTTATGGAGATGGTTACTTGATGAACATCGAACTACAAATTACTTAATCTTAATAGTTAGTTCTATCTGATATCCACATTTTTTAAATATGTTACGCAAATTTTTACAATTATTTTTAATTAAACTTTAAAATGTATTCTGCCGTTATCATATACAATACATTTTCTTAACTTGTCGATAAACGTATAGTTTTCAAATTTTTTAATATTTGGAAACTTTTTATCACAGGTATATTATCACTAGTTGCTAAATACTCGCTAACGCAATTTTAGGACACGCTTTTTATTATCTAGATTTAATTTTTTCATCTTATGCTGTAGTTTATGTCATATTAATATTCGTGCTTTAGATCTAAATTTTAATGCTATTCAGTTACTTTAACGCGATAAAAAGTTAATGTTATTTTTTAATACCTTTCTGTATAATATTTTTCATATTTATATCTGGCAAAACTATCAATAAATACTATTATTTATGCAAAACCTATATGCAGTACCATATGGCACAATACAAAAGCCGAACTAGTGCGGTGACGTCACAAATCGATGTCTCTGGCCTGTCTGTCATGTTGGTCATGATATGACTAAATAAAGGATTGGTTGTCTGAACCTGCACTGGTGAACATAAAGCAGTTTTCTATATTAACTAGTATCTGATATTTAATTACACATAGGTACCTAAAAATTCTAAAAATATCTCCATTGCATTTGCGCTTGATTCTAATGTGACTCTGATATTTTAGATTGAAAAAATAAATTGAAATTCTCCGTATGAGTTCATGTTTCTATGTAATAGTGATGTTTTCATAATTTACTTTGATACCAAATTTTTAATTTCAATGTTAATAATACTAATACAACTTCTTATAATTCAAATGATTATTTATAAAATTTAGTGCATCTATAATATATTTCGTGTGAAACGGCTATAAAGGGTAAGATTTATTTGCCAAAAGACCAGCAGAACTGCATGTGGCGTAATTACACTTTCCAAAGTGAATTATATCATAATTGAGAAAATTAGGCAAACTGGCTATTTAATGCTAACGACCAGAACGGCGACCGAAACAGCGAGACTAATTTAATGACATAACCTTTGGGTCGAACATTTCATGTATATATAATACAAATAAAACGCTCCATAAAGTTAGAAACACACATAGGGGTTTTTAATGAAAAACAACCCAGGTAGATTGTTTTCAAATAAGTTTATTATTGTCCTGTAAAATTAAAAGTAAAAATAAATGGTCCAAATTATGATTGACATTATTATTAGAGTTGGGGGTTGGAACCTTTGGTGTTACATAGCAAAATAAATCACTAAATCACCATAATACACTCAATTATCTGCTGATGATGCTAAAAAGTAAAAGTGTTTTGATGTATTGTGGTGATTTAGTGTTTTATTTCGTTGTTTTTTGTTTTTTATTGACATTATTAACTAAAATAAAGCAAATTAAATATTGTATTCTCATTTTATGAGCTCATAACAAATTTCTATTTACATTTTAAATTAAAATAAATATTTTGTCATAATTCTGAGGGACGCGATTAGCCGTTTTTTGAAAAATTAATCAAAATTAAAAGAAAATATTACAACAATCATTTTAGAATGTTTTAATATATAAAACATTATTAAAATAAGTTAATTGTTAATTTTAAATAAAAAAAATGTATATAACATGCTTTTTATTCAAACTTCATTATATTATAATTAATTTAGTAATTAATACTCCTTAATTTAAAAGCAACCCTTTGAAATATAACGTAACATCATAAATAAATATGATTAAACCGCCTCTGAATATGACAGCGAAATCATTTATTTAGGCAACAAATTTTCGAACATTAACCATTGAAATTATGATAATTATCGTTCGAATTTCCAGCTGATAAAATTATAAATTTAGTTTTACATTGAATTGACAAATAATTCGAATAGCAATTAAACTATTATACGAATAATTTATATCAATATAACTCGAAAAAGCATAAAACTTAAAAAAAAATATAATTGACAGTGTGATTTTTTTTGACTGTATACTACTTAAACAGTGATATTTTTAAAATATTTTTTACGTGTTAAGCCGTAGGCTGTTCTTACCACTTTTCGTCTCACTAGCTTGTGTGTCAGGACTGTCTGCTAACTTGTATGTCACGTTGTATACGTTATCGTGATATTTAATCTTGGTTTGCAGTTTACAAAGAAAAAGAGGCAATTTTTATATTTCAAACTACTTTTTGGGCTATTTTACAAACATTAAACAAACAACTCAATTTCAAAACTGCATTTCTGATTGAGTCAGGTAAATTTAATCCAACTCTAGCCGACCTTTATTTGAGTAACAAACAAACCTTATTACGCAAAAGTAATCTTTTCCGGTAAGGGAAAAGCTCAAGTAAAATAATAGTTTTCGTCGCGAGCGTAACTACATTAGCCAAATAGTAACAAGACCAGATAATTGTCAAAGTTTCGACAAAGTTAATGGGCGCGGCAATGTGACAACCTCTAACTACGTTATTAGGCAGAGATAGATATGCAAGGGTATGTTCGTTTTGCTTCGTTTAATTTGAAGCTTTATGCTTTATATTCTGTGCAACTGTTGAATACAGAAATAATCTTATAACTCTTCATAAATCAACATAAAATACTTTCATTTTACTCAGTTTTAATATGTACTAGTAATGGAAAAAAACGATTAATTTCAATAATCGAGTTACGTACAAGGAATTTATTACCAGTAGAAAAAATATTGTGCTGGGTTGGCGTTGGTTTCTATGTAATCTGACAAATAAATAAAGCTGTCTCTTTAGTTGTCAGTTTTGAGTCAATATTTTTTAATTCTCTTTCGTGTCGATTGCTGATTGAATTGGAATACTCCAAACCTAACCTAAACAAAACGAAATAAGTAAATTACCAACAGATATTCAGGGTGAGGCGACAAACGCCATATCCAAACTACTTCCATTGAAATCTCGAATAATTTATGAAAAGGAATACAAAAATTTTCAGAAATGGAAGCAATTAAAAAACGTGCGAGAAGAAATAAAGTTTTTAACCTATCCTCGCTGTTAAAGTTTCATTTAATCTACCCTTTAAAGTACTATTTTATCTACTATTTTATAGACATAAGGCAATTTTAACAGTTGCTATTTAATTTAAAATGCAATAAACAGTATAAAATATCAGTTAATAATACAGAAAAATCAGCATATATTTTTTAAACGATGAACAAAATCAATCAATATCTTAAAACGCTTTGTGCCTATCCAAAGATAATCTTTTACCATCTCTGTGTTCATTTCAGCTAAACCAAGAAATTCCATGGCCAGTGAAGAAAGAAGCTATTGTAGAAGGTGACATTATATTAGGAGGTCTAATGATGGTTCACGAAAGAGAAGACAGCATAACTTGTGGTCCTATTATGCCCCAAGGCGGCGTTCAAGCGTTAGAAGCAATGCTATTCACTTTGGACCAATTGAACTTCTCCCTGGAACCGTTGCTTCCCAACATAACTTTGGGAGCTCATATTTTGGACGATTGCGATAAAGATACCTACGGCTTGGAAATGGCAGTAGATTTCATAAAAGGTGAGTTTTAATGCATGTTTTATGTTTGTAATGTAAGGACTGGATGAAGAAGAATATATGATACACTCAATTGCATAAATTTGAGGTAAAACTCTAGCAGTTCATCCAGTATTTATATGCCCTCGAGTTTAATGTAAAGAATTAATTATTTGTGATGTACTCGTATTTCTTACGTCTCTTAGATACTCGGGTCTCAGAATGGAAGTGTATTTGACCAAAGGTAAATAAAAAGAGAGTGTTTTCTTTTAAGATAATACCCCTTAAAGGTAAAAAATAAGGCACAGGTGCCAAGATAAACGTTGGACTGTCCTTTTTGAGGAAATAATTAGGTGGGCTAATTGAGACAGATGGTCGAACAAGAAAATTAGAGTGCTTACAACTCAAACAAGAAATTCGTTTTTTTTATTGATATAAAAAGCAATGATAGATGCGTAAAAGTTAAAGATGCGTATAAACTATGTGTGGATTTTTATGCCATAATATGAGTTATTTTTTGAGAAGAATCGTCTATTCATTAAATTTTCATTTCAGTTCTAATTTCATTAGAAGACACAAGATAATGAATACAGAAAATATAGGTGCTCTCATAAGAAAGATTAAATATATAAAATATTTTTAATGGTTTTTATTTCCCAGATATAGTCTGTAATTTTTTTATCTACATACAGGGTGTTTCAAAACAAATGCGAAAAACTTTAGGAGGTGATTCCTTGTTCAAAATAAAGAGTAGTTTGCTTTATAAACGTTGGGTCAAAAGTCAACCATTAGGGAGATATCGCGGTACAAAGATAGCGGAAAAATAATGTTTTTATTTTTTATCTTGAAAACGAAAAGAGATAGACTATTGAAATTTTATGGAAGCATTACTGTTATGAAAACACAATTTCAGGTAATTTTTTTTACTTTTTTAAAATGAGTGGGACGGGTTGAAATAAACTACCCCTATCATTCTTGTTAACGAAATTTGAAGAAAAATCTTATCAAACACATGCTAATGCTTTAATTTGGTTTAGTTTGTTTAGAAACTTTTTTACCTCTTGTGTTTTTTTGATAAAACTCACCGATTGGAAATTAAAAAATAAAATGTAAAGCATTACATGTCAGGACAAAAAACATTTTTAGATTAGGAATCTAGTGATGATAATAACGATAATAATCATCTAGATAATAACGTATTATTGCAGTAGAGTAATGTCAAATAAAATAATAGGAATCCTAAAAACTAACAGCGGCCGACTAGATTTTCTTAAAAAAATTACAGCAACCCACTAGATTCTTTATCAGAAAATGTTTTTTGTCTGACGTAATACTTTACATTTTATTTTTTAATTTCAAATCAGTGAGTTTTATCAAAAAAATACAAAGAGATAAAAAATGTTTCTAAACAAACTAAACTATCCAAATTAATTTTTTTGCATGTGTTTGATAAGATTTTTCTTTAAATTTCGTTAACAAGAATGATAGGGGTAGTTTATTTCAACCTCTTCCACTCATTTTAAAAAAGTGAAAAAATTACCAGAAAGTGTGTTTTCATAACAGTAATGCTTCCATAAAATTTTATTAGTCTATCTCTTTTTGTTTTCAAGATAAAAAATAAAAACATTATTTTTCCGCCATCTTTGTACCGCGATATCTCCCTAATGGTTGATTTTTGACCTAACGTTTATGAAGCAAACTACTCTTTATTTTGAACAAGGAATCACCTCCTAAAGTTTTTCGCATTTGTTTTGAAACACCCTGTATATGTTAGTAATATTCAAACTTATTTTGAAATTAAATACAAGTTTACAACTATAATATATATACTACTATAATATTTGATAATACTAATTGGATAGTTGTTAATGTAAACTAGAATAACTATATATTTTTTTTAATTTTTACATGTACAGTATGTCCCCGGATTGTCTTTACAATTGTTTGTTACTTTTATTATTGACATTTTGAAAAAAAAATATTCTTCATTAAAATTTTTGCTTGTTCTAAAAGTGATCAATCCCGTTTATACTTCTCCAAATTTCCATACAGTTTTACAGGAATATTTAAAATAAAAAAAAAACATAAAATATGTTGAATTTTTCCAAAAAAGCAAAACGCGTCTTTAAGGTAATATAATTTAGATTTTATTCTTTGGTAGATAATTATTAATAATTTTGATTAACGTCAAATTTTTTTTACTATTATTAAAGTTTTACATTTTCCGATAGCTGTTATCACCATTTCTGTAGCATTGAATTAGATAAATTTTGTGCTTGTTTAACCTTTTAAAACAACAAAAAATATGATATTAATTAAAATTTTATCAATAACAATCTATCAAAGAACGAAAACAAAATTATATTTTTCAATCAAAACACAAACGCGTTTTGATTTTTTGGAATTAGAAACAATTCAACCATATTTTCATGTTTTTTTTTATTTTTTTTTAAACTGTATGGAAATTTTGAAAAATATAAACGGAAATTTTTTTATGAAGAATGCATTTTTCTCAAAGTGTCAACAATAAAAGAGTTTTTCTGTTGTAAAGACAATCCGGAGATCTAATGTATATTATTATAAATCTCCTGCATTTTGCGATGCAACTTTGCCTAAAGCAATAAAAATATTTCACAATATAATACGCAATCTGTGTTAGAGTCAAGTCTGGGAAAATAACCATACGTGCGGTTTAAGTAAATTATAGCAATAACTCCTGTTTTAAAATTGCTTTTGAAAAGATTGAATCAATAACTCCTTGTGATATGGCCATTTATACACTATTTTTATTGCGCTATATGTTAGATCTATGTTACACATAGATCTAACGAATAAACTAAAGAAATTTAAACAATTTATAGACATTTTGTAAACATTGTATTTTATTTCGCATTAAACAATGGAATTTTACAGGTTGGTTCAAACTGTATTCTAGAAACTTCGCCAGCATATTCTGCGGATAAAAATAAGTAAAAAAGTTCGTATAAATGTATGGGGTGTACAGGGTGTAGAAGTTTCATTTTTATTTCGATTTTTTCCAAATAATTTCTGAAGTAACCTCAATGTTTGGATGAAAATTGATGTCTGGGAGTTTTTTGACATGAGAAATTTGATTTTGATGTCTATATGTGTATATAACTGATTAAAAAAATATAGATTGACAACTTTTTTTACATAAAAAAAGGTCTCTTGGTCAAGATATCTACGAGTAATGTTTCTCGAAATATTTGGAATTGAAATTATCAATACCTGTCATCATTGACATAAATTAAATACATTGACTAAATAATTATTAAACTGAAATCATAAATTTGAAATAATTTCTGGCAAAAACTCCACAGAAACTGTTTTATCGTCATTTTTTGAAGAAAAATTTATGATTAATTTAACAATGTAAAAAGTTCCCAAATTTATTATTCTAAACATCTTAAGAAAGGTTGCTCGTAGCGATTTTTACCAAGAGATAATTTTTACGTAAAAATCACAGAAATGTATATTTTTTCTCTCAGTAGTTTTATACAGGTACGGACGAAAAGTTATTACTCTTCAAAACAATTAAAACTCATGTAGGTGGCGCCCCTTACAATTAGGAGTCATATTGACATCAAAATCAAATTTCTCATGTTAAAAAATCTCCCACACACCAATTTTCATCCAAATATTAACGTTACTTTAGAAATTATTTAGAAAAAAATCGAAATAAAAATGAAATTTCTAAACCTTTTTTACTTATTTTTATCTGCAGAATATGCTGCCGATGTTTCCGCAATACAGTTCGGACCATCCTGTATTTTTAAAAAATTTCACAATTAAATTTAATATACCTAAATTAAAGCAGCAATATATTCATCAATTTGCAGATTTTGATTTTCAACTGATATAGTGTAATAGGATCTAGCACATACATTTTATAAAATAGTACTTTGAGATAAAACAACTCGGGCAGTCGCAATAAACCATGAGGGAAATTAAAATGTACACGCTTGTCCTATCAGTTCGCAGTGTAACCGATATTGAAATGCGAAAACTGATATCGCAAATACAAGTTTACAAATAGAGAAGAGATGCGATCGAAATTGAATTAGATTATTTGTTGGTGTTGATAATTAAATTTTGGATGTATCCAGGGCATTTTGGAAATTTGTAGTAATTATGAGCAACAGAAGCCCGATATTAGAATGTAAATGGATATTGGTTACAATGTGTTAATTAATAGTTTGGTTATTACTTGCGCTAATGACTTATCCGATCGTTTGTGTCGGGAGAATTATACAATTGGCAATATTATGACTGGTAACTAAATTGTATTGTGTTGTCAGAGAACAGACCTGAGTATCAAGAACCGCCACAGCCAGAAATAAACATTGAAGGAGAGGAAATCTACGTAGATACCAACAAAATAAAAACCGCTATAATGTCTTTAAAGAATGGAAGAGCATGTGGCCCAGAGGGGGTATATGCGGAACTCATAAAATCTGGAAGCGAAAAACTGTTTAGAATGTTAACAAACATAGTTAACCAGTGCTTAAATGGTCATCCAGTACCTGAAGAGTGGAAAAAAGCATATATCTCCTCTATATATAAAAAGGGCTCAAGAAAGGATCCCAATAACTACAGGGGAATTTCGGTCACCAGCACTATGAGTCGCCTCTATTGAAGGATACTGAGGAACTTAATTGAAGAGGAATACTCCAGCTACGAAGAAGAAGAGCAGAATGGTTTCAGAGGCGGAAGATCATGTACAGATAATATCTCTGCGTTGAAACAGATCATCGAGAAGAAATCTGCAATGAACCAGGAAGTTCATATAACATTCATCGATCTACAAAAAGCATATGATACAGAGCCAATAATAAAATTATGGGAAGTATTGCACGAATCAAGAATTAACGCAGCTCTGATAAAAGCTGTACAAAATCTTTACCATGGAGGAAAATCACAAATAAAAACGGTCAACGGTCTCTCAGAGGAAATTTTTATCACTAAAGGGCTCCGACAGGGTTGCTGTATTCCCCAACACTATTTAAAATTTATATTGCCAAGGCCTTACATCTATGGAAAAGAAAATGTAACGGAATGGGTATAGAACTAAATGACATATGCCTGTACACCTTGCAATTTGCAGACGACCAGGCCATAATTGCAAACGACAAAGATGACATGGAATATATGGGGTCTCACAGTAAATACAGAAAAAACAAAATACCTTCCAATTGGAGCCAATACAGAAAATCTTATTTTGGACAATAATATGGAAATTAGGGCATGTGAAGATTACAGGTACCTGGGATCGATATTTACAGGAGATGGAACGGACGATAGAAAAATAAACAACAGAGTAATACAGGCACGAGGAGTTATCAGATGCATAAATAGCATTCTATGGAGCACTGAAATTACAAAAAACAGGAAATATAATATATACGAGACACTAGTTAAAAGCATATTACTCTATGGATGTGAAACATGGCGACTCAGTGAAAGGAATAAAAAGAAATTAGAGACAACAGAAATGGACGCGATTAGAAGAGCAATGAGAATTTCACGGAGGGATAAGATCATAAATGAAGACATTAGACAACAGATGGGAATAGAGGGAACAATAGTAAATGATATAGAACAAAAACAATTAATATGGTACGGCCATGTTCAGAGAATGCACAATGAAAGAATTCCAAAACAAGTCATTCATTGTATACCACCTGGTAAAGGAAAGAGATGACGTCCCAAGAAAACATGGATGGAAGGAATAAGAAGGTCGATGAGCGAGAAAAATCTGACCGAAGATCAATGGGAAAATCGCACAGGATGGAAGTTAGGCATCGGACAACGTCGTAGGACGTTCTGACCCGAATTTATATATATAACTAAATTATATGCACGTTTTAGCTTGAAGGATATAATTGAATTATATATTAAAATTGTTAAATATATTTTTGTTTACAGTTGTAGCTCGTGTTTCTTAATTTTTTACGTGATATCACATCCTATTTAGTAGAAGTACAGTCATCATCTGATGACTGTGCTCTAGTTGCAAATACGTTACAGCAATTGCAAGAAATGTTGAACGTATATAACTGGGCATACGGGGCTTTGGGACTTTTTGGATAAAACTAAAATCATGTGCATTCCCCCGGAAGATCACAACAATGCTATAAAAATCGGAGAGGAAATATTGGAATATGTAGCGGAATTTAATTACTTCGGCATTTTAATTTCGGAACAAGCCAATATCGACTCTGAAATTCAGCACAGGATTAGCAGCACCTCAAGAGCATTCTGGAAATTAAAAGACAGGGTTTTCTACAGGTAAGAGGAGGCCGGGTGGACAACTCAAAAGGATATTTTTCACGAAAACTTAAAGGGGATTAACATGCAGAAGGAGTGGGAAAAAGCAGCTCACAATAGAACGAAATGGAGAAGTATTGTAAACCCAGTTAACAGCCACAACCAAAGAGTAAAAAGGCAACAAGGCAATGATATTTTTGATGCCCGGAGTGCGGTAGACAGATAACTTTACGTATCGGGATTTTCAGTCACAGAAAAGATCATGAAAGAAAACGCCTTGCGAGACCATCTTCTGATGCGTGTCAAATACTCGTCAGCGAGTAATGGCAGTATGTATATATGTATGTATGTATTTAGTACCAACCAGTCAACTACGCGTGTTTTCAAAAATCTATTCTTGGAATATTCAGAACACTTAATAGTTTAGTTTGCTTTTTAAGCATAGCTTCAGTAAAGCTCAGAATCAAAGGATATTCAACAACATAGATACTAAGTATTATTAAATTCAACTATACTCTATGTACCTACTTGAAACAAAAATCTTTATCTTTCATTTAAGGATAGGTACGTCTTTAAATAAAGTAAGCGTTTTCTCTCTGTTAGGGAAAATTAGTTACTTTAACTAAAATTTCACAACATCCTTCTTTGTGAAAGTGTGGGTAAAAGTTGGTCTTCTTGGATTGATTTTGAGTATCTGCTTGTCACTTACTGCACTTCTTTTTGTATACATGACAGCAGTTCGAGCACCAGTTTTGATCGTTCATCAAAAACTATTGAATTTATTACTATTTAGAGTAATACCAATGAGAACTATCGAAAGGTTATGTTTCTACTCAAAAATTTATATTTGAAATTATAAAATAAGTTAAATTATCATGGTTAAGCTATAGTATAAATACAAATTGTGAAATTGGTTTTACACATAGACCAAAGTATATACAGCCAGTATGAGCATTGAAATTATTTTCTTGCGGTTGCATAAATTCATTTTATTTTTTCTAATATGCAACATTGTATTTATGTAATACATAATTATACTTAAACCCTTACGAGAGAATTCTAAGCATAAATCTATTTACAAGTAACGTGTATTACTAAAATCAGGTGAACCATACCTAAATATATTATGGAAATTAGCTAATTTAAGATATTAATGTACATTATATTTTTCCAAAAATGTCTACTTACCTTCCCTCTATACATTGTATAGCTGATTTTATGATACACAGGCTATCAATTCCTGCTTTTAAATATATTTCTGAAAAGCGCCATCTGTCCGTCTATATATTAAGCTTGTATCGACCTCTGACCTAGGCGCCATTCTCGGGTATATTTTAACAGAGGGCGCAGGATTTAATCAATATATTCCTGAAATTTCTTACAATAGATTCTGAAAAATCTTTACTAGTATCGTAGAGATCTTTTTCTTTATTATAAATTATAGTTTACAGTAATATTTTATATTTTAATTTTTTTTTAATTATTTAAATATTTTTCTTTATCAATTTTTTTTATTTATATGGTTATTATATAGCATAAACCCCAAAAAGCCAGAATATATCGTTTAAAAGTTTGATTTAAAAATAGGTACCATATGATCGAAAAAAGGGTGTCAGGGATGGCTTGGAAACAAATATTTTTATCTCATTATACGTAAAATTACACGAAAAATATCAGCGATCATCATTTCCAGCTCAATTTGACTTGAGTTATGTTTTGAAACATAAAATATAATAATTTTTTTTTAAATAATAAAATAATTTTGTTTTTAAAATAACTTATGAAAAGGAATACAAAAATTTTCAAAAATGGAAGCAATTAAAAAACGTGCGAGAAGAAATAAAGTTTTTAACCTATCCTCTTTTATCTACTATTTTTGATAGATATAAGGCAATTTTGACAGTCGCAATGGAAAAAAAATATTATTAAGTTATCAAAGATTAAATTTGGACATACATTAAAAACTGGTACTACCATGTTCGTTACGTGTAGTTAGATATAACGACTATACGCCTCAATTTGCTTTATGTGTTAACGGTAATAGTTCCTATCTGCATGCATATTATGAGATTAACGCTACTTGCAACCTTGCTTTCGGACCTGAACTATACGTCCGATACGTAGGTAGGAATAAAAGTAGCTAATTTGCATCAATCACTTTTATATGCCTGTAATGGGAGACGTGGATGGATCTAAACCGCTTTGATAGAACTTTACGGAGTGTGCATCCATCCAAAACCCAATTATACTCGCCCAAGTGACTAATGGTTCGTCTATTATCATTATAATGTTCGAAGGTTAATTTTAATATCTAGGTACATAAAATATAGAGTATTATACAGGGTGATTCACGGACAAGGCACGTTAGATGTTTATGGAGAACCTGTTTTTGCATAAATGCACCTGCTCCATCTGTCTAAATTATTTTGAACAATTTTGAGGACTACTTTCATATCTCATTATTTCTCTATTATACTCCAATACGATATCTGTACAAAATCATTGTTATTTTAAATTTAGGTCTATGTATATTATACAGGGTGAGTTT
The DNA here is from genome assembly GCF_002938485.1 of Sitophilus oryzae. NCBI lineage: Eukaryota > Metazoa > Arthropoda > Insecta > Coleoptera > Curculionidae > Sitophilus > Sitophilus oryzae. The sequence continues at coordinate 223,659 of NW_022146977.1, forward strand.
GAAATAAGTGCAAATATTTTTATAGATCTATTTCGACCCCAGAAAAACACGATTATGAGATTTTCTTCGCGAAAATTTTTCTTTTTAGAAATTTGGAGTTTTTTGAAAATATTTTTGGAATTTTTTTCAATTTTTAGCTACAAAACGTAATTATTTCTTGATAAAATGGTAACATAGGTAGTAGATCAAGTTTACAAGAAAGAAAACCCAGAAAAGATACAGTGGTTCTCAAATTTTATGCAAAAAATCATTTTTGTTGGAAATTTTCAAAGTAAAATAACCCTTGGAGTTATTTTAGACTTACCTGAAAAACGGTAAAGAGAAAATTGCAACGTTTTTAGTTTGTTACATGTCTTTTTTACATATAATATATGATGTCTGGCCTATCATCACCGAATTCCCTCTCGTTCAGGCCGGATAGTTTATTTGACGCGTAATTTTACGTTTCCTAGTCGCCAACCCTGTTATCGTTCGACACAACCCTGTTATCGCTCTGAGGAGGCGCTGTCAACGTCGCTTCTGTCAACTCTCTCCGTGCTTAACCTCACTTTGTTTTGACGCTCTGTTGTATCCCAGCTTTTAGAAATGGTGATTATTTAAATCTTGCTGTATAATTTGAATCAGCTGCTATTTCGAGGCTACAGGTAAAGATAGTTATTGCCTTTTATAGATTCGATAATATTATTGAATATTTTTAGGGTAGAGTTACGGATGTCCCAACTTGTATTTGTATTTTGCTGGCACGTTGGCGTCCCTTTTCTTTTGTCCTCCAGAATGTCACATGGAAGAAAGGACAGGTTGTTTATTATTTGTTGAGCCCTCGGAAGTATTTCGAGGTAGGTTTATTTTGTTTATTAGACCTTGTTTAGTTTTAAACAAGAGTTTCATATTTTTAGGGTCCAAGGTACGGACTGTGTCCAAGGTACGGGTAGTGTCTTATGTACGGATGTCCTGTGGACGAGTGTCCCCAGTAAGAACGATTTTTTCTTACATATAAGTGCCACAGCGTGGATGTAGCTTGAGTCCCATGCTGCTTCGTTCCCAGCTGTAAGCTAGTTAGTTACGGCTGTACTCAACATGGTGCCCTCATTCTGGCCCCATTGGTTGTGTTGGATGGCTGAGTACAGAGATGCGAGATCACCTCACGCTGTTACTGTTTAAAGTAGGATTGCATAAAGAACAGCTAAGTGTAGATTTAAGTTATAGTTTTGCATTTAGCATTCAAAACATTTACAGTCTTAAACAATAACGTACATCTTAAATAATATCGTATTGACTATGTTGAGTTGTTAGATTGTTAAGAACATTCATGTCGATTTAGTAGTTAAAATATAATTCAGATCTTAGGTTTCATTGCATTATGTCTTGTAATAGTATTACTTTTTTATAGAAATTATTATTGCACTAACATCATATAAAATATATCAAATTAATTAAAGTAATGCTACATTTCATATATTCTCTTAAACTTTACATGTCTTGTATTTTATCATAGTTGTTTTCATAGATATTTACTACAACTCTTACCACCACTTTTTCTGACATATAACCACTACATATTCACTAGAACTCTACAATGTCATGTATCAGCAACGAACATCATGAATAAATATAGTCATAAGTTTTAAGTAATATACAACTGTGTTTTCTTTCTCTGTATATGCCTGGCGCTCAATATCTGTGTTTTTTTGTTTATTGTTATTGATTAGTTTTCTCTCTAGTGAAATACCTTATCCACGACTGCTCTCCGATGAAAGCAGTTGGTAGTGGTAGTTGTTTAAAAAACGCTGCAAAATATTTTTCTTTTATCGAGATCTACTAGCTCTGAAAATATTTGCACTTATTTAAGACTCATTCTGTATAAGAAATGAAACACATGTTATGTTCACAATCTAAACCTTCTGGTGACCTTCTAGTTTCTTCATAATAGCCATTTAAAAGCCTAAATATAACAGATATTAAAATACTTGCAACGTAATTTGGATTGAACCTTTTAGTCGCTTATTTTGTTGTTAAATTCTGACACTTAGGCACTTAGGCATTTCTTGGTTATCATATAATTTTAACATAACTATCCGTAGAATTTGCAAATCCCTGAATGCACTTTTTTCTTTCTTTCTTCTTGTTTACATATTTTCAATAGCTCTTTACGAAATGATCAGAAATAAATCTACGGAAATCACCATAACGCATATGGTACATATGATACTTAAGCATAAAATTATACTGCCCTATGGCATATTATTCAGTTAAAACCAAAAATGTTTTTAATATTACTTCAAATTCAAATTCAAATTCAAATTTCTTTATTAGACCCCATTAAGTTTTACAGAATAATATTAGTATTAATAAATGTGTGTCTAAAGGGATCGCACCGCGATTAAAAAACCCATACAATGGCACAAAGTGCCAGAGTGGTGCGACCCCAAATTCAAAATAGAAATAAGTTAAATTATAAAAATAAACAGAATTAAAAAAATTAAAATTATATAAAAAAAGTGAAAATATAATTTTATCAGGGATGAGCGGAGATAAGCAGAGAGGCATAATGAAACAGTGTAAAAACCGGAACAGCAACCAATGACGGGCATATCAGAAGAACAAGATCTCACAGATCAGTCGAAGAAATTATAATATTTACGAATTTAGTAAATGATTTTTAATTTGTTTTTTATAATCTGTAAAGGATTGAAATTTAAAGTTATTAGAAATATTATTTCACATATGTGGCGCTATGAAACTGAAAGATTTTTGGAAGTTAGCTGTTCGGTGTTGAGGAATTTTAAAATAATGCACTTGTCTAGTCGAATGATCATGGTCAACGTAGTGAAACAATGATAACAAATAAAGAGGCTGCTCTGTAGTTAAAATTCGATAAATGAATGTCATTAAATGAAATTGTCGTCTGTTAGTCATGGATAAAATAGATAAATTTTTAAGATGTGACGTTATATGATCTCTAAAAGGAATGTTAAAAGAAAACCGTAGACACGAGTTTTGAAGTGTTTGGATTTTTCTAGATAATCTAGCGTTTATGGATGTACTATAAACAACATCGCCGTAATCAAATAAAGATAAAATAAGTGTGTCACATAATTGATATTTAGTCTTTGATGGTATGTATACTTGACCATATTCGGGCCAATATTTTTTTCATTTCTTACCCTGAAATAATATAATAAAAGAAAAACCGGCTAAATTTGTGAAAATAAAAGCCTTGGCTCATAAATTACGTAAAATAGGAACAAATAAAGCTGAAACCCACTTTGGGACCGCTAAATGGAATGAAAATATTTTTGGAAGCTTAAATTATACATTCGAAAACCAATCGTGTATGTTGGTAATACATTACGGAAAGTCCCCTTTGTTTTCCTGCAATTTAATAGATCAGGAGAAAAATATATTTTGCTTTAGTTATCGGTAAAATTTAAATTTCAATTAGCATTTTTCGTATTATATGCTCTATTTTAGAATATAATAATATTTGAAATCTGTTTTAGGACATCATATTTCCACGAATTTGGAAAACTTTATGAATTTTGTCGGATATATCGCAATTTGAGCCATAATATTACTACTGAACTAAAAGTCAATTAACTGCCAACTCCATAAAATTAAATAATTTTCAGATAGTTAAAGGTTATTTAATTGTATAGGGTTTGTTGGGCTCTCTTAGCTTGATTAATTGTAAAATCGCGTTCTTTAGTTTTTTTTAAACTACTAGATTGTTGTAGACATATTTTTGTTATGTTCAAACAATGTTTTCCTATATTTTTAATTGTGTAGTAGTATTAGAGAAAAAAAGCACATAGTGCTTAGGTTAGTCTGCAGCTTCCAGCATGTTTGAACAAATATATACATTATTTTTCTATTATACTAAGTTTTCTCTCCCTAGACACTGAACTATAATTTTGTACCAAAAATGTCTATACCTAATCAAAAAACTTTAGTATAACACGTATTCACTCAAAAATTTATACGATAGTAACATCTGTGTGAAATGGCTATATATTTAAGTCGCATTTCTAAAATTAAAGCATTTCCCTTGCTAAACTTGACTAATTTATCAAGCGCTGACGCCGGCATAAAGCGACTGTAAAGTAACTGGTCTCGTTGAAAATATAGAATAAGTCAAAAAGCCATTTTTCAATTGGAAAAGGGAAACGGAATAAAAAGAAAAAGTCTTTCTCAGCACGACAAATTGGAAAACTACTTGCTTTTATTCTTTAATTAATATTTTTTAGCATAATTAGAAAGTGGTAGGTCGTTAGTCTAAGGACATTTTCAGTCAACTTATTCGTAATTTAATTATTGCCTAGGTATAGTAATTATTTATCCTTATAATATAATAATAATAATAATAGCTGCCCCGGCGAAACGTTGTTTTGTCATATAAATTTTTTCCTAGGATTATTTAGTAGAAAAAGAAATGACTAACTTAGTATAACAACCTATTCTCTCTTCACTAATATAACAAAATATTCTCTTATTCTACTACTGATAGTTGTATAAAGGTAGTAAATCTAGATGGAAATTGTGGCAGAACTTAAATTAACTTAAACAGTGACACTATCGCGATTTATCGAAAAAGACTCTAAAATAGTTGGTTGTGTAGCGTGCGGTAGATCTCGGCAAAAATTGAGTGAAATATTGGAACAAATTTTCGCTAGTAAGTGACTATATAATATACATACGTGTAGTAAACCGATCATTTATGAAATTCACTTAAATTAACTAAATTATATATTTTTCTTGCATTTTAGCTTTTATTTATTACTTGTCAAAGATTACATGTCAAAGAATTTAAATACGTTAATTTGACTTGCCTGCTTCAGTAGCGTATCGGATGTTTGTGTTAATAAATACTTATTATAACTTATCTATTTTTATTAGAATTATATATTTTTATAACACCAACATTTATTCACAACGTAAAATAAAACAACAAATTATTGAGTCTACCCCACGTCTACCCTACATCATAGTTTTACATTTTTTAAATAAAATTAGAACGACACTGATAAACCGGAATTTAAGTCGGCCATATTTGAGGCCCATCGCGGTGTACCTAAGATTTTTGATATGCTCCTTCCTTAGTCTTCTTATTCAAAGTTTGAGTCAATATTTTTTAATTCTCTTTCGTGTCGAATACTGATTGAATTGGGGCCAGAAATGGCTCAAAATGAAAAAAGTAAATTACCAACAGATATTCAGGCTGAGGCGACAAACGGCATATCCAAACTACTTTCATTTAAACCCCGAATAACTTATGAAAAGAAATACAAAAATTTTCAAAAATGGAAAGTTATGTAGCATTTTTAAAACATTCTGGAATTACTTCTTATTTTTTCTGAGAAATTTCTTATAATTCTAAAGCGGGGTTTACATTGGTCAAGTTACTTGATTCAAGTTTACTTGAATCAAGTAACTTGAACGTCACTTGAACCGTGTAAACACTTCTGCAAGTGATTTTTTCCTCATTCAAGTAGTGCTTGACCCCTAGATTCAAGTGTCAAGTAAAAGTTGAACATGTTTGATTTTTGGAGTCAAGTTGGCTGCACTTGAAACAAGTAGGAAGGTCTCTTGACCAGTGTAAACACACATTCAAGCTCACTTGCTTCAAGGATTAACCTAAAAATCTAGTGTCACATTGAGTGGTGTTGTTTTGTTGTTGTTTATGTTAAAAGCATCTTTATTTAAAAATGAGTTCAAAAAGTGTTAAGTGGACAAGCGATCAAATTATTGAATTCCTGGAGGTGTATGAAAACTATCCTGTACTGTGGAACTCGGGTTTGAGTGAATATAAAAATAAGAATTTAAGAGATGCCGGATTTAAAGGTTTGGTAGACAAATTGAAAACCAATTTTCCCGACATCACCTTGGATGTGGTAAGAGCCAAAATAAAAGTAATCAAAACCATTGTCAGTCAAGAATGCATAAAAATTGCGAAATCCAAAAAATCAGGTTCAGCTGCTGATGAACTGTACGAACCTAAACTTAGTTGGTTCCATGCAGCAAAGTTTTTAATGGGTTGTTCGTCCAGCAGACCTTCTACTTCAACTCTGGTAAGTAAAAACTACATTTCTTTATGTCTACACATAATTTATTAATAAAATGCTTTCATATACTATAAGTTACATATTTACATACAAATATATTGCAGTAATAGTATTTTAACTGAGTACCTTCAGCATACAATATACAGGAAAGGCTAACATATATTACAATTGTAAAAACATTGCATTTACGCAGGTTAAACTGTATTATTACCCATATTTAGTTACAAAGTTAAAGGCTGTTCGATGGTTGATCAGCACCAATCCACTTCCATTGCCACGGTAGTGACCCTTCTTTTGAAGAGAAGAATTTTTCATACTGCTCTCTAAACGATTTGAGCTCACGTTTGTAAGCATTTGTCGAAGTCAGTTTCGATGTCCTCAGCAGACATGATGTATTGAGAGTGGTGCGCCATGTGCCTGGTATGATTGTGCATGTTGCCATGTCTTCCACATCTACAGATGAAGGATGAAGGTAATATTTCCCTGATGATTTGCGTAGCCAGTTGTGAAGTGCACAACAAGTTTTGACAACCAAATCTACAGTTTCAGGAATCAATGCAATAGGCCGTTCGAATACTCTAAATCTAGCAACTAAAATGCCGAAAGCATTTTCCGAAACTCTACGAGCTCTAGAAAGTCGATAATTGAATATTCTTTCTGAAATTGTTAAGTTGCGTTTGCTGAAAGGTTTCAGTATGTCCTTTCTTAGAGGAAACGCATCATCTGCAACAATAACGGCATTCTGTGGTAAATTTAGGGTGTTACGTTCCATTGCAATGTTCAATGTTGATGCTTGAAAAACTGCACCATCATTTGACTTTCCATTAGCACCGACATCTATGTATAAGAAATTGTATTCGGCATCAACTAATGCGAACAGTATGATGCTGAATGTACCCTTGTAATTGTAGTAATTCGAACCGCTCTCAGCAGGGCACTTTATTTGGACATGTTTCCCATCAATGGCTCCTATGCAATTGGGAAAGTTCCACTGCACTTCAAATTTGCGTTGCACCAATTCCCACTCTTCCTTTGTACTTGGCACCTGAAAAAAAAATGTATTGCCACAATTTTTTCATAATATTTCTATTATTTTGTACAGTTATTCTGTTTCATTTCAGGATAAGGAAATCCAAATTCTGCCTACACTGACTGACGCATCTGAGACTGACGATATAGAGGATGTGGATTCTCCAAGTTCTCCAATTGTTCAACCACAACCAAAAAAAACTAAATCTCAAACACCTGGAATGCAGCCTCCACGCTCCAAAAAGCAAAAAATATCCGAAATACATGCTGTTGAACACATAGTTGATAAACTACATGCAATATCACAAAACGTTAAACCAGCTGGCAAAAATGGTTCTGTGAGACACACTAGTGATGAACTGTCTCATTTTGGAGAGTACGTTTCAGCACAATTGGGGCAATTAAACCCAATTGATTCTCTTAATGCTCAAAAAGCTATCCAAGACATTCTTATAGCTGCAAGAATCAAATCATTGAATCGAAACATGCAAATTCACAGATATTCTTCACTATCACCAACCATAGCTACCTCTGTATCTGGATCTGACAGAACTGATGTGGAAGATATTCATTACCAAGACAATTCAAACGACTTACTTTCTCCTGCTTTGCAAACCAGTTTCTTACTAGAAACCGACAAAGAACAAAATGATTCCGACAATTTTCTGGTCTTTCAAGAAATTGTTGTTGACAAGAACAATTGTAATTATGAAATTATTTAAAAATTAATTGACATCCTACTTGTAACAGTAAACATAATTATAAAATATAATGTGTTTTTTGTTTACCTTAATATATTCTTCGAGTACTTCGTAAACCGCTGCCAAAACTTCAGGTAGGAATTTGCTGATTGAACTTTTTGGCACTCTGTATAGATACTGCAAAGAAGCGAAACTGTCACCAGTAGCTAAATACCTTAAGGTTATTTCAAGTTTAGTTTTTGCCGGTATTGCTAGCCTGAACATTGTATCCTTTTTTTTAATCTTCTTTTCAACCAAAGTCAAAAGTTCATCAAACCTTTGTGGTGTCATTCTTAGGTGGTTTCTGTATGAATCCACGTCCTCTACAGCTAATTCTCTGAGTAAGCTGTTTGAGGCTCCAAGAATTAATCTACGACTAATCCAACTCCGTACCCATACTCTTCCTCTTCTTCTTTCATTTTTTCTTAATGCATTTACTGTAACATCGCTTACTAATGGTACTACCAGTGCAACGACTTGACGGAGAGCATCAGCTATATCATCAGGAGTGACGGCCATTTTCACTGCAGACAACCAAAACAATCCCTCCACTTGAATTCAAGTTTGCAAAAATCGTTCATATAGTGTAAACACCAAAATTGATTCAAGTTGACTTGACTCAAGTTAACTTGATTCAAGTAACTTGACTAATGTAAACCCCGCTTAATAAAAGTGCACATTTTTGTAAAAGACAACAAACACCAAATAATAATAATATATATATTTTATGCCTTAACTTTGAGCAGTACTAATTACCCCATTAGGAATCAAAATAAATTATTCAACTTTAACCCTAGTCGGTTAAACTTAACATCTTCGCTCGTAAGAAATGGCTAGCCTGCAAATGTTGTTAGATTTATGATTGGGGCAAAGATTAATAAATTAATTTAACAGAGTGGGGATAGTGTGGGATAAATTTCGCGTGAGTTAAGTAATTAAACAGTCGTTAAGTTAATTTTCAGTTGCATAGCTGTGTTTATAAGGATTAATGGAAGCGTTGTGGCAAACCATTTTTTACCACGAACTTGAAAGGGTATATGCATACGTGAGCTTTAAATATTCTGTTAATAGAAAATAGGAATAGAATAGTTAATAGTCATTGCTTTGTTATTTGACTTATTTTTATTTACTCAACAAAATCTATTAGTTATTTTTTATTGAAGACGAAAAGATTATTTTGTCGGGAAATGATAATGCAATTTTATCGTCGTGTATAAAACAATATTTTTTTCGATAGCGAGTTACGTTTTAAAAAATATTCAGACATTATTATTTCAAGGAATTTATTACGAGTAGAAAAAATATTGTGATGGGTTTGCGTTGGTTTCTATGTAATTTGACAAATAAATAAAGCTGTCTCTTTAGTTGTCAGTTTTGAGTCAATAGTTTTTAATTCTCTTTTTCGTGTCGATTGCTGATTGAATTGAAGCCAGAAATGGCTCAAAACTAAGCAAGTAATTTACCAACAGCCATATCCAAACTACTTCCGTTTAAATCCCGAATAACTTATGAAAAGGAATACAAAAATGTTCACAAATGGAAGCGATTAAAAAAACGTGCGAGAAGAAATAAAGCTTTTAACCTATCCTCGCTGTTTAAGTATCATTTAATCTACCCTTGAGGTTAAAGTACTATTTTATCTACTATTTTTGATAAATGTAAGCAATTTTAACAGTGAAAAAAATATTTTATTAGCATATTTCTAAATAATCAAAATATTAAATCGAAGTAGATCAATAATATTTGACAAAATTATATCTAGCATTGTGGAAATTGAAGCATGTATTTATTTGATTATTTTATTATTTTGTTTATTGCTATAGACAAATAATTTTTTATGGACAAATAATTTTAAAGGTGCCCGGTGGCGTAGGGGTACAGGGTGGGTCAAATTCGACGCTTTTAAATGGAAACACCCTTTTCTATAGGAGATAGACGAAAACTAATATCGATGTCTGGAGCTCAATTTTTGTCAAAAACATGATGGTAAAAACCGCATATCGATATCTTTTACCGTTTCGGAGTTACGGGGTGTTTTTCAAAAATATGCACTTTTAACAAATCGCTGTAACTTTTTTGCTATGGAAAATTTTGTATTTTTATGAAAACATTTCCAAAGCACCTTTTTACGTAGAATTTAATGGTTAAAGTATAATTTTTTTAAAATTAATAATTTAAGAATTATCAACAGAAAATTTGATTTTTTATATAGGACACCCTGTATATTTTTAATTTATTGAAAAGAATTTAAAATTACCTTTCCAAAAATATAGCACACTTGATATTTTGCTCGATTCCTCTTCGAGATATAGAGTATATAAAAATTCGCCCGCTTTAAATGAGTAGGCTTTGAACGGCACCAGCTGTAATGCAAAAAAATCTAGCTGTGAGCATCAATTAAAACGAAAATAATATTTGCTATGAGAGATCCAGAATTTTATAACTATTTAAAATATATTTAACCAACATCAACACATTTAAACTATATCCAATAACAATAAAAATAAATAGCAAACCAAGACATAAGATTTTGCAACAGGTGTTCGATATATCGACCGTCTTCTGTTATGGACAGACGGGGCAGTTTTTGAACATTTCTCGCGGAATTCATTAACTCAGTAGGTGTGAAAGATACCCTCTCATAACTGCTAAGTATTTCTAATTCTTGTCTAGATTATACGGAAGAATAAGGAACCTTTATTTTTTCGCAAATACATCAATAGGATTAGATCCATGGGCACTAAGTCAGGCGGCCTCGACGGCCAACGGCTGGAATCTTGGTTAGTTATTCAATTATTCTTGAAATTGGATACAAAAATTTGCTGATAACTTCAGCGTTCAGAGGCGGTGCGTCGTCTTGATGGAAAAATATGTTTTCGAGTTCCATTAGGAGCATATCATCAATAAGGGGTCCAAAGCCTACTAGTTAAAAGTGACGAACTTTTAAAAATTCTGTATTTCGAAGGGGATTATAACAAAATATCAAGTGTACTATATTTTTGGAAAGGTAATTTTAAATTCTTTTCAGTTAATTAAAAATATAGAGGGTGTCCCAAATAAAAAATCAATTTTTCTGTTGATAACTCTTAAATTATTAATTTTAAAAAAATTATACTTAAACCATTAAATTCTACGTAAAAAGGTGCTTTGGAAATGTTTCCATAGAAATACAAAATTTTCCACAGCAAAAAAGTTACAGCGATTTGTTAAAAATGCACATTTTTGAAAAACACCCCGTAACTCCAAAACGGTAACAGATATTGATGTGCGGTTTTCACCATCATGTTTTTGATGAAAATTGGGCTCCAGACACCGATATTAGATTTCGTCTATATACTATACAAATTATACAAATAAAAATAGTTTGGGTACCTAGGTCGACTCAGCCTTAGATGAGTACTTGGGATTCACAATCCTGAGGTAATAATAGGCGGTTGAAGCGTAGTGCTAGCCACATTACCTTCCTTGTATACCGAACGGCTCTAGTATGTGGCAAGCTGTACCTTGCTACTCCCAAGGCGTTGAACGCTATATACGGGAGCTATTATTATTATGACAAACAATTTTGCCGATTTTAATTTTCATTTAACAATTTTTTAAAGTATTAATGTTTTTGTGATATAATAGATAGGCAATGTGTTCTGGCATTATTAAGCGAATACGATATTTTAATATTAAATGAAATTCCATGATGATTTTTTTTATTTTCAAATTGTTTGTTATGAAATGCTTCTAAAACTAGTTACAAATTCCTACAAAGGTTATAACTAATTTATCTATTTTAGCACTCTAATACTATTTTAAATTTTAATTCCTTTAAAGCTTTAAATTAATTTTGGATAGCATGTTGTGAAACTTAATCATGTGTTTTCGTTAATGTGTAATAATGGCATTTAAATACGGTTTGTATGAAAATAACCTGTATAAAAATATATATTATAATTTTTTCTGCAGTACCTAATAGTAGCAGTTTATTAAGAGGTAAATACAGGGTAAAATTGAAAGTGTTCCATTTTTCGAAGCTTTCGTATATGAGTTATCTTATAACTTATCAAAAAGGCGAAAACTGGGGAATAATTAAACAATAAATTATATTTAAGTAGTCATTAGGGCACTTGAGCCAGACAACCACTCCCGGTCCAGATTTTGATAGAGTGTGACTAAATCAGGTAAGAACGTTTAAAATGCGCTAATAAACAGGAATAAACACGTTTCAACCGCTTTGAACGACAAACCCTGTAAAACACACGAAAATGGTATACCCTGTACTATTCTGTTTGGTTTTCCTTGCACCGTATACACTATGAAGACTTAAATTTATTACAACGATATTGTCTAGTGTTTAGACTCCGTTGATATGTGCAAACAAGTGCTGCAAAACATATAGGGTCATTTTATCTTCAAGCGAGGACGACATGGACAGATATTTCATAAAGTAGATAAATTGAATTCTATTAATATGGATAACAGGTTGTAGTAAACTTTATCTTACTTATTTTGTTGGTGCCATATAGCGGGTGCGTCTCAAAAGTGGCCCACCCCAATATTTTGTTATTTTTTCACTTAAAAAACGTGATTTGGTATTTTAGTATATGACATAAATTAGGATCGATTGACGTATTCAATTGTTTTTGGTCACAAAACTGTAGTCATTTCCGGTGAAATATAACTTACAAGAAGGCACTATCACAAAATAAATCACTGATTGAGACACTTTTTTGTCTTTTTAAAACTCTCAAATTGAATTTTGATATATTTCTTTTATAAATTAAAACTTAAAACCACTTTTATATTTTACCTTACGTAACATTTAATACTAAATTCTTTTAATATATTTAGAAAGTTGATATTCTAGAAGAGAAATAATCAACAAACCTGTCTGAAAGTTATGTTAAAGCAATATAAAGTTACTGCTCTATTTTGATTAAGAAAGCCTCTCGTCTTATTCGTAAATGCTTCAGTTTCTTATAGAACGAATTTACTTATAAGTTTACAGTTGATTTGAATAAAGACCGTGAAGCAGTTTAACAAAATTAATATTTTCGATAACTTCATAATATTTTCTGAAGTATTTTAAATTGCTTTCTGTATTTTAGTAACTTTCCTGTCTGGATGTCAAATTTACTTAACTAAATTGTAAGTAAGATTATTTGGAATTGGCAATTTAAGTTTAAATCTTTTGAATATACCCACCTCCAATATTTTTTGTATGTTAAGAAAAATTAGTCTAAAACATGTCATATTTTATGTTTTATCTCGTAATACATACCAACGTTCCTATATAATCGGTACCAATTAAACATTTAATTACGTAATCTAGTGCGCGATTTTTAAATTCATTGTTGCCAGCCATGAACATATTCGGCAACGGGCTGACTAACTGGAATTTAAATTTCCCGCTGTGGATTCAGGTGGTAGCTCTGCTGTAAAAAAATTCAAGTTGCCACATTTATTTATTTATTTCCTGACATTGTCATTCGTTTTGACACTTCAGTTTTGAATTTTGAGTGATATTTTAAGATTAAAATTTTTTATTAGCAGACCTTGAAGCCAAACATTGTTCATTTTGGAACCCCTTTTAGGGCAAAGTGTACAAGATAGCTTAAAAGCTATTGCAAAAACTCATCGCAACCTTATTAGAATATTTTATTTTATATGTCCCTTAAGTGCTGTTAAGGAGGTGAGTTTTATTGATATAAATAATAACTGTTTATATATTTATTTAATTTTATATGAAAAAGTTGACAACGCTGTGCCGGTCAAGCTTAATTATATGACTAAAACTTTATTTGGTGTGATACATAAAAGACCTTATCTATTACACTCCTTATTATATCTCCTACATTGAGATGTATTATTGTAAGGTCTTGCAAATCTGCATACACATTAAAAAAATTAGCGACAATCGTAAACACCCTTTTTTAATAGAGGTTAATATTAACGAACAAGAGAAGATTAATGAAGAAACTTAATAATACTGAGAGAAACTCATTGAATTTTTATCTAACAAATGGCAACTTATTTCAATGACACTGCTTTACTCCAGACGTCTACAAAAAACATCATCGGAGCTTTAAATCAAAATTAATCTCCCTTATCTTACAAAAAATCAAACGTACGATTTCTGAATCGCACGGGCGAGAAATATATTTTCTTACAGGAAAAAAGGAGGTAGAAACTGAGAAAATGTAATTACCCTCATCTGTTTCTGATTAGCGGGGCTTCAAAAAAGTTAACTGCTTTCATTGCGAATAACTTCGTTCGTAAAGAAGTCTTTAAATCGTTTAATATTTCTAGATTTTCATATAAAACTCATACTTTTTATGAAATAACTTTCAGATATAGATTTTATTGATTTGTCAATAACATTTTTCTGTGTAAAAAAAAAATAATAAATACTTTTTTAACATCAAATTCAATAGATAGAATTAATTAACATAATAAAAGTTTGTCTTTATTTACTTCAACTTTTAGATACACGAAAAAATTACAATAAGTTGTCAATGTATTGTCTTATCCTAACATTTTATCACAAATACATGTGGTGGAGGAATATGACTTAAAATTGGAAGCCATAGGAGTTGGTTTAAAAAAATGGTTCTAATTTCTTATGCGTAATACACTAAAATTAATCAAACATTATTTTAAAAAAAATATTATGTGTATTTTGATGTTTTAATAATATTAATTCGAATGATCTTCGAATAATATATAATATTTAATTTAAAAAATGTTTAAACCTTACTAGTTGAATCCTGGCGCATCCGCCGCGACATCAGGAAAAAAAGTACTTTTTATTTTTTTTAATTAAATAAAAAACAAAAAATCCGGCGACGACAGTTTTTAGAAGAGCCAATTAGCTATCTTTTAGTAAAAAAATGGCGAATGAGGTGCGTCACACTGTATATTGTCTGTGTGTGTACGTTTTATTGACTTTTAAAAATAAGGATAAGTTTTAACAATGTAGCATTTTTTATTCCCTTTAATAAAATTGAATTTAAAAACCTATGTTTATTTAAATTTCTTAGTATTGGCGCCATCTATTTGCTAGATGCCAAAGATACCAAGCTCCATTTGTTGCAGCTCACTTGTCTCGATATTTAATTTTTATTAGCGCCATCTATTCGCTATATGCCAAACTTCCTTAATTGCATTTCACTTGTCCAAATCTCACTTCGCTGTGGATTGCGATTTTCTGTTCTAATGATTTCGATCATATGATATCACTTTTTTCTTTTTTCTGGGAATTTGGATCTGAAGAAGACGCGTGTTTCGGCGTCCGACAAATTGTTCAGTGAAAAGCACTCTGAATCCACTTTTCGATTTCCATTGCATGGGTATCCGATTTGGAAATTTGAAAACCTTGTAAAGTATGCAATCCAGAGTATAGATCGTATTTGTTTGGTTTCTTCTTGGAATGATCACCGTAAGTTTATCCGCCATTTTATATAGCCCTATCTAACTAATTCTATTTCAGTTATTTCCGTTTTTTATTTCGTTTATTTGAGTATTTAATTACTGGTTTGGATCGGCATATGGTTTGAATATATTTATGTAAAGCTGATTTTCAGACCGTAAGTTTTTTTTTTATTGAGTATCTGTCCTGAGAACTATTTTTTATTTATAGAGTAACTACCACATGGTACTCAGTAACTACCACATGGTATTCAGTAACTACCACATGGTACTCAGTAACTACCACATGGTACTCAGTAATTACCACATGGTATGCAGTAATAATGCAGTAATTATTGTATGTTTCACCCACTTTCATTTTGTATGGACCTATGCAGACCTTAAGACAGTGTTCCTGACATTACAATCGTTCTTTTGGCTGATATCGAAGACTTCTCCTGCCATAGTCATCTGCATCCACTTCTGTTAGCCTAAACTACCTGTTTACATCATAAGAAACTATATACAGATAAGTTTTTTTTTAAGTTTGATACACAAGGTACGCTTTTATTTTATAATTTTTGAGACAACAGATTTAATAACCTGGTAAATTATCACTATTTATCCCACATATTGTAGTCAAAATTATTTTTTATTTAATGTTATAAGTTATAATTTGATTCGTACAGTACACTCTTACTTAGCTATGATATTTTATATGAAAATTATTAACACGTATTCATTTTAAAGGTTTTTGTACACGACATGTTTCGAAACATCATCGTATTGAGACATACATAAATTTCACCTGTTTTTATTAAGTAACTTACTTAGTTCAAAGAATGCAGTTACTAAATTCAAATCTATTTAAAATAACTTGCGGTTTAATTGGGATCACTGTGACTAATTGATGATACTTGTGTTCGTTTTCAATAAATGTTTAATGTAGGATAGTTATTTCTGACTTTTATTCCTGATAAACATAATAGACCCTTAATGCTGTTGATTACTTTATTTTAGCTATGTTGTGATATCGTATTTTTCTTTTTTGGTTTCTTACTTTACCACTCTCATAAACAAAGTAAGTGGCGCCCTTTTCACTGTCTTTGACCATACCTATTTGAATTCTTAACATCAATATTAAAATCTCTGCAGCCTATATATTATCATTTTTTTTATTTTTTAACAACATTAGAAAGTCACTGTGAGTCAGAAGCCTTACCTACGAACCCAGCTTTCCTCTAACCCTGAGCAACGGATTCTTTTTTCATTCTATTTGGGTAACGACAGAAAAGTCGTCACAACAAGTAACAAATCTACGTTTAGGATGAAACACAAGTAGAAGATATCATTTAAGACGACGGTAAAATAATTCAAGTTACTCATTTAGAAAAAGATTAAGTCATTAAATTACTTTGTTTTATCAATAAATAATAATTAATAGATTAAATCTCTAAAATATTTATTTACACCTGACAACTACTTAAAATTATTCTTATTTGGGGTATACTTGTTAAACACAAATTATACAACCTGTAATTGAGAGATTATATTATCTATTAGTTCGCTAACAGCCATCAGTTTATATCAAAGCAGACCCATAAATTTTGGAAACCGATTTTAACCCCTAATAAGACCGTAATGCCGCCTTGTATAAGATACGTTGTAAATAAAGGTGGCTTCACAGAAACGCCAACGCCAACTCTAAGGGTGAGAGGGAAGGAAAATGGAAGATTTTGAGCCTATGATAATTTCATTATATAATTAATCGCATCGCCTGAGACTGTTTGCTTTCGGCTGTTGGACGAATTATTCGATCATTCGAGACTCTGCGGTCGGAATCGGACCGCAAGACTTGTGACCCTCGGTTTGCAAGTTTGTTGATATTAATGATGGGATTGTGCAAATACAAGACATCGGTTGTGAGGAGACTGATATTTGTAATAGCAAGATCGATAATTCTTGGGCATTGGAACGAGGGTCTCTGTTGGTTTAGGTCAAGCGTTTTTACTTCCAGTGGTTGAATGTTTCCTTTATTGATAAAGTGAGGTTTGGTTCTAGGTGTTTATATTGGAAATAACTAATATTGAAAATTCAGGTCTACCAAAGAGGAAGACTGAATTAGTTTAACTTTCGACATTTATGTATTAACTACTACTATACTATTACTGTTGAAAGGTTCACAATAAATTGCTTCAGTATTTAAAAAAGTAATAATTAATCTCCATCTTTATATTAATAATTATAAAATTTACACAATATAGGGATTCTGATTTGTGAAAAAAGTAACCTTAAAACAATCTAGAATTTTTTTGTAATGTCATACGTTCAGCATAATTTAACTGATTGTGATTAACATTTTGTTGTGCTAGGGTATTTATATTTTTGTTCTAAGATTTTAATATTAATTCCAATATACCCAGAAATAAGTGCAAGTATTTAGTTTTTAATTTATTTATAATTAGTTTTGCAGACCTTGCAGACGAACATTGTTATTTTTAGTACCTCTTTTAGTGCGAAGTTTATTAGAATATGTTGAAAGGGAAAGATGTAGTCATGGCGCTTTATGTCTTTAAGTACTGTTAAAAAGGTGGATTTTGTTGATGTAAATGATAACTGTTTATATATTTATGATTAATTTATTTCTGTTTTAATAATAAAAGAAAATATGTAAAAGTGGACAACGCTGCGCCGGTCAAGCTTAATCACTAAGTTACTAAAAGTTTATTTGATATAAACTATATTACAGTTGAGGGTTGGAACCTTTGGTGTTACACAGCAAAATAAAAACACTAAATCACCACAATATACCAAAACACTTTTACTTTTACACTAGACGCGCGTTTCGCTAACCATGTTAGCATCATCAGCAGATGATTATAAACTAAAGTACAATCTACAAGTTGAGCGTTTATATACTCGCTCAGTGGGCACCGAGTGGGCGTGGCAAAATCTAGCCAACTGAGTCAGAGCCAACTGAGCGTAACAGTTAGATTTCCGCCACTAGAGTAGTAGGAACAAAGAACTTGAAGGAATTGGACCGTTTGTTAATAATATCTTTACAACAATTATTAGGTAATTCTTTCAAACACCTCCACTGGAAAGGTCCTGTAATTTGAGAATTGTTGTAAAGATTAATCAGAAATTATGTAAGGCAAACTAGAAGATCAATATTAACTATATTTAAAGAACATTTAGCTCAGATAAGATATGGTAGACCGGATAAATCTTGCGTTGCCTTTAAATATAGTTAATATTGATCATTGTATAGTTTGCCCAACATATTTAAAATTAATTAAACAAGTTTCAAATTTAGGCAATTAGATGCATATGAAAGCATCAGAATTAATAAATGTAAAGATAGTATGAACAGAGTCAACGGTCCAATTCCTTCAAGTTCTTTGTTCCTACTACTCTAGTGGCGGATATCTAACTATTACGTTCAGTTGGCTCTGACTCAGTTAGCTAGATTTTGCCACGCCCACTCGGTGCCCACTGAGCGAGTATATAAACGGTCAACTTGTAGATTGTACTTTAGTTTATAATCATCTGCTGATGATGCTAACATGGTTAGCGAAACGCGCGTCCAGTGTAAAAGTAAAAGTGTTTTGGTGTATTGTGGTGATTTAGTGTTTTTATTTTGATATAAACTATAGGTGGATTAATTTGGTAATAAAATTGAAATTAAATCTTCAATAAAATTATTATATAAGGGTATTGTGGAAACAATCGTAAAAAATGCTAATCATAATTTAGCGGATTATGAATACGATTCACTCATGTGTTACTTGTTTCGCAATTTTTTATTTATTGCATTAATTTAGTTTATAAGGATATTTGACTTAATACGTAGTAAATTTGTAGGGTTAATTATTTATTGTTTCGCTAAGAGCGTAAACATCAGTTTAGATCTAAGCAAAGCAATAAATTTTCTAAATTGATTTTGCCCTTAATAAGACTGCGTTTATATTGACTGACGACAATCACTTAAACACGCTTGACACACCACCATATATTAGACATGTTAATAAAGTTAGCTTTTGTTCTGGTAGTTTATAATGAATTAAGAACAACCAAATTTTTTTACAAAAAATGCAATTTTCCCAAAATGTCAAAAATCAAGAAAGTTTTCCCCCTGTAATGACAAACCGGGGGCAACTGTATATTTAAACTAATAAAACAATAACAAACTTTGGTTTGGACTTTTTGGTATATTTCAAAGTGGTGATTTTTTAGCGAATATAAAATTCTCACAAGCTAATAAATTATTATAACTAACAATATTTTCTTGTAAAATACGCGTTACGTTTATATATTTAAATATTTATTAAAGAAGAAAAATAGAATAAATAATAAATTATATATCGTAGTAGATAAACTAAGAACGAGCAAACTTAAACTATAAAACGAAACAGAACTTTTACAAAGTATACTTTTCTTTGTTTGTACGGACGTCCTTATTTCTGATAATTTAAATGCAAGATACCTTACGCTATTTCAAGGATTCAAATCAAAATAACTAGAAACAGACATAAATTTCAAGCAGAATACTAAACACACATGTACTTATGTTTAAATAACAGTCATTGCAAATTAAACCTAACCAAATGTTTTTAAAGTGTTTAATGGGAGGTATATCACAGGAATTATATACTATATATTAAATTTTACATTGGTGAAACATCTTTACCCTTAAATGTTCGATTTAAAGAACATAAAGAGAGATTTTCACAAATCTAAGATTTGTCAGCAGAATAAATGTTAATAACGCCACAAAAATACACACATAATGAAAGAAACGATAGCCTCTAAAAGAAAAATAAAAGAGGCTTTTTTAATACAATCTAAAAATTTATTGCTCATGTATCTGTAGATGTTAGTAATGTATGACAATCGCCTTTTTAAGTTTTATATCACAAAATTTTTTGTTTACCACCTTTTTTATATCAATAAATTAATTTAATTTTTCAAAATAGTTTAATGAAATAATATTTCTGATAAACACTTAAAAAACTGAAAAGCAAATACATCAAAAATTATTTTTAATAAAGTAAGAAATAAAAAATTTGGCGCCTTGCTGTTAAATAACGTGGTTAGAAAGTACAAAAGTTATTTGACTAATCCTAGAACTAAAGCAATTTCACTATTTGTGTAAATAAGATTAAGTCGAACGGGTTAACAGGGACGGTAAGCTTAAAACTTTAATCCTTTTAATAGAGAGTTTAAATTTGTTTTCTAGAATAACCGCCGTGGCAAGAACTAAACCGTTTCTCGTTAGATTTATCCCTCATAAAACGTCCTAAAAGTCCTGTTCTGACATTGTGTAGGACACAGATGGTTTGTATTTCGATTAAAGCCAATTAAAAACTTGTTCTCGTATAATATTTTGTATGAGTTATATGCTAATATATAATATGTTGGAAATAGAAGTACGTCAAGATAGAGAGCTGATGTATATATTTTTCTCAGGCATTTTCTAGAAAAATATAAACAGAATGTCTTTTTTATACTAAAAATAAAAACATTTAATTCTAATCAGCTATTTTATACAGGGGGTCCAAAAAGAAAAGAAAATTATTTACTTTTAATTAAATGTTGTATCTCGTTTTGGTCAATTTGTTGCAACTCCTCTCTTAAACATTTGTTTTTGCCTGTATATGCCTTTAAACAAATTTTACCTTTGTCCCTTAGACCATTTCGATGCGTTTATACCGGGTGCATTACAAAAGTAGCTGACTCCTATAACTTTTTAATTTTTTGAGTTAAAAAAATAAGATTTGATATATTAGTATATGACATAAATTGGGGATTGATTAACGTATTCAATTGATTTTGGTCACTTTCTTTTTCACCGGAAATGACTACTTTTAACTTTTTTTTAAATGGGACCTTCTATATATTTCTATTTTATTCGATTGAAAATGAAAATGTGAATAGAATGACATATCGTATGTCAACTTTTGACATTTTTGCATATAGTTAATTTGAAATTAACGAAAATTTGACTCGACCCCAAGACAACACTCGATACCAAGTGTGTGGTATCAAATTATTCGTAAAAAAATGCTTCTTCCAAATATGCTAATGAGCCACCCTCGTTCCGTTTGAAAAAATTGAGATATGATTAAAAATACGATTTGGTCATCTTTTAACCGGCCAGGACAAGACGCAAAAGACATTAGACGATCAAATATTTTTCCAAAACTCCCTGATTAAAAATGAAAAGTTATATGTATTAAACGTTTCTCTAGCAATATGTTATGCTATTTATTCAGTAAGTTTTATAAACATGATATTCGTAAGTAATAATACGTAATACGTAGTAAATAATAGTAATAATTCTAAAAAAATTGGATGGTGTTTAGAAAATGTGTCTCATATCCAATAAGATTATGCATTGATAAAATGTTATTTGATTGTTTCTGTTATACAGGGTCCGGCAATAGTGCGTCGGGCATCTGTAGCTCCTAGAATAAAAAACTTGAGAATTTTTAGTGCAAACCTAAATTATGTACCAGGATGTATTTCAGGAAAATATTTTAACTTCTATAGGGTGGCTCAAAAAAGTGTGAGCGGACCTGGATGATTTTTTTTAAATGGAACACCCTGTATATTATTGCATTTTTGGCTTCTTTCAGATCACTTTACATAACCCTAAGATATGAATAAATATATTTCCATAGTTTCAGAGATATTAAAAAATAAATTAAAAATATATATTTTTCAGCCCTTCTTAAAAAGATTATTAAAATATAAGAACTGTTCTGAAATCAAAACGATATTAGGTATTTACTTTAGATGGTCTGTTCTTACTTTGCTATAAATGTGGTAATCGTAATTCATACAGGATGTTCAATATTCTACGCCAAACTTTCTAAAATATAAAATATTTTTTCTTTGTTTTTTTAAATGGAACACCCTGAATATTATTTTTTTATTAGATGGAGAGTTTAAAAATGAACATTTATTGTATTTAGAGTATTTCAAAATTTTGAACGGTTTCGCAGATACACGCAGTATTATTTCATATGGCGCTTTCAATGATAAAATACGAGAGAAAAATGACTGGGTGGCTTTGATAAAAATTTTCTGTGGAAAATGCCATATAAAATATAAAACCGCAAATATTTGCGAAACCGTTAAAATTTTTGAAATACTCTAAATATAAAAAATGTTCATTTTTTAATTCTCCGTCTATTGAAAAAATAATATACATGGTGTTCCATTTAAAAAAACGAAGAAAAATTATTTTATATTTTAGAAAGTTTGGCTTAGAATTTTAAACATCCTGTATAATTTACCATCTAGAGACCATCTAAAGTAAATACCTAATATAGTTTTGTTTTCAGAACAGTTTTTGTATTTTTAATAATTTTTTTAAGAAGGGCTGAAAAAATATATATTTTTGATTTATTTTTTAATATTTCTGAAACTATCAAAATGTATTTATTCATATCTTAGGGTTATGTAAAGTGATCGGAAAAGAAGTCAAAAATGTAATAATATACTTAAACAAAATTCTCAAGTTGTTTATTCTAGGAGCTACAGATGCCCGACGCACTATTGCCGGACCCTGTATAGATTCTTCTTCTTACGACGCCGTCTCCTTTCGAAGGTTGGCGATCCAAATAGCTAACGTCATTCTAGATACAGCCATACGAAATATGTCGATTGATGAGCAACCAAACCATCTACGAATGTCCTTTAGCCAGGAATTCTGGCGTCTGCCGATAGATCTTTTGCCCTGGACTTTGCCTTCAATTATTAATCTGAGAAGTTCATACTTTTTACCCTTCATTATGTGGCCTATGTAGCGTGTTTTTCTTTCTTTGATGGTAAGCATGAGTTCTTTCTGTTTTCTCATTCGATTAAGAACCTCCACATTTGAAACTCTTTGGACCCATGATATTCTTAATATATATTTCTGTATAGATAGGGTATTATATAAATATAAATAGATACGAACATAAATTTTAAACGTTTTCTTATTTCTGCCAAGTTAACATTATTGTTTACTTGAAAAAGTACTTATTTTATACTATTTATTTATATATTTATATTTAATTAACATCCAAACTTGAATCAACATTCTTCCTAATAATAAACTTTAAGCGTAAATGCTAAATTATTAACGTATTCTATATAAAACATCATGTATAGCCTATTAATTCGGTCATTTTATCGTTAAAGTTAAGTTTTTATTAATTAAATAGTAATATTGATATTAAATCATTATGCATATAGTAATAATAGAAGATATAGTTATATATAGGTATATCAATTACAAGTATTCAATTCTTTTAAAGAAAAATGAAATAAAGAAAAAGCTAAATAATTCGTAATGCTACAATTATATTAATAATGAGTCCCAGGTTAGTAACCTTTTCTACAATTTCCTTATATGTGTTTGACTGCCCGCAGTCATGCAACTGTCAAAGGCAAACAGCACTACGTTTACGTGAATTACACCGGAGATGATATCAGGATAAACAAAAGTGCCAGAAATGTTTAATTAACTATTGGATAAATGATAGGGGATAGCATACGCTTGGAGTGGAGTACTGAATAAAAGCATAAATTAAACGAAGCATACATATTTTTTCTGTTGCATAGATTTTTTTTTAAAATAACCTAACCCGGCAAACGTTGTTTAGCTATAGTCTATAAAACGAATAACTTTGAATTTGACACTTCCCGCGGGCTTTTCTAGTGTTAATTTTATTAGGTTAGCAACTTGTGGCCATGCTGACGCAATGCCGTCTCTAATAGATCAGCCTCGAGCGAGATTTATGACGTCACGCTAGTTAGATACTACGGATTAATAAATATGTTATAAAATACATGGAAAACATAATTATTCCTCGTATTTTTGGTTTGTATTTTAAAAATGATATACTTTACATGAAATATACATAATATACAATAAATAAATACAATATATATACCTATTTATAGTAATAAATCCTTTGGCAAATAAACTATGAACCATACAAATGCAGCAAATGTTTTACAATATGGCTGAAATCGTACTCTATAATCAATATAGATAGTTTTAGTGATAAGAATAATAACTTAAAAAAAATATGTGGTCATCTTTTGACAAGTTTATATTAGTTTATTAATTGCAGTAAACATTATGTGGTGTGTGGTGCGAATAATAAAAACCAAATGAAAACTTAATTAGCGTTTCTCCCGTACCTAAATCCCAAGAAAATAAAAAATTTTAGAATAATTTTACATATAAAATGACAGCGATCTTTATTTCATAGCCATCGCTAACGCATTTTTTCTATGATATTGTATTATTTGCCAATATAATTTTTCGAACATTGATACTTGCAAAATATACATATAAAATTTGTAAATGCTAATAATAATACATCACTATTAGTAGATATCGAATGTTTTTGTTAAATTAGATCGATTTTCAAACCCCAAAATTTAAAATATATTTTACATTTTACCCATTATCTTATGTACCATTTATTCATTATTTGTATATTGTAAAAACACATACATTGAAGGAAAGAGAGGTCTCGGCAGGAAGAAACTATCTTGGTTGAGAAACATCAGAAACTGGACTCACCTAATTTTTGAAGAACTTTATAAGGAAAGCCGAGAATCGTGAAGATTTTGCCAATGTGATCGCCAACCTCCACGAAAGAGACGGCACGTAAAGAAGAAGAAGATATTGTAAAACATTTGCTGCAATTGTATGGTTCATAGTTTATTTGCCAAAGTATTTATTACTATAAATAGGTATATATTATATTGTATTTATTAACTGTATATTATGTATATTTCATGTAAACTATATCATTTTAAAATACAAACCAAAAATACGAGGAATAATTATGTTTTCCATGTATTCTACAACATATTTATTAATCCGTAGTATTTAACTAGCGTGACGTCATAAATCTCGCTCCGTGGCTGTTCTATTAGAGACATTTGTCTGATATTTAGAAATGTCAAAAGCTGATGACATTTTACTTTTGTCAATTATGACATTTCGTGTTTATTTTTACAAGAAGAGGAAGAACTGTCACTTGTTTTATTATTTTCCTTTTCTATTTCACGAAAGTAAAAAGAGTTACCTATCTGATTCGTTCAGGCACTCAATTTATAGAATATCAGTAACTTTTTTGACAGAGGGATTTTATATTTGCCATGTTGGTAAAAAATAACGGTCAAAACTCAAAGTTATTCATTTTATAGACTATATTACAGTGGTTTTTATTCACGGAGTTAAAAATTATTGAATTACTAATATCGCTATAAAAATAGGGGTTGATGGTAGAAGGGTAAAAATTTAGGGTTGTATGTATTTTTTAATGCCACAGCAAAATACAGATACATTTTTTTTCTCAAAACACCTTTCTAGGCAAAAAAGAGGTATCACTGAAGACCAAAATCAGCGTGTTTAATTCAGTATTCGTACCAATATTAGCATTCGGTAGTGCAGTAGAAATGAACAACATGGTAAAATAATACCATTTTGTGTCCAACATACACCTAAGAATCGAACACCCATCATCCCTATCACAGTCGCGCGTCTCTTAAACGTAGAAAACACGCGCAATCTCGCCGCCCGGCACAACTTTCCAAATTGGCAATTCTCCGCCGGATGCGATAGTCGGACGCATAGTCGTCGTTCGACGCGTCCACCGCGAACAGACGCCTGCTCCGTCGCGACGCCATACGGATAAAATTAACCGACGCACTCTCGACACTTGGGAAGTTAATTTTCGCCCGACTTTTTACCTGTTACGCGTTCTATTTATGAGAAAATGTTTATCTTAGGCCTGACTGTAGTATAATGGGTTAGGCGTAGGGGTGATGTAAGGTAAAATAATTAATTTGCGACAGGAGAGATAAAGTTTAAAACATTGATAAACTTCGATAAAATAAAATTATAGGAATATTTTTAAAGATATTTATGTATACAGTATGTCCCCGGATTTTCTTTACAACTTTCTTTATAATTTTGACGTTTTGAGGAAAATACATCCTTCATAAAAATTTTTGCCTGTTCTAAAATGGTTAATCCCGTTTATATTTTTCCAAACTCTCATACCGTTTTAGAAATAATTAATAAAAACCAGAAAAATATTGTTAAATTTTTAAGAAAAGTTTTAAAAATTAAAAGGCGTTTCTATGATAATATAATTTCGATTTCATTTTTTGATAGATGGTTATTAATACTTTTGATTCACGTGTCATATTTTTGCTCTTGTTAAAGTTTCTCATTTTCCGATAACTATTATCGCCCTTTCCGTAGCATTAAACTAAATAAATTTTGTGCTTCTTCAACATTTTAAACAGCAAATAATGACTTTAATTAAAATTCTCTCAATAACAATTTATCAAAGAATGAAAACGAAGTTATATTACCATAGAAACGCGTTTGGATTTTTAAGAAAATTCAACTATATTTTCATGTTTCTTTTAATTTTCTCTAAAAGTGTATAGAAATTTGGAAAAGTATAAAAGGGATTAACCGTTTTAGAGCAATCAAATTTTTTTTATGAAGAATGCACTTTTCTCAAATAGTCAATCGGGGGACATACTCTAGATTTCCATAGTTAATGAAACGTAAATGTTTTATTTGTGAAAAAAGTTATGAATCAAAAAATGAGATGCAGTAAAGAATGTTTTGTTGTGACATTCTTTTGATAATTGTTTCTAAACTGTTATAATTATTTAAGATTTATTGAGACTTGTACGGTAAGATAAAAAAATTGCAACAAAACATGTTAATTTAAAACCCAAAACATTGGTTTATTATAACTGACGATAAAATAATTAATGTGCGACAGGAGAGTTAAAGTTTAAGACTTTGATAAATAGAGACAAAAATGTAATTATAAGAAATACAGTTAAAACTTTTTTTAAAATTAATTATATAGATATTTATGCCAAGATTGCTACACTCAGTGAATATGAAATGTTTCATCTGTGACAAAAAAAGTCAAGTAAACAAAGAAGGAGATGCAGTAAGAAATTTGTTACTCTCATATTCTTCTCAAAATAATTTTTGTACGGTTAGAATCATTTTTTTTTAATTTATCGGGACATGTGCGGGCAAGACAAAAAATGTTAATTTCACACTAAGAGCATTAGTTTATTATAACTGACGGATAAAAGTATTAGAAAAGTTTTAATTTTTATTCTTTTTTGAGCCATGTGTTAAAAAATTTCTTCTTCTTCTTCTTTCTCAGCCTGGTTCCATCCAGTGTTGGATATAGGCCTCTTCTAGGTTTTTCCATGCTTCGCGATCTCAAGCCAATCTTATCCATTGTCTTCCCGCCACTGCCCTGACGTCATCGACCCATCTCTTTTTTGGTCGGCCCACACCTCTTGTTGTTCCCCTAGGTCTCCATAGGATTACTTTTTGGGGCCATCGGTCTGGGTCCTCTCTTGCCACATGTCCTATCCATTGCCACTTTAGACTTGCCACTCTTTTAACGACATCTATTAATTTTGTTTTTTTGACGTATGTGGGTATTCCGTATTTTTTCCCTAATGGTGACTCCCAACATGATTCTTTCCATGGCTCTTTATGCTACTCGTAGTTGTTCTGCTGTTTTTCGAGTAATTGCCATAGTCTCTAAGCCATACGTAAGCACAGGTAGAATGCAGCTGCCGTAAGCCTTTTTCTTTAGGTTCATGGGCACCTTTTTATCCTTGAAAATATCGCTCATATTTCCAAATGCTACCCATGCCAAATGGATCCTGCGTTTGATCTCCGTATTTTGGTTTTCCTTGCCCAGCTTGATTTTATGACCTAAATATATATAATGGTCTACGTTTTCAATAATAACGTTGTCCACGGTAATGTTATGGATATTGTTGCTCATTATCTTGGTCTTCTTCAAGTTCATTTTAAGGCCAATTTTCTGGGATTGGTCATTTAGCTCATTTAGCATGGTGTTTAGTTCTTGAATGTCGGTGCTCAGCAAGACAATATCGTCTGCGAACCTCAGATGGCTAAGGTGTACCCCATCGATGTTTAGACCTCTATTTTCCCATTCTAATTTCTTGAAGACATTTTCCAGTGCCAGTGTAAATAACTTGGGAGAGATGGTATCTCCTTGTCTCACGCCCTTGCCGAGTAGTATTTTTTCTGTTTTGAGGTCATCATCTAATTTAACTTGGAAGGTTGCACTATCATAGATATTTTTAATAATGGAATAATATCTGGAATCAATTCTCGCGTCCTCCATTGCAGCTAGAAATGACCAGGTTTCGATGCTGTCAAAGGCTTTTTGGTAGTCTACGAAGGCCAAATGTAGAGGTATATTGTATTTTGTTGTTTTTTCAATGACTGTTTTAATTGTTTGTAGATGATCGATGGTACTAAAACCTTTTCGAAAGCCTGCCTGTTCTATTGGCTGATAGGAATCTAGTTTCGTAGACAGTCGGTTGTTGATAATCCTAGTGAAAAGCTTGTATAGAGGCGAGAGAAGGCTTATGGGTCTATAATTCTCCATATTTGTAAAATCTCCTTTTTTGTATAATAGCACAACTTCTGCGTTTTTCCATGCGTCCGGGATTCTACCCTCCATCAAACATTTATTTAACAATACTTCCACGGCATCCACTAATGGTTTTCCGCCCATCTTCAGCATTTCAGGTGTAATACGATCTTATCCTGGGCTTTTGCCATTTTTTATTTGTTTGTTTGTTAAAAAATTAAAAATCTGGAAAGAAAAGATTTGAAGTAAAATATTAGAAAAATCTAAATATTAAAAAAGCTAGGAGAGAAAAAAAATACAGTAAGAGCCATATTTCTTTTTCTTAATTTTTTTTTTAAGTTTTGGAAGCAATGATGGGTCTAAGCCTATTTTTTTATAACATATTTCAATTATTTAGGAAGTTTTATCGTAAGGTATAAGATGTAGTCTGGAGATGACAAAATATTAATTTTAAAAAACTTAATTCAAAAATTGATTGAAATGTCCACTTGACAATATTGATATTTACAATTCAAATTATGTAGAATTTTTAGGAGGGGAATTAATCAGCGCGACCTTACAGATCTATTGTGTGTTCTCCTTTCTTGAGTTATAACTCATTATATAGTCTCAGGGCTTTGATTGCCAGTATCTGAGACGGCTCCATAGAGGCCAGCTCTCTATCTCCAACATTAGCCGTACTAAAATTTTTATCACGAACGGTTGTCGTCCCGGCGCACTCAGTGATAAGGTATTCTGGTGTTTCCCCATTTTTGCCCCAAAAAACGGCATTTGACGTTTTTTCTGAGCTTCCATCCATTGAGGTGTCCTGTTAGAAACCCCGTAACAATCCGAAGATTACTTAAATCTTTGATTTTTTTCGGTCGCTCTGAGATTTTTTTTTTCAGTGTTTTAGACCGTTGGAAGATTCCCATTCCAGGTTAGAGATGGAGTTTTCCAGGTTCTTGAGTTCCACTTGGAAAGCAGAACGGTTCTGGTCCAGTTAGTGGAGTGTTTATTCCTTTTCTAGCTAGATAATTTATTTTTTCATTGCCTTTCTATCCCTTGCTGAGCTGGCACACAGAGTAGGAAGACTTTATTTTTTTACGTAATTTTAAATTATGGTACCTACGCGAAAATCTCAAATACAGCCAATTTTGCAATATCATTCAATATTGCCGTAGCATTCAATATAGCAATAGCATTCAATATTGCAATAATTCTAAATAAAACATAGTTTTGAAATAAAGTCAGTGAGTTTATTAGTTTTATTAATATCTTAAATTGTTGTCGCTCGCTTTTTATGCTGTTTTATTTACTTTTTATTAAGATTGTAACCAAAATGCTTTATTAATCTCAAAATTACAGTTGATTAACAACACATTAATACATTATGATGTATCTAAATCTAATTAATGTACTGGATAGGCCAATTCGACCAGAGACTAATGGAACATGATATCTCCATTATTATTTACACGTTACGGAATTTACTTCCTACAGAATTAAATTAAAAACTGTTGTGTATTAAATTATTCATTTTAAACATAGAGAAAGAGAACTAAAAGGCAAAATATTGAGAAATGAAAAAAATATTAGTAATATACAGTGTGAGTCTTAAATAAGTGCAAATATTTTCAGGGCTTGTAGATCTCGATAATAGAAACATATTTTCTCTTTACCGTTTTTCAAATAAATCCAAAATAACCGAGATATTTTACTTTGAAAATTTCCAAAACAAAATTATCTTTTGCTAAAATTTTGAGAACCACTGTATCTTTTCTGGATTTACTTTCTTGTAAATTTAATCTACTACCTATGTTGCCATATTACCAAAAAAAATATATTTTTTTTTATCTAAAAACTAAAAAAAATTTCCAAAATTTTTTAAAAAATTTCCAAATTTTCAATTTTTTTTTTCGTGAGAAAAACCTCATAATCGTGTTTCTGGGGTCGAAATATACTACACCTAAAAATATTTGCACTTATTTAAGACTCACCCTGTATATATATATATATATATATATATATATATATATATATATATATATATATATATATATATATATATATATATATATATATATATATATATATATATATATATATATATATATATATATATATATATATATATATATATATATATATATATATATATATATAAATGAACAAAATCTTTTACTTTTTATTTTTTTAAAATTTTTTTCTCTACTTTAGATTTTTCGAAATTAGAAAAAATACACAGCTAAAGGCAAGAAAATATTATTTATTAATACACACTAAAGCTGTAAGAATTTTGTTCATTTCATAACGACATCGTCTGTTGATATAGAAGAAGTTTTGCTTGCCGTATCGGTGAGAACCAGCCCCTGGACAGCCCACCTGATGAAGGGTAGGCCCAGAAACCGGTTGTGGGAGTGGAGCTTGGTTCCCCCCTTTACGACAAGCAAAACAATTTTCTTTTTACTTTTTATTTTTTTAAAATTTTTTTCTCTACTTTCGATTTTTCGAAATTAGAAAAAATACACAGCTAAAGGCAAGAAAATATTATCATTATTATTATTATATATATATATATATATATATATATATATATATATATATATATATATATATATATATATATATATATATATATATATATATATATATATATATATATATATATATATATATATATATATATATATATATATATATATATATATATATATATATATATATATATATATATATATATATATATATATATATATATATATACAGTATTGGATGATTTATTATTATGAGATGGGCAAGCAAATTAAGTACATTAAAGGCAATACTCCTTTAAAAAAAAAAAAAAAAGCAGTGTTTTGTAACAAAGTAGAAGAGTAAGTAAATATTAAAAAGATTTATTAAAACTATTTATCATTGTTAAATGCATGTTTGAAATAGAGTAAATAATATCTTAAGTTAGCTAAAAATGATGATATTATGTTTATATTGTTTATTGAAATGAAAAGCAAAAAGTCCTAAATAAAAAAACCTTTCAAAAAATATTTTTATATATAAAAGAAAACGGTTATCATATATTGTTCTGTTAAGAAAACTCAGCAGTAAAATTATTATGGATATTATATGAGCAGTAAAACAAACTTTTTTACTCCAGTTTGTTTTATATTAAATTATATAAATTTTAAAAATATTCTGTACTAATTGTTTTTTTGCCAGATTGACCTTTTCGAGTGACATTTTTTATGTAGAAGTAAACATTCTTTATTAAACACCATGTTTCAACAAAGCGTGTCAGCTTTTTAAAAATCAATCACTCTATAATTAAAATGTGTTTGTTCCGTCACTCTGTTTGGATCCAGTTAAAAAAAATCAGCGTGAAAATGTGTTTTCCTATTTTTTTTTGTAAAAGGGTCATGCAATATGACTTTGTTTATGAATTCGAAAACAAGTTTTAAAATGTTCTTTTTTAATCTAAAACAGAAATATATAGTTTGCTGGTGATACATATTTTGAATAAATATAAACACCATTGATTATATTGTTATTTTAAATAGACGATAAAATGGTATTTTATCGTCAACCGAAAAGATGAATTAATTTCGAGAGACGATAATGTAATTTTATCGTCGTGTATAAAACAATTTTTTTTTTCCATAGCGAGTTACGTTTCAAAAAATATTCAGAAATTGTTATTTCAAGGAATTTATTACGAGTAGATAAAATATTGTGCTGGGTTGGCGTTGGTTTCTATGTAATTTGACAAATAAACAAAGCTGTCTCTTTAGTTGCCAGTTTTGAGTCGATATTTTTTAATTCTCTTTTGTGTCGATTGCTGATTGAATTGGAGCCAGAAATGGCTCAAAACGAAATCAGTAAATTACCAACAGATATTCGGCTGAGGCGACAAACGCCATATCCAAGCTACTTCCATTTAAATCCCGAATAACTTATTGAAAGGAATAGAAAAATTTTCGAAAATGGAAGCAATTAAAAAACGTGCGAGAAGAAATAAAGTTATGAGGTATAAAATAAAGTTATAAGGTATATAAATTTTTATTTTAACAGTTGCTATGGAAAAAATAACTTTTTAGTGTACTTTTATTTCAAGCTCTAAACTACTGTGTATTACTTATTGCTTTATATTTGGAGGTATTGCATACTCGGTGATAAAATAAAACTATAAAATAGCATGGAACAAAATGTGCTGAAGTTGTGCACTATATCACGCGTCTAGTCGTAACTGGTGAAACAAAAATAATTTGGTTTGTTTTTACTAGACCTATGGCTGCAATTTGTTTTATAATTGATTCTGTCAAAACTCTACACAATAGGTTGGTGTATTTTACCTTTCATTGTAACTGGAATAATACATTTGTTTTTAGAATTTATAGCCTTGCATTTTCCCTTTCAGTATGTAGTTTTGTTTACACTCAATATTTGTGAGCATTCATTAGAATACCATAAAATCGTATGTTTTTTAAAATTATTACGGAGTAACTAACACAATTTACAACTTAAACGGCCCACACATTATACGATTTATCGTACTGCAGGTTGTACAACACAAATTTGATTCGACCGTTTGAACGACATATCGGAAGCGCTGTTGTCCACAAACTTAAACTACAACGGGCCACACATTAATACGATTCGTCGTACTACATGTCGTACGACAAGTTGATACAACCGCTGGAACGACAGATCGGATCCGCGTTTATTCACTAACTAAAACTACCATTTGATCTTAATCACCAACAAGTAGTAGTTTTATTTTCCATTCATTTTGAATTCTATTGTGTTCAACGTCAACGTGACATCTAATTTATCAAAAAGGACTCTAGCTGCAATTTTGTTAGTTTTGAAGACGAAGAACAGCCCAAAAAAAGAAGAAAATGGTGCAAAAATTGGTTACAAAAACGACAACTGTACTCTCATATGAACCTTTTACGTGAAATAAGCGCTAATGAACCAGTCGATTTTAAGAACTACTTACGAATGGACGAAGATACTTTTAAGTCACTGTTACAATTAGTAGGCCCTAAAATTGTGAAACTAAATACAAAATTTAGAGAGGCTATTAGCGCTGAACAACTTTTCACATCCCACAAACTAGGTTGATTATGATAATTTTCTATAAATTCCGCCCAAAACTTCTCGTTGGTATCCATTTTTAAAAGATCGTTTGACCATGTGCAACGAAAAATGTAATCGATCTGTCTGCGACACATAGGGTTTGCACACAAACCATCAAATCTATCGTATATACTACTGCGTTGTACTACAACATTTTCTGCATGCCATACTTCCGTACGATACGACTTTGTCTTACTACAAGTAGTACTACAAAGCCACTAACTATCCAACCATTGATCCAACGGTCGAGACGATTTGATGTTGTACAACTTGTAGTACGATAAATCGTATAATCTGTGGCCCGTTTTACTGAACTATTTTGAACTGGAACTGTCGGTTTATTATCGTAGATATTTTATGGTATTTTTTTTTAATGATCGCGTTCATACATTAAAACTAGTTAACCAACTAAAACTAACGCATGGATGGTCTTTTTTAATATGTATTAGTAATACTGATGGGGAAAAATCTGTGTTCTACTTTTTACATTTTACTATATGTATATTTATTAAACAAAATATAAAATCGCATTTAGAATTTAGTTTATTTTTTTTATTTTTATAACGTATAGGTATAAAATTATGTTGCTTTCAAAATTTTCGCTGCATGAGGATTAGATACTCAAGAAATATTAATGCTATATAAAAAATACACAAATTACACACCTTAAAATATTGATGTATTTTAAAGTTTAATATATCGTCCCATTGCTGCCAAAAGTCACTAACTTACTTTTTGTTACTTCCGAGAAAAATGCGTCTAAAGATGAATTGCATTGCATAAAGATGTTATAGTTAGTAACTATTCGGTATTAAAATAAAACATAAATAGCCAGAAATCGTAGTTAATGCCTTTTGCAATCGATTCTCCGCTTCTAAACATAGTTAGTGATTGAATTTGGTTGTTCGGAAAAATATTAGTTAGTGACTTTTGGCAGCAATAGGACGATATTTTGTTCTAGTGGGCCGATTTTGATGATTTTTTAAGCAATTTGTGGTGAAATTATTTGAGTTTTTAGTGTTTCTTTCTAAATTAAAAATGAAAGTTTCCATCTGTCAATTATACGGAGGAAAACAAAATGTTGATTTGTCTGAACGGTGAAAGTTTGACACACTCTGGAATATGTTTACAAAGCAAGGAATTTAAAAATAATTTTATGGCCTAAGTACGTCTTTTCCCGATAGTTAGAGAGTAACGGAAAAAATGCGTACGCAAGAGAGTAACGATTTACAGCAAATTTTGCATTGATTTTGGGTCCCCATACACTTATAAAATAGTGTTTATTGTTTTTGTAATTTCACTGTTATTAAAAAGTCATATTATTATTGTTTATTGACGTTTATTCTACTAGAGATGGTTTTAAGTTCTCAGCTAACTTTCTGCTTTAATTCATTATGGTAGATATCAATTTTAAGATTTA
The DNA here is from genome assembly GCF_002938485.1 of Sitophilus oryzae. Classification (NCBI taxonomy): domain Eukaryota; kingdom Metazoa; phylum Arthropoda; class Insecta; order Coleoptera; family Curculionidae; genus Sitophilus; species Sitophilus oryzae. The sequence continues at coordinate 258,892 of NW_022146977.1, forward strand.
AAACCATATCTGCTAGAGTAACTGCTCAACAGACAAGAATATTATGATTTTTCAAAGACAGTGATATTATAAATCATAAACACTATTTTATAGCTTTGTTAACTAGGACCTAAAAGCAAAGGCATGATTGCAATAAATTCGAAAAAATGTTAATGCCTTCTTCAAAAGCGAATATCTCCAAAAAAATTAAGCTAATAAGATAAACCAAAAAACAAACTATCGATAAAAGATACACCTAGATGACAAAATTATTTTTAAATTTCTTGCTTTGTTATCGTACTCCACAGGGTGTTTCAAACTTTCACCAAAATATCAACGTTTTATTTTTCCTCGTATAATTGATAGATGACAACTTGAATTTTTAATTTAGAACGAGATATCAAAAAGTCAAATAATTTATCTACAAATTGCTTCAAAATTCATCAAAATCGGTCCACCAGAACACTGAACATAAAACGTTAGAACACATGAAAATTTTAAGATGCCCGTTTTTCGTACAGGTGAGTGTTTTTGAAAAATTCTTCTGGGTTTACAATGCAATTGAAACTAATTTCTAAGTGGTACTTTACACGTGAATAAATTTGAGAGTAGAAAAGACATAAAGAAAAAGCAGAGAGAAAAGCACATTTCACAAAAATAAATATTGTTTAGTTTTATGTTGCAGTGTTAAAATAACGAACTGTTTTCCAGTAATAAACGAATAAATACGGTATAAACGTTATTAGCCTCTATTATATTTTGATTATTATTCAGTAATCCAACGTCGGTATTTTCTGAAAAATAAATATAAAATGCAACTGTATTATTTGAACAAACGTTCCTTTTTTGATGCACAAAAATATTTCTAACAGTATCTATTTGATTCGTTTTATTCCTGAAATTCTTTATTAATAATTGTTTTATTTATATTATATTAATATAATACGCTTTATTTACTATTTATATTGTTTTAATAATGAATGGATAATTAGAATTACAAATTTTATTTGCAATTGTAATTTTGAATATTGGAAACAATTTAGATTTTTAATTTTTACCGAGGCAAAATAAACATTATTAGGTCTCTTTTATTTGATTTTAAAAAACTGTCAGTTTATAAGGAGAAAAAGGCTTAAAAACTCTAATCTACCTTTGCGGTTAAAGTATTATTTTATCTACTATTTTTGATAGATATAAGGCAATTTTAACAGTTGCTATGGAAACAAAAATAATTTTACCTTTAACCAACAAGATGTCTTTAATTATTACTTTCGGTCGACAACTTTTTTGCAAATAATAGTATATTGTTTTCTTAGGAGTAAAAATTACATTTTTTGTGACAATGCTGTACGTTTGACACATACAGCCGAGGCACAAAAAGTCATTTTTACTCCGAATAGAACATGCTATTTTTTTCAAACGCTACAAATAAGTTTTTAAACAATTTTTTATATTGTCAATCACGTCGCAAAAAATAATACTTTTTTGACGTTTGAAAAAAAAAATACATTTGCTTTAAATTGCTTTCTTACTACGCTACGTTAGCATTTGACATAGTAGAATAAAATATGTTTTAAATTTTAGAAATTCTGCAAACCTCTTTGATTGCAAGTAAATGTAGAAAAGCTTAACTGACACAACTACAAGGCTCGTTACTTCTGAACAAACCCCTGGAGATACATACTGCCAAATTCATGCGATTCGATGTTGATAAATAAGTTCAAGGAAAGTTCTACTTTTCGTATTTTGCATAGAAAAAAATACAGATCTTTCAAATGAAGTATTCAGAGAGAATAATTTAATGTAAATTTATTCAAAAGTACGAATAACAAGTATGTCATAAACAATTTAGATTAAACACAAAACAGTTGCTATTTTCAGTCTACATAATATCTATAATAATTACTTTTTAAGTTGTAATATACAGGGTGATTCTTAACCTATACGCACAAGTTGGGAAATTATTGCTGATGACAAATAATGACTAATAATGAAAAAAAAAGTTACTAAAATATTTTTTATTTACGGAGATAACAAACTATTTGAAATAAAAACAAAAAACGTAAATTCCATTAAATTGAATGGGCATTTACTGATAAAGTTGATAAATTTTTGTAAGAAAAACCGAATTCAAACTTTAATAAAATTTGTGAATGCGTCAATAATATACAAAAAGTAAAATATTCCTTAATCATAAAAAGTACTACGATACTAATTTAATATGTTTATAAAGAGCATAATGAATGACCACATGGCTTGTTTAGACTTCAGAATTCTACTAGAGTGTACCTTGTTATTGGTATTAGTATAGTATAGTAAGTATACAGATTATTTTTTTAGTTATTAACTTAAAAAAGTAGATAAAACTTTTGTAAACTTTAATAGTTATTTTTTATACAAGCATTCGACCGAAAAGATTCCGGAAACGATAATGCAATTTTATCGCGCGTGTATAAAACAATATTTCTTTCCATAGCGATTTCCGTTTTAAAAAATATCCAGAAATTATTATTTTAAGGAACTTATTACGAGGCAGAATAAATATTGAGCTGGATTGGCGTTGGTTTCTATGTAATTTGACAAATAAATAAAGCTTTCTCTTTAGTTGTCGGTTTTGAGTCAATATTTTTTTATTCTCTAAAAACGAAATAAGTAAATTACTAGCAGATTTTCAGGCTGAGGCGACAAAAGCCATATCCAAGCTACTTCCATTTAAATCCCGAATAACTTATGAAAAGGAACACAAAAATTTTCAAAAATGGAAGCAACTAAAAAACGTGCGAGAAGAAATAAAGTTTTTCCTCGCTGTTAAAGTACTATTTTATCTACTATTTTTGATAGATATAAGGTAATTTTAACAGTTACTATGGAAAAACTCATTTATTTAATTCAAAAAAATTCTTTTTATCTTAAATTTAATACCTAAATAACTTATAGGTAGCATTTTATTTTATTACCCGCATACGAGTAGTGTCGTAAACGTCATAGAAAAAAAATTAATTAAATTCAATCTCCTTGTATACCGGAACAGAATTTATTAGATATGTCATATATTTGTTGTTGCTACGGTATATTTACAAAGGCATAAAAGATATATATTGTGAGCCATGGAAGCCTCTTTACACCAAAATCTAGTTCAACACAAAAACATGCCATGGAGAATTTTATGTTCTTTTTATATTCGCTGTCTCATAGGCAGGTAATTTCATTTTCTTTTATCATGCTCATAATATCGCCGGTTCGGGTACGTAAAGTAATAACGGGTTTATTCGCTTATGTGTTCGTGTAGTCTCGTTTATTTAAATCTACGGAAACTGTAAATTTGAAGAGTGCTTAATACAGCTGCTTGAAGTAAGTGCTATAATAAAAGGTTTTCATGTACCGTGAAATGGCTTTTACTGCATTTAGTTTGTTGGTGTTTTTTTTTTGTGTTACAACGAATAAAATATGAAGGGTCCAGAGCACAGTGGTTCCCAGATAGGTCATTACTTAGAAATATTAATTTCAAAATGTTTGCATGAAACTGTTGCTAATACTTTTCTTATATTCCCCTGTAAACGATACATAATAAATAACAAAATCAAGTAAGTCTAGTGTAGCGCTTTTTTTATTAGAAATGTCACATTTTTGCTACTGGTATCAAGCTGACATAAACAGTTTTCAGATAACGACAATTAATTACTTATTTTATTAAAATTGATAAAAGCTGTTGCCTTTTCCGTAATGGACGTTCGAAAAAGGTAAAAAGAACCTTTGAATAAAGAAGACTTAGGAGGAGGAGCTATATAATAAAGTCTTATGGCACACCGCGATTTGAAGGCAACAAATATAGTATTTTACATTTTTGCTTGTCACTGCCAAGACTTTCTGCTACTTTTCCTTTCAAATCCTCTTAAAACGGCATGACGTAATAATTGTTGCTTAAAGTATAGACTGCATATAATTTGTAATTTTTATTTTACGCTGTGAATAAATGCCGCCGGATCTTATACCGGATGGTTAAAGTATATGACTTCTATCTTAAAATAAAATAACTTATTTTTCCTCTTCGTGTTCTTGGATAGGAACTATCGAAAACAGGAAATTGCCAAACATCCGATACGCTACTGAAGCAGGTAAGTCAAATTAACGTATCAAAAATTCTTTGACAAGTAGTAAATAAAAGCTGATACAAGAAAAAATATATAAATTTAGTTAATTTAAGTGAATTTCATAAATGATCCGGTTTACTACACGTATGTATATTATATAGTCACTTACTAGCGAAAAGTTGTTCCATTATTTCACTCAATTTTTGCCGAGATCTACCGCACGCTACACAACCAACTATTTTAGAGTCTTTTTCGATAAATCGCGATAGTGTCACTGTTAATTTAAGTTCTGCCACAATTTCCATCTAGATTTACTACCTTTATACAATTATTAGTAGTAGAATAAATAATAAATAACATAAAATAAGCTCCGTCAAGACTGACAAATCCACAAAATTTCAAATCGAATTCAAATGTGTCAAATGAATCGTCAAACAGAACTGTCAAGGATCCCCACCCTAGAGTGCTTTTTCCACCCAACATGCATAAATACATGGATAGCATTATGCTCCTTCCTTAGTCTTCTTATTCAAAGGTTAAAACACATGTAGGTGGCGCCCTCTACTAGTAGGAGTCATATTGACATCAAAATCAAATTTCTCATGTCTAAAAACTTCCAGACACCATTTATACGAACTTTTTTACTTAGTTTTATCTACAGAATATGCTGCCGAAGTTTCCGAAATACAGTTCGGACCACCCTGTATATTGAAAAAAAAGTTTTTTTAACAAAATAAATTGTCTAACCAAAAAATAAATTCCAGTTTACCTATTTTTTTCGTTATATCAAATTATAATAAAAGAACTCCTTTTGTTAAGTTCTGATAAAAAATACTTTCATATCATTATCTTTTAGAAAATATTACATTTTCTTAAAAAAAACATCTCAGATAAGCTTGTCAAGTACAGTTAATTTTTTATATATTTTTTAATATTATAATATAAAAAGAGCGGTGAAAAATATCTTTAAGAATTTTAAAAAAAAACAAGGTAATAACCTAATTTTTTGTTGCTAACCAAAACAATATGAAGACATAAAAAATACAAAAAAATATAAGAAAAATGAACAAATGCATAGAGAGCAAGAGAAAAAAAATCAACTAGGTACCTTATTATTCTTGAAAAATAAAGAAAAATAAATACTTTCTTGCATGTCCATGAACATCAATATGCGTATTATGTATTTAGATACATTTTCCATTACCAGGCCATTTTCGGACTACTTTTATTAATTACACGCTGATTTAAGTGAATTATTGTTCCTGTCAAAAAGTTAATGTGTTCCTTGAAGCTACTTTTTTTTGTACAAAATTAGTGGGATAATGTGGGAAACGGCAAAAATAATGTATGTGCGTGCGCGTGTTGTAGAAGGCACTAAATTATATATTAGTTTCCATTAAGGATGCCTATTAATTAACTGGAATATATTAAGCAATCTTTAATATCGCTTTCGAATATTTATTTTACATATTTTTTTTTCGTTAAAAGATTATATACATATTTTCATGCATAGATATTTGATTGACAATTTGTCTAGAAGTTATGACAACTATAAAATACTCTGCCGGAATCACTGCGACCTGTGAGGACTATTGTGTTTGTCCCCGTTCTATATCTGCACCCATTCTCCTATCCCTGTGTCCTGCACAAACTTATGCAGGTCCTTGATAGGATGGGAGCATAGTTCCTCCGGTTCTAGCCTAGCTTTCCCAAATAAAAAGTGTTCAGAGCCTTGCAATGATATATTATGTGCTCCGCTGTTTCAGGATCTTTATCGCAGACTCTGCAGCAAAGACTTTCTTGATACAGGTTGAACTTGTTCAGGTAACACTTGACAGCCATGTGTCCTGTCAAGAGGCCTGTTGTAATCCGCACTTTATTCCTGCTAAGCGTTAGCAGTTCTTTTGCTGTTTTAGAGCTAGGTCCTTGGATAAAATTGCCTTGCTGTGCCTGTGCCCCTGTCTGTTTCTCCAATAGACTTTCTGCTTTGCCCTGATCCAAATCATGACCATGGTACATGTATTAAGTATGAGTGTATTCCGGTATATTGAGGGTTTCAGCAGTATAATATAGTCTGTGAAACGAATAACTTTGAATTTGAGAGTTCCCGCGGGCTTTTCTAGTGTTAATTTTATTAGGTTAGCAACTTGCAGCCATGCTGACGCAATACCGTCTCTAATAGAACAGCCTCGGAGCGAGATTTATTACGTCACGCTAGTTAGATACTACGGATTAATAAATATGTTGTAGAATACATGGAAAACATAATTATTCCTCCTATTTGTGGTTTGTATTTTAAGAATGATATAGTTGAAATATCTACATATATAAAATGCTAATGTTTATCTGTGTCGTCTCTACAGAAGTAACGACTTGCTCTAAAAAGTTGCTTTTTTTACTAAAAGATAGCTAATTGGCTCTTCTAAAAATTGTCGTCGCCGAATTTTTTATTTTTCATTTAATTAAAAAAAAATAACAAGTATTTTTTTCCTGATGTCGCGGCGGATGCGCCAGGCAACTAGTACAATTCTGTATATACATAAATTAATATACATAATATACAGGCTATAATGTTAGCCAAAACGTTTTTTTTAGCCAAAAAAATATACATATTCTACAACGTATTTATTAATCCGTAGTATCTAACTAGCGTGAGATGAGTTAGACAGATGAGAGACGGCATTGGTCTGATATTTAGAAATGTCAAAAGCTGATGACATTTTACCTTTTACAATTATGACATTTCGTGTTGATTATTGCAAGAAGAGGAAGAACTGTCACTTGTTTTATTATTTTCCTTTTCTATTTCACGAAAGTAAAAAGAGATGCCTATCTGATTCGTTCAGGCACTCAATTTAAAGAATATCAGTAACTTTTTTGACAGAGGGATTTTATATTTGCCATGTTGGTAAAAAATAACGGTCAAAATTCAAAGTTATTCATTTTATAGACTATAGTTTTACATTAATGTTTTGTAACGTATATTTTTTGCTCACATTTACTATTGTATTTTGTACCCAAAATTTTATTATGCACAACCAAATTAAAATATATCAGTAATATCACCAATTTGTGTTCAATATTATATTTTTTTATGTTACATATCAATTTCATTTTTGTCCTTTTATTAATTTAAAATACTTTTAATCCCAAGAAAAATATATTAGGTACAGAATATATTAAAATAAACTTAGAATTTTTTAGAATTTAGAATGAGTGGGAGGGGGGTTAATCACTTCGACCTTACAGATCCATTGTGTCCCCCTTTCTTGAATCATAACTCATCATACAGTCCCAGGGCTTTGACAAAAGCCAGTATCTGGGACGGTTTTATAGAGGGTAGTTCTCCATCTCCAATATCAGTCGTACCAAAATTCATGGCACGAATGGTTGTCGTCTCGGCGCACTCAGTGATGAGGTGTACTGGTGTTTCACCATCTTCCCCACAGAATCTGCATTCGCCGTTTCTTCTTAGTTTCAATCTACTGAGGTGTTCATTGAGGAGACAGTGTCCTGTTAAAAACCCCGTGACAATCCGAAGATTGTTCTTACTCAGACCCAGGAAGATCTGTGATTTTTCTTGATCATAAGCCCTCAGAAACTTCTTCGAAAAATAAACTTAAAAATATTAAAGTCAATATGACAGGTACCTAATAAGTATGTAATGGAGTTTTTCTTATTAATATAACCCACGGATGCAGTGGCGTTGTCATCATAGATAAGTACAGATAATTGGATGGCTAGATCCTCCGAGTCTGTGAAAAATCTGAAAGTCTCCTTAGATTAAAGTGAATTTAATTTTATACTCTGGATACAGGAAATAAAGACTTCTATGGAATATTATGCCTTACGGGTAACGTTGTGTGTATCGTGGTTATACAAAAAAGTCCTTGTGTTTTTAACAAGAAAACATATAAATTTAATTATATTAATCTAATGAAGTTTTTTAAATCTGGAATCTTTTTTTAAGAACATTAATACATACTAGTCAGTATGCAACTAAACTACTACGCTCATCTAAAAGTAAAACAACACTACCTAAATGTTGCAATCCGCAGAGATCACGACTAGTAAACAAATTTGGCGAAACAACTGGAAGTAGCATGTAATTTTAATACCACACTGAGTATAGCAACGAAAAGCTTTATAATTAGTACACGCTGGAATTGGAGCTGAGAGTAATTTTGTTTGAAATTTGTGCGAAATACTAGAGGTAAAATTTAATACGTTTCTCCTTTACACCAACACATCTGTCAATAATTTATATATAGCAATATATAATATATTCATATTTTAAGAAAATAAATGAACAAGACCATAATATTAAAATTCAAAGAAGTTGTGTTCATAATTTACAAAACCACGATTCGCATTTGTCTATTTAGAAAACTACCAAATTGTTTGAAGTTAATAACAATTAAAATCATTGTGTACCTAATAATTTTTACAAAGTAGATATTGAAAAAATAATACTAATAACAGAAAGTCAAAATAGATTAGTTAAGTTATAACGCATAAGACTCAAGTTGCAATAATGTATAATAAACTTACGTGCATAGAAATCGGCCCACTGTGAACTTTTGGTTTTAACTGTGTCTTTTAGAATCTATTTATCATGGCAAGTAAAAAATATGAGCTGTTTCAAAGACCATTTAACATGCTTTAATATGAGCATAAATTTATTCAGGGTACTTAGCGTTTATATGCGTACCAACGGGTAAACAAATAAAAGGTATTTGTGTTGTGGTGACAAAAAGAATAACAAACTTGTCAAATATTGCAATTACTACCTTTGTAATCGAAATTTTCACATTGTTCTTTTATTCTTTGATTAGTTGTGTTTCATTGTTTGATAAGTGTTTCAATTTAATGCATACATCACCGGAAAAAGCCGCCCAAGTAATCGCTTTAATCGAAAATGGACTTAAACAGAGAGCTGTAGCTCGGCAACTACATATGACACGCGGAGCGGTTCGAAGGTGAACGATATGAGGAGACTCGATCCTTTCGTAGTCGACCTGGAACTGGTATAAAGAGATATACAACGGATCGTGATGACCGCTTTATTGTATCAACAATGTTAGGAAATCGGCGTCTTAATGCTATTCAGGTGCAACAACAGCTCCGTGAAACACGAGGAGTGACTATTAGTCAGTGGACAATAAGACGAAGATTGAAGGAAATTAACATGACCTCCAAAATACCCGCAATTGGTCCAAAACTCACCCCAGCTCATCATCAAGCACGCCTGCGTTTTGCACTGGAACATCTGAATTCGACACTAGAACAATGGGAATCTGTTTTATTCTCAGATGAGACCAGGATATGCCTCTATGGTAGCGACCAAAGAAGAAAAGTTTACCGGAGGCCAGGTGAGCGATTCGCAGAATGCTGCATTGAGGAGCGGATTGCTTATGGAGGTGGTTCCTGCATGATCTGGGATGCAATTTCTATGACTGCGCGAATCGACCCAGTTTTCATCCGTTGGGGCGACCGTCGGCACGGGAGAGGAGGTTTAACTGGTGCTAGGTATATTGAGGAGATTTTAGCAGTTCATGTGGTACCTTACGTCGACTACATTGGAAACGAATTCACTTTTATGCATGACAACCCGAATGCACACACATCAAGAATCGTACACGATTACATTTCAGAAGTCGGATTTCGGGTTATGGAATGGCCAGCATGCAGTCCAGACTTAAACCCGATAGAACACTTATGGGATAAGCTAAAACGAAGAATTCGTACTAGACGAAGAGCCCCAACTTCTATCCCAGAGCTCATTGTTCCAGTAGAGGAAGAGTGGCTTAACATCCCGCAAGAAACAATATCAAATTTGATCGAATCTATGCCAAATCGTATGAGAGATGTTATTAGAGCAAGAGGGGGTCATACCCATTATTGAAAATTCCATAAATATATAAATAAATAATAGCATACCTCTTAGTAATAAAAAACGATAATTTGTTTCATGCATTAATTTAATAATTTTAATTCAAAGAAACCACAAAATACATATTAATATCTCTAAACTCTTTTCAAAGAATATGAAATTGTCTTTCAAACAACATTTATTTTTTCTTAATCTGACAAATAGATTCTAAAAAATATATAGTTAAGTTTAAAATTTTGCCTTGGGCTGATTTCTATGCACGCAAGTGTATATTTAATAAAAAAACTTCATTGGTAAGAGATTAGTGGGAACAATACTGGATTGCAATAAAATTGTTAAACAACAGGAATTTTATTGGTTTTTATTAAATATCAGCTCTTTAAAAAGATATATTTCAGAAATTAAAGATTTTCATGTACGTTACAACTAAATATAAGCTAATTATTAAATTCTATGCCTTATTTAATTTGAATAATGAATAACCCTAGGTGCTGATAAATGTTCTCTTGATGGAGATTGCAGTTTTAACGTCTTTAATTTTGCTTTCAGCTTCATTCTGTAATGAAAATCAGACAAATTTTACTATACAGGGTGGTTCGAACTGTATTCCGGAAACTTGGGCCACAGATTCTGCAGACAAAAATAAGTAAAAAAGTTCGTATAAATGTACGTCCGAAAATGCTTAGTTTTGGAGATACAGGGTGTAGAATTGTCATATTTATTTCGATTTTTTCCAAATAATTTCTGAAGTAACGTCAATATTTGGATGAAACTTGGTGTCTGGGAGTTTTTGGACATGAGAAATTTGAGTTTGATGTCATTATGACTCTTATTTGTAGGGGTGCCACTTACATGTGTTTTTACTGTTTTGAAAAGTAATAACTTTTTGTCCGTGCCTGTAAAAAACTACTGAGTAAAAAAATATACATTTCCGTGATTTTTTACGTAAAAAATATTTCTTTATAAAAATCGCTACGAGCAAAAAACCGTTCTAAAGATATTTAGAATGGAAAGAGTCAATGCATGTCATTATTGACTAAAGATAAACATGTTGAGTATAGGAGAATTAAAATAACTTTCGTTGCACATCATAATACGAGCACCAGCAAACTCCATAAGACGACGCATGGTGTCATTGATGACGTGCAACGAAAGTTCTTCCAATTTTCCTATAGATAGTTATTCGACTGAAATGATAAATTTGGGAACTTTTCATTTTTTTAAATCAATCACAAATTTTTCTTCAAAAAAATGATGATAAAACAGTTTCTGTTGAACTTTTGGCACAACATGTTTATTGTTTAATTTATGTCAATGATGACAGGTATTGATAATTTCGATTCTAAATATCTCGAGAACCGTTACTTTTAGCGATTTTTACCAAGAAACATTTTTTACGTAAAAAACATCGTAATTTTTTTTTTAACTCGGTAGTTTTATACAGGTACGGAAGAAAAGTTATTACATTTCAACCCAGTTAAAAAATTTGTAGGTGGCGCGAAGTAGAATTCTCATGTCAAAAAACTCCCAGACACAAATTTTCATGGAAATATTAACGTTACTTCAGACGTTATTTGGAAAACATCTAAATAAAAATGAAATTTCTACACCCTGTATCTCGGAAACTAAGTATTTTAGGATATACATTTATACAAACTTTTTTACTTATTTTTATTTCTAGAATATGTTGCCGAAGTTTTCGGAATACAGTTTGGACCACCCTGTATAATAAAAACTAGTTACTGCTTCAATTCATATGGTGATTTAGAAAATAACTATTTAAAAAATAATCCGTCTTGTATACCCATTTACTTCCGAACACGTAACAAACAGACTTTTCACATATTTTATTTTTAATAAAATTTCGCAACGTAGGGCTCGATAAATCAAAAATCCGGTAAACCGTCCACGTTAAACTGTAACCCAGCTTGGCGGAAAATCCGGATGATTACTCAGATTAAAGGAAATTCCATTTTCTCTTGTAAAAGACAAGAAACTCAAAGTTCCTTCCGTTTCGGCCTGGCGGCTATAGCTCATATCCTGGAATTGTATTATATACACGCGCATAAGATGTAAACTACTAACTGGTTAAGGAAACTTAAAGTTAACCGTTTACCTGTTACAGTTAAGTGAGTTAGATGGCTTTATGTAGTTGTGCGTTTGAAAAAATAACTTATACAGGTAACTTTATATTAAACTCCCGATTTTAACGGTTATTGTTTAAAAATTATTTTTATATGTAACTTAAAATAAAAAAAATCTATTTTACTCACACAGGTAATTGAATTTAAACCAAACCAACTAGTGCAATTTTAATTATTTATATTAAATAGTTACCATACTATCATAGTATATTATAGCCATAACAATATAAATTAATATATATTTAATTCTATCTAATTTAGGCGCGGTCTTTTCAGTTATAAATAAATAACTTTTATCTAACAAATAACCATCTAAAAGATAAACAATCTAGAGCCTGATATCTATAGGATATAACATTTGGGTATTTTCATACAAAATAATCCAATAGATAACAATTTGGAGGACGGCCGCCTACGGACCGGTAGACACTCCGTAGAGAAAGTGTTGCCAATATAAGATATCTGAAATTGAGATGGTTATATAAGAAAAGTCGATACAACAGACAGAGACAGAAACTCGGAATTTCAAATCTTTAGATTAAAAAGTGAGGTTATTGTTCAGTTGTCAAAAGATCGTCAAAATGAAAATAAAAACAATAAAATTCAACTAAAATATATTTTGTGTTCAACTCCAACTAGTCCTATTATGGTATAGGCTATTTAAATTTACCTTTATGGAAAAAGGGAAAGATAATTCAATTTCAGCAGTGGTGGTGGTGCAATATATCTATTGATGGAATGCGATTTATAAGAAATTAAAACAAGAAAAAATAATCTGTAAGTAATTTATAGTTTAATTACATGATATTACTGTTATATTTATTATATTAACATTTTAGTACAATTGATAATAGAAAATATGGAAGAAGCAGGTAAAGTGCAAGCAGAGATTTATAAACCAATCCTAAAACCGCCATCTGGTAAGTTATTAATATTGAAAATTAAAAATAGCATAAGACTGTTAGTAATAACAAATATGTTGTTCTAGGGCTTCTCATAGTAAAGAAATAGGTAGGATAGCATCAATGATAGTAATTAAGTTGAGTTTTTATTTTATAAAATAGATAAATGCACTTATACTTTTGTCTTAATAATAATAAATGAATAGTACCTATAATAATTGCTACATTTACACATTATATGTACAAATTATTTAATAAAAAAAATTAAATAAAAACAATTTTGTCATATTACTTTTATTTTTAAGAACTCAAAGTGATGGAACTTCAGAAAAAAAAGAAAAAATAAAGGAAAAATCTTGTCTAAACAAAGTTGAATTAACTGGAATTCAAAGGACCACAATACAGATGTTTTAGCAAGGTTTAGCTAGAGAGTTACTTAAAAAACAGCATGGAGAAGAGATGTACCGTATGATCGAAAAAAATTCGGCGTCAGCAATGGCTATGAAATAAAGATTGCTGTCATTTCATATGTAAATTTATATGGGAAATATCATCGAACATCATTTCCCAGCCAACTGGATGCCGTTTTTTTTTCGATCATTCGGTATAAGGTACATAGTGCAAGAAATTAAACTAAAATTGTAACACAAAAGAAATAAAAGCAAATGTGAATTGAATAACAGGTTTTATAAGGTTCCTGTTATAATATTAATGAATTAAGATATGCGAATTAAAAATGAAATAAATAGTTTGATTTAAAAAGTTTTAATTATTTTTTACCTACTTTGGAGCTTTATTAAAAACTAGTTGAAGCCTGGCGCATCCGCCACGAGATCAGGAAAAAGAAATACTTTTTATTTTTTTTTTAATTAAATGAAAAACAAAAAATCCGGCGACGACAGTTTTTAGAAGAGCCATTTAGCTATCTTTCCGTAAAAAAAGCAACTTTCTAGAACAAGTCATTACTTCAGTAGAGACGACAGAGATAAACATTAGCATTTTATATAATATGTAGTAATGGTTTATAATTGAAAGGATTTAAATAAAATAATTTATAAATTACTGTTTTATCACTATTATCCTAACTTAATGCATTCTCTTCGTTCTGATGCTCTAACAGAAAGAGACTCTCTTTATTTTGTAACAGTCCTTATAAAGTCCGGCACTAGCAACAATAGCTTTTTGCACCATTTCAATGTGTTTATTGGTGTTTATACCCCATACGTTCTAAAATGATTATAGCCTACATGCTCAGAATAGGTAAGTCTTTTCCAAATAATCTAAAATCGAATTTATTGGAATAAACGAAATCTTCAATAATAACAATGTCTTGGTTATGTTAAGCAATTTTGTCAAATATCAAATAAAATCAATATCTCCTCATGCCTTTGCTCATGCGTCAAATTTTATCCGACAAATAAAGCACTATTTGGCAGTTCGGACGCCAGGTAGGATATCTGGGAGATAAGTTTAATTTATCTAATAGATACTGTTATCTATAGGTGAAGATACGCGTTTTTCTGCTATCCGTCAAATAAAATATATCTGGCAGATTATAACACGCTATCCGTACCTGAAAACACCGGGGGTTAATCACGTATATACTTAATTAACTCTACAAAAATACCATTATAGTACACACAAAGAACTTTACCATTATACCCATTGTATTCTCAACCTACACGTTTCCTTGGCTTAATTTAACAATGTCATATTTACAAAGCGATAGATAAATAAGCGACAGACGAAAAGAAGACGTCTCCTCCTTATAGTAATAACAGGAAAAAAACGACATAAAAGTTTCTCCTTTCAAAAAGATTATTTTTTACCTGTTAGTAAGGATTTTTCTTTTATTCCAAGCTTTATCACGTGGGTCTCTTTTATATATACTTTATAACAGTTTCTTTAAGTAATCCTCAATGATTGGTTGTGATTTATAACTTAAACAATATGAGGATTTGAGAAAAAAAGAATTTCGGTCATCCATTGTCTTTATTTATTTAGATTATAACCATTCTGAAGCAAATCCGTTTTAAAATTATTTAATTCAACATTTAGTGATGCTTCATCACCGCATATTGTGATTGCTCGATAACATAAAACTTAACTATTCCTTTCTTAGTTATAAATAAATAGCGCTTTTTTGTACAAAAAGCCAAAATAGCTTCATCGACAAAGCATTTAAAACACAAACAAAAGCACAAAAAATTTAAGATCTAACTAAGCATCACACAATTAAAAAAAATTACTTCATTAAAATTACAAATAGAGCATACATGGACAAAAAACAAATACAATTGTTTCCAGGACAAAAAACAAATACAGTTCATAGTTTCATAGTTGTCGATTTTCGAAAGAAATCAGTACATGCATATTGTTTCGTATATTTTTTATTTTATTGATTTTATGGAAAGCACTGTTCATTAAAATGTTGTATCCTGTGTTATAGGGTTTGTTTCTCTCTACAATTTCCTGTCTCACAATGTACCGTTTGTGTCCAGGAAGAGTTCATAGTTTCATAGTTGTCGATTTTTGAAAGAAATCAGTACATGCATATTATTACGTATATTTTTCATTTTATTGGTTTTATGGAAAGCACTGTTCATTAAAATGTTGTATCCTATGTTATAGGGCTTATTTCTCTCTACAATTTTCTGTCTCATAATGTACCGTTTGTGTCCAGGAAGAGTTCATAGTTTCATAGTTGTCGATTTTTGAAAGAAATCAGTACATGCATATTATTACGTATATTTTTCATTTTATTGATTTTATGGAAAGCACTGTTCATTAAAATGTTGTATCCTATGTTATAGGGTTTGTTTTCTCTACAATTTCCTGTCTCACAATGTACCGTTTGTGTCCAGGAAGAGTTCATAGTTTCATAGTTGTCGATTTTCGAAAGAAATCAGTACATGTATATTATTACGTATATTTTTCATTTTATTGGTTTTATGGAAAGCACTGTTCATTAAAATGTTGTATCCTATGTTATAGGGCTTATTTCTCTCTACCATTTTCTGTCTCATAATGTACCGTTTGTGTCCGGGAAGGGTTCATAGTTTCATAGTTGTCGATTTTCGAAAGAAATCAGTACATGCATATTATTTCGTATATTTTTCATTTTATTGATTTTATGAAAAGCACTGTTCATTAAAATGTTGTATCCTATGTTATAGAGCTTGTTTCTCTCTTCAATTTTCTGTCTCACAATATACCGTTTGTGTCAAGGAAGAGTTCATAGTTTCATAGTTGTCGATTTTCGAAAGAAATCAGTACATGCATATTATTTCGTATATTTTTCATTTTATTGATTTTATGGAAAGCACTGTTCATTAAAATGTTGTATCCTATGTTATAGGGCCTGTTTCTCTCTACAATTTTCTGTCTCACAATGTACCGTTTGTGTCCAGGTAGAGTTCATAGTTTCATAGTTGTCGATTTTCGAAAGAAATCAGTACATGCATATTATTTCGTATATACTACTGTTCAGTCCCAATAAATATCGAACTGCTCTCTTTTGAAGTTTAAAAATACGATCAAATTTTGTCGCGCAACAAGTACCCCAGAATGGAAGGGCATAACGAAGATGCGTCTCAAAAAGGGCATAATACTACGGACTAAAAGGACTGTTCTAGAGGTTGATAAGTTAAGTTCCTTTGAAACTGATCTTAGCCCAAAAAAATGTGTGTGTGTTTTCTGTATACAGAAGTCCCAATAGATCCACCATTTCTACTAACAAGGATCTAAAAACGACTGACGTTTTTCTCTTTCTTAATCGTATATTTCATGAAACTTTTCAATGAAATATTGAAGTATATTGTTCCCCAACAAATATTATTGTTATCTCTTTACCATATTCAAATTCAAATTCAAATTTCTTTATTAGACCCCATTAAGTTTTACAGAATAATATTAGTATTAATAAATGTGTGTCTAAAGGGGTCGCACCGCGATTAAAAAACCGATACAATGGCACAAAGTGCCAGAGTGGTGCGACCCCAAAAAAAATATTAACGTATGCATATACTTGTTGCATGTGCACATATTTTTTTGTATCGTTATTTTTGCTTTTCTGTAAATTTAAGAATAATGCACTTAACTATTTAACACATTTAACCGACAATATACTATATAACCTGTTTTATAAAATTATATTAACATTAAAAAAATAGACAAGATACAAGCAATAAATTAAAACGATGCTCAGTCGAAAGTATAATTGCGTGACATTCTTTTTAACATGTATTATTCGCAGACTTACAATGTTAAAAACGATGTTTTTAAATTATCTTTAAATCTACATGGAGTTTTATTTGTAAAACAAGAAATCAGATCAGTCCCATCAGATTTGCATGATAAATCAGACTGACCTGCATGTGCCAGCACGTAGCAACAGTAACGTCGATTAATCATTTAAAAAAATTCAATTAAGGACGAACACCAATTAATAAGAGTGTTAAATTAAAACCATATCTGTTTATGATATATGTCGTGCCATATACTCGATCGTAATGAAAAAATATCGTCTAATTTAGTAGTTAGTATCGATATTCCATTGACATGAATATTTTGTGTTGTTTACCATTTCAGTAAAAAAAATGGGTGATATGTATTAGTTTACAAAGCCTATTTAAGTCAGAGAGAAAAAATGTAAGAGTTGATTATTGATTAAAAAATAAGGACCCAACTTCTATCCCAGAGCTCATTGTTCCAGTAGAGGAAGAGTGGCTTAACATCCCGCAAGTAACAATATCAAATTTGATCGAATCTATGCCAAATCGTATGAGAGATGTTGTTGTTGTTGTTAAGAGCAAGGAGGGGTCATACCATTATTGAAAATTGGTTTAGGTAATTGTCCTTAAATAAAATGAAATAAATAATAGCATACCTCTTAGTAATGAAAAACGATAATTTGTTTCATGCATTAATTTAATAATTTTAATTCAAAGAAACCAAAATACATATTAATATCTCTAAACTCTTTTCAAAGAATATGAAATTGTCTTTCAAACAGCATGTATTTTTGCTTAATTTGACAAATAGATTCTAAAAAATATATAGTTAAGTTTAAAATTTTGCCTTGGGCTGATTTCTATGCATGCAAGTGTATATTAAATAAAAAAGCTTCATTGGTAAGAGATTAGTGGGAACAATACTGGATTGCAATAAAATTGTTAAACAACAGGAATTTTACTGGTTTTTATTAAATGTCAGCTCTTCAAAAAGATATATTTCAGAAATTAAATATTTTCATGTACGTTACAACTAAATATAAGCTAATTATTATATTCTACGCCTTATTTAATTTGAATAATGAATACCACTAGGTGCTGATAAATGTTCTCTTGATGGAGATTGCAGTTTTAACGTCTTTAATTTTGCTTTCAGCTTCATTTTGTAATGAAAATCAGAGAAATTTTACTATACAGGGTGGTCCGAACTGTATTCCGGAAACTTGGGCCACATAATTTCGATTCTAAATATCTCGAGAACCATTATAAGTAGGAATTTTTACCAGAGACCTTTTTTTACGTAAAAAACGTGGTAAATTTATATTTTTTTAACTCGGTAGTTTTATACAGGTACGGAAGAAAAGTTATTACATTTCAACCCAGTTAAAAAATATGTAGGTGGCGCGAAGTAGAATTCTCATGTCAAAAAACTCCCAAACACAAATTTTCATGGAAATATTAACGTTACTTCAGACTTTATTTGGAAAACATCGAAATAAAAATGAAATTTCTACACCCTGTATCTCGGAAACTAAGCATTTTAGGATATACATTTATACAAACTTTTTTACTTATTTTTATTTGTAGAATATGTTGCCGAAGTTTCCGGAATACAGTTTGAACCACCCTGTATAATAAAAACTAGTTACTGCTTCAATTCATATGGTGATTTAGAAAATAACTATTTAAAAAATAATCCGTCTTGTATACCCATTTACTTCCGAACACGTAACAAACAGACTTTTCACATATTTTATTTTTAATAAAATTTCGCAACGTAGGGCTCGATAAATCAAAAATCCGGTAAACCATCCACGTTAAACTGTAACCCAGCTTGGCGAAAAATCCGGATGATTGCTCAGATTAAAGGAAATTCCATTTTCTCTTGTAAAAGACAAGAAACTCAAAGTTCCTTCCGTTTCGGCCTGGCGGCTATAGCTCTTATCCTGGAATTGTGTTATATACACGTGCATAAGATGTAAACTACTAACTGGTTAAGGAAACTTAAAGTTAACCGTTTACCTGTTACAGTTAAGTGAGTTAGATGGCTTTATGTAGTTGTGCGTTTGAAAAAAATAACTTATACAGGTAACTTTATATTAAACTCCCGATTTTAACGGTTATTGTTTAAAAATTATTTTTATACGTAACTTAAAATAAAAAAAAAACTATTTTACTCACACAGGTAATTGAATTTAAACCAAACCAACTAGTGCAATTTTAATTATTTATATTAAATAGTTACCATACTATATCATAATATATTGTAGCCATAACAATATAAATTAATATACAGGGTGTTTCAAAACAAGTGCGAAAAACTTTAGGGGGTGATTCCTTGTTCAAAATAAAGGGTAGTTTGCTATATAAACGTTGGGTCAAAAGTCAGCCATTAGGGAGATATCGCGGTACAAAGATGGCGGAAAAATAATGTTTTTATTTTTTATCTTGAAAACGAAAAGAGATAGACTAATGAAATTTTATGGAAGTATTGCTGTTATGAAAACACACTTTATGTATATTTTTGCACTACGTAGTTTTATACAGATACGGACAAAAAACAGTTAAAATACATGTAGATGGCGTTCCTTAATAGGAGTCATATTGACATCAAAATCAAATTTCTCATGTTAAAAAACTCCCAGGTACCAATTTTCATCCAAATATTGACGTTGCTTCAGAAAGTATTTGGAAAAAATCGAAATAAAAATGAAATTTCTACACGCTGTATCTCCGAAACTATACAGGGTGTTTCAAAACAAGTGCGAAAAACTTCAGGGGGCGATTCCTTGTTCAAAATAAAGGGTAGTTTGCTTCATAAACGTTGGGTCAAAAGTCAACCATTAGGGAGATATCGCGGTACAAAGATGGCGGAAAAATAATGTTTTGAAAACGAAAGAGATAGACTAATGAAATTTTATGGAAGTATTGTTGTTATGAAAACACACTTTCTGGTAATTTTATCACTTTTTAAAGGGGTTGAA
This sequence comes from Sitophilus oryzae, assembly GCF_002938485.1. Taxonomy (NCBI): domain Eukaryota; kingdom Metazoa; phylum Arthropoda; class Insecta; order Coleoptera; family Curculionidae; genus Sitophilus; species Sitophilus oryzae. The sequence goes on from NW_022146977.1 coordinate 279,117, forward strand.
ATAAACTACCCCTATCATTCTTGTTATCGAAATTTAAAGAAAAATCTTATCAAACACATGCAAAATTATTTGATAGCTTGGTTTGTTTAGAAACTTTATCTCTTGTATTTTTTGATAAAACTCACCGATTTGAAGTTAAAAAATAAACTGTAAAGCATTACATGTCAGGACAAAAGACATTTTTAGATAATCTAGTGGGCTGCTCTAATTTTTTTAGGAACAAATCTAGTGGGCCGCTGTCACTTTTTAGGATGTTTCTAATATTATTTTATTGACATTACTCTACTGCAATACGTTATTATCTAGATTCTTATTATTAGCGTTATTATCACTAGATTCTTTATCTAAAAATGTTTTTTATCCTGACATATAATGCTTTACATTTTATTTTTTAATTTCAAATCGGCGAGTTTTATCAAAAAAAACACAAGAGATAGAAAAGTATCTAAACAAACCAAGCTATCCAAATTAATTTTTTGCATGTGCTTCATAAGATTTTTTTTAAATTTCGTTAACAAGAATGATAGGGGTAGTTTATTTCAACCTTTTCCACTCATTTTAAAAAAGTGAAAAAATTACCAGAAAGTGTGTTTTCATAACAGTAATGCTTCTATAAAATTTTATTAGTCTATCTATTTTCGTTTTCAAGATAAAAAATAAAAACATTATTTTTCCGCCATCTTTGTACCGCAATATCTCCCTAATGGTTGACTTTTTACCCAACGTTTATGAAGCAAACTACCCTTTATTTTGAACAAGGAATCACCCCCTGAAATTTTTCGCAGTTGTTTTGAAACACCCTGTATATATATATAATTCTCTCTAATTTAATCACGTATATACTTAATTAACTCTACAAAAATACCATTGTAGTACACACAAAGAACTTTACCATTATACCCATTATATTCTCAACCTACACGTTTCCTTGGCTCAATTTGGCAATGTCATATTTACAAAGCGATAGATAAATAAGCGACAGACGAAAAGAAGACGTCTTCTTCTTCAAGTAATAACAGGAAAAAAACGACATAAAAGTTTCTCCTTTCAAAAAGATTATTTTTTACCTGTTGGTAAAGATTTTTCTTTTATTCCAAGCTTTATCACGTGGGTCTCTTTTATATATACTTTATAACAGTTTCTTTAAGTAATCCTCAATGATTGGTTGTGATTTATAACTTAAACAATATAAGGATTTGAGAAAAAAAGGATTTCGGACATCCATTGTCTTTATTTATTTAGATTATAACCATTCTGAAGCAAATCCGTTTTAAAATTATTTAATTCAACATTTAGTGATGCTTGATCACTGCATATGGTGATTGCTCGATGACATTAAATTTAACTATTCCTTTCTTAGCTATAAATAAATAGCGCTTTATTGTACAAAAAGCCAAAATAGCTTCATCGACAAAGCATTTAAAAGACAAACAAAAGCACAAAAAATTTAAGATCTAACTAAGCATCACACAATTAAAAAAAATTACTTCAATAAAATTACAAATAGAGCATACATGGACAAAAAACAAATACAATTGTTTCTAGGACAAAAAACAAATACAGTTCATAGTTTCATAGTTGTCGATTTTCGAAATAAATCAGTACATGCATATTACGTATATTTTTCATTTTATTGGTTTTATGGAAAGCACTGTTCATTAAAATGTTGTATCCTATGTTATAGGGTTTGCTTCTCTCTACAATTTCCTGTCTCACAATGTACCGTTTGTGTCCAGGAAGAGTTCATAGTTTCATAGTTGTCGATTTTCGAAATAAATTAGTACATGCATATTAGTTCGTATATTTTTCATTTTATTGATTTTATGGAAAGCACTGTTCATTAAAATGTTGTGTTCTATGTTATAGGGCTTGTTTCGCTCTACAATTTCCTGTCTCACAATGTACCGTTTGTGTCCAGGAAGAGTTCATAGTTTCATTGTTCTCGATTTTCGAAAGAAATCAGTACATGCATATTATTTCGTATATTTTTCAATTTATTGATTTTATGGAAAGCACTGTTCATTAAAATGTTGTATCCTATGTTATAGGGCTTGTTTCTCTCTACAATTTCCTGTCTCACAATGTACCGTTTGTGTCCAGGAAGAGTCCATACTTTCATAGTTTTTCGAAAGAAATCAGTACATGCATATTATTTCGTATATTTTTCATTTTATTGGTTTTATGGAAAGCACTGTTCATTAAAATGTTGTATCATAAGTTATAGGGCTTGTTTCTCTCTACAATTTCCTGTCTCATAATGTACCGTTTGTGTCCGGGAAGGGTTCATAGTTTCATAGTTGTCGATTTTCGAAAGAAATCAGTACATGTATATTATTTTGTATATTTTTCATTTTATTGATTTTATGGAAAGCACTGTTCATTAAAATGTTGTATCCTATGTTATAGGGCTTGTTTCTCTCTACAATTTTCTGTCTCACAATGTATCGTTTGTGTCCAGGAAGAGTCCATAGTTTCATAGTTTTTCGAAAGAAATCAGTACATGCATATTATTTTGGATTAGGTGGATAGTAGTGAGATGACCTTTCGGGAATAGCAGATATTTGCTTGCGGATTAAGCAGACGGATTCAAATATGAATAAAAAAGGAAGAGTGAGTATTTTGAAATTTTTAAAGAAATTCTGGCAGTGAGTTCTACTGTTCAGTCCCAATAAATATCGAACTGCTCTCTTTTGAAGTTTAAAAATACGATCAAATTTTGTCGCGCAACAAGTACCCCAGAATGGAAGGGCATAACGAAGATGCGACTCAAAAAGGGTATAATAGACTATTCTAGAGGTTCATAAGTTAGTAGAAGCTGACCTTAACCCAAAAAAATGTGTGTGTGTTTTCTGTATACAGAAGTCCCAATAGATCCACCATTTTTACTAACAAGGATCTAAAAACGACTGAGGTTTTTCTCTTTCTTAATCGTAAATTTCATGAAACTTTTCAATGAAATATTGGAGTATATTGTTCCCCAACAAATATTATTGTTATCTCTTTACCATATTAACGCATGCATATACTTGTTATATGTGCACATATTTTTTTGTACCGTTATTTTTGATTTTCTGTAAATCTAAGAATAATGCACTTAACTGTTTAACACATTTAACCGACAATATACTATATAACCTGTTTTATTAAATTATATTAACATTAAAAAAATAGACAAGATACAAGCAATAAATTAAAACAATGCTCAGTCGAAAGTATAATTGCGTGACATTCTTTTTATAACATGTATTATTATTCACACACTTACAATGTTAAAAACGATGTTTTTAAATTATCTTTAAATCTACATGGAGTTTTATTTGTAAAACAAGAAATCAGATCAGTCCCATCAGATTTGCATGATAAATCAGACTGACCTGCATGTGCCAGCACGTGGCAACAGTAACGTCGATTAATCATTTAAAAAATTCAATTAAGGACGAACACCAATTAATAAGGTTTTAAATTAAAACCATATCTCTTTATGATATATGTCGTGCCATATACTGATCGTAATGAAAAATATCGTCTAATTTAGTAGTTAGTATCGATATTCCATTGACATGAATATTTTGTGTTGTTTACCATTTCAGTAAAAAAAATGGGTGATATGTATTAGTTTACAAAGCCTATTTAAGTCAGAGAGAAAAAATGTAAGAGTTGATTATTGATTAAAAAATAAGGAGGTCTTTTTATGGATTTTTTTCCATAGGAACTGTTAAAATTATCTTGTATTAATCAAAAATAGTAGACACGAAATAGAATTAAAAAATATTGACTCAAAACTGACAACTAAAAAGACAGGTTTATTTATTTGTCAAATTACATAGAAACCAACGCCAACCCAGCACAATATTTTTTCTGCTCGTAATAAATTCCTTGAAATAATAATGTCCGAATATTTTTTTAAAACGTAACTCGCTATGGAAAAAATATTGTTTTATAGACGACGATAAAATTGCATTATCATCTCCCGAAATTAATTCTTTTAATTAATTTTTTCGAATCTTTCCGAATTAATTTTTTCGGTCTACAATAAAATACCATTTTATCGTATTGTATAAAAAATAACTATTTTTATATGACTCTTTCAGTAAAACCGATCCAATTATTTTAATGTTGTTTATATCAATTATCGTGTGTAATTAATGTAGTGTACCGATTCATGAACAAATATTTGTTTATTAAATGGTCTAATTTGCCGGGCTCTTTAACAAAGTAATATGTTAATTTAATGAAATGAAGAAGTAATTTGCTAATTCAATCAAATAATTGATGGCTAGAAGCTCTGCAGTTTTTAACCATTCCATTTTATCAATTATAATGTTGATGCGTTCTCTGATTAGTTTTTGGTATCTATAACCACAGAATATCTAGCTACGCAACAGAAAAATACTCGAAATGAAAGAGCCAAAATTGCACAAATAAAATACTAGATGGCGCGGCAATATCATAATCAGAATATAATTGGAAATATTCAATTTTCGGTTTTGGATCGACGGCACGTCAACGGTCTTGAAGCTCGGCTAAATATGCACAGTTGCCAGATTCAAAAAGACTTTAATTGGCATCCCATTCTTTTTCTGGTGTATAATAATTTCTTTCTATTCTTCGTTTCTTGTCAGATACACTTATATTAATTATTCGTTTGGCTTTTAAAATAGTTTTAATTTTAAGTATATTATTATAAAACATATGCTCACAAAATACATTTTTAATATATATACACTACTTTATTATGTTAACTAAGAAAATAACTTTATTTACCTTTAAAATTAATTAATATACAGGGCGATTGATAGTGATATATATTAATGCTGAAACGTTAGTAATGAAATATACGTTTTGTAATAATGGAAATTAATTTATTAAAATGCATTATAAAAAATCATAATTGACTAAAAAAATACTATAATAACAAATTTCTTCTGTTTGCCAAATTATTTATATACCTAGGTAGATTTTAAAAAGTGACATAGGTACAATTAATAATATATTAGTTCGGCATAAAAGTTGCTGTCACGATATCGTACAATAAATTAAAATTCGTAAAATAAATTAAAATTATTAATTAAACAAATCTTTATAAAGAAACACAAGTATACCAAATTTTGGCCCAATCGAACTCCAGGAAATGATCATAATATTGTACTATATTATGGTACCACTCGATATGCTTCATAATATTCCAATGTCATCGAAGATCCGTAGTATACCAAATTTAAGCACAATCTAGGTACCACTTTATATGCATCATAATACCAGCATATTACAATGTCATCGAAGATACGTAGTATACCAAGTTTAAGCCCAATCGAACGCCAGGAAATGGTATCGTAATATGGTACTACATTATGGTACCTCTTGATATGCTTTATGGTACCATAATATTGCAATGTCATCAAAAATACGCAATATGAATAAAAAAATCAAATATGAGCCCAATCGAACGTCTGGAAGTGGTATCGTTATATGGTACTATAGAAGGTACCACTTTATATGCATCAAAGTACCATCATATTACAATGTCACTGAACACACGTAGTATACAAAGTTTAAGACCAATCGAACGTCAGGAAGTGGTATCGTAATATGGTACTATATTAAGGTACCACTTTATATACACACAGCACCATCATATTACAATGTCACCGAAGATACCTATTATACCAAGTATAAGTCCAATACCAATAACACAATGGCAACACTGCATAAAATTCTTTTAAATTTCGTTTGTAGAAAACTGTTTTTTTTTTAAATTTATCGCCCTCTATTATTTAGTAGCGAAACTACCGCATCAAAATATCTGATTTGAAGATAGGCTTTAAAAGCCTGTCTCCTTTTGATACCTACGATTTTATTCGTGTAACGAGGCTTCTGTTGCGTAGCCTAGATATTCTGTGCTATAACTAAATAAGTTCTTATTTTTTTTTGTAAAGTTGACGTTAAAATAACATTTTATTATAATAAACCACTAATAGTAAGTTAATAGCATGTTAAAATCAACGTTTTATTATTTCTATTATGAAATATATCTTTAATGGTAATCATTAATTACTGAATGTAAGGAAGTTCTCCATTATCCTGGCTAATGGAGAACTTCCATTAACATCTCTTAAAGATATTAAAATTATGCTTCATAAATCTATTGTTGACTTTGTCGTACAACAATTTTGTATCGGTCATAATGAAATTAAAATAAATTTTCAAGAAATATTATGGAGTTTTTGTGCTAAATTTATGCTAATAATTTATTCATTATTCATCGTTTTGAATTTATACAAAATAAATATCAGAACGAGGCACAAACATTTTTAAAAATCAAAAAAAAATCGATTGTTATGATTAAGTAATTTTTAAATTAATGCTTATTAATTTGTTTAGTGTTTTTTTAAAGCACGTTTTAGACAGTGGGCTAGTCTAATTATTATTATTTGAAAATTTTATTTATTACTGTTAATATAGTATAAAAAAAAGAAAAAAAAAAGAGAAGACTAAAGATATCATCTCACCAATTACATTACCAAAATGGGACGAATACCTTGCTAAACTGTTGACCGAAGAAAGGGCCGAATATCAACAAACATTTCAGCCACAATCCGACATTCAAATAAGAACCGCAACTTCTCCACTGAGGATCAATACCAAAAAGAAGTAAAACAAATTTGCCAAACCCTGAAAAATAGAAAATCGCCTTGTCCAGGTGAAATTCCTCCAGAATTACTCAAGTACGGCACGGATAAATTATATAAGCAGCTCGCTAGTCTTTTCCTAAAGTGCCTTAATGGTGAAAATATACCGAAAGAATGGAAGACATCATATATAACAACAATACACAAGAAAGGAAGTAAAGACGATTGCGATAGCTATCGAGGAATCTCCGTGCTGAGCTCTGTTTCAAAGGTCTATGGAAAATTGGTCAAAAAGAGAATTGAGGAAGAATACCGGGATATGGAGGCTGAAGAACCAGCGGGATTTAGAGCTGGTAGATCCACAATCGACCATTTATTTACACTAACACAGATAATTGAGAAAAAAACGGCAAGAAATCAAGAAATACATCTTCTCTACGTAGTGTACCCCAGTCTAGATTGTGGGAAGCCCTCGAGAAAACGAATATCAGCATAACATTAATTAAGGCTGTCCAAGAACTTTATAAGAACAACACTATCCAAGTAAAGAAAGGACAAACAGTTTCAAAGGGATTCAGCATAAACCAAGGTCTTAAACAGGGCTGCTGTCTATCGCCCACACTGTTTAAAATCTATTTGGAACAAGCTCTGAAAACGTGGAAAAGAAAATGTGAACAGATGGGGATACCATTAAACGACTCGATACTTTACACTCTTTGTTTCGCTGATGATCAAATAATACTAGCTCAAGACTACGAGGATCTGGAATATATGACCCGCAAACTAATTGAAGAGTATAACAAGTGGGGGCTGGAGGTAAACCTTAAGAAGACGGAATATATGTGTATCGGCGGCGAACAACAGAACATAATCCTAGAACAGCAACAACAAGAAATAAAACACTGCCAAAAATATAAATATCTTGGCATGCACATTACCAACGATGGTAGCCTTGATGAAGAAATTAAGTGCAGAAACAACCAGGGAAGACAAGCAATTAGACAACTCAACAGTATTTTATGGGATAAGGTCGTATCAAAAGAAAACAAACACAAAATTTATAACAGCATAGTTAAAAGTATCATTAGTTATGGTAGTGAAGTATGGCCTTTGGAAGAAAGAAACCTTAAGTTACTCGAAGCTACAGAAATGGACTGGATAGAGTTAGAAACACAACTGGATAGAGTTAGAAATGAAAGAATTCAGAACATCATGGGCGTTAAACACCGAATATCAGAAGACATCAAAATTAACCAACTCAGGTGGTACGGGCACGTACAAAGAATGGAAGAGAACAGAATCCCGAAAAAAATACTCAATTGGACACCACAAGGCAAACGCAAGAGAGGGGGACCTAGACGGAGTTGGAGAGAAGGAATAGACGGGGACATCAGAACAAGAGGAATAGACGAAAACCTCTGGACAGACAGAGACCAATGGAGACTGGAAATCAGAAGACGTCGAAGAACGTTATAAACTGATTTGTATATATATAATATAGTATAGTTTTTTTGAAAAACTCTTTATTGTATTAAGGAGAGGGAGGTGTTCCCATTGCCATACCCAAATCTTGTTGAAAAAATTCGTTATCTAATTGAAAATAAGTAATTTTCACACTAATTAAAAATACTATCTATGTTGAATTTTGTTCTATCTTTTAAATTTAGATCTTGTTTTAACCTATCCTTAACTATTTTAAGTGTCATCTCTAAAAAAAAACTATTAACATTGAAAGTGTTTCTGTTATCCTATATAAGGGAGCCCAAATCGAATTAAAATGCTACATTTGCCACACCATGACGTCATCACGCGTATACGTATAGGAAATCTCGGCGCGGCGGCGGCAGTCGGACATCGCTAATTGTTTATTGATATATCTTTATTAGTTTAAAAGCAAAAAATATGGGGTTTGCTTTGTTACTTTGTCAAGACATAAGCGAAACTTATAAATTGTTTCTTTTTTTCATTTAGGCCTTCGTTTTTCGTTAAATGAAAGTTATATTTAAAAAAGTCTATTTTTAAACCAAATTTTCGCATGATTGAAATGAGTTATTCATGTTTAAAGTTTTTTTCGGTCATAAGCGCTAATGGAAATGTTTTTTTGTAAATACTTATAAAAAATTACTCCCTACGAAGACTTTATTTTGTACTGGATCAAAAAATAAGTATTTGTTTTCTCTATACGGTGGTATTAATATATCGATTTTTGATGATAGTGCCCTTTTTCCCGGTCTAATTTTGTACTACTTTTGGAATAAGGGTCCCCATATCACGTACTTGTACTTCCTTCCCTGAAAAATTCAGCTTGTGACACCGAAGTGGGATACATATATAAAAACTCAAAGGGTTTTTTTGTTACATCCATCCGCCGAAACCGCCTCACCAATCTTGATGATTCTTTTTTTAAATGAAAGGTATATGTGTCTAGATTTGTTATGAAGTATTATTATATCGTTTAATCGGTATTTCTTTATGTAAAACGAATAAATATTAAAACATACCTGAAAAACACCTACACAAAATACCTCCAGAAATCAATTATTTGTCATTGTCAATGGTGTGTCAGTTAGATTACAGAGATTATATATCAAGTTTTTAGATATTTTAGGGGTCAGTTCATACCACTAGCTTTAGATACATCAATATTAGCACAAAGGTTCGTTTACAGGACATTAATGATTAGTGAATTAGTTATGCAAAGCGATTTTAGAAAATCCATCCTCTTAGAGTGTAAAATTATGTCGAACGATTTGTTGTATGAAAATCATTTACTAGAAGAATGAAATTCTACAGAAAGAAGAATAAGAAGAGATTTTTGAAATTCATCAACCAAATGGGTAAAGTTAGTAAAACATTATATAAACCTTCGTGACCTCTGGATTATACACATAAAAATTTGCACAAAGGATCATTTAAAAGACATGAGTTAATTATTTGGACATCTAGAAGTATAACATATTATACAAGGGTTTATTTAGTGACATCAATAATATGAACGAAATATTTCTTCTTCAAATCATTCTTCTAGGAATAAAAAATAACATAAAGAGAGTATTAGTGCTCTGGAAAAATAAAATAAAATCAGGGGAGTATATCAAGAAAAACGACAATTATATGTCAAAGATATTTATTTTAGTATACAGTTTATATGGGACCATAGGTAGGGTTCTATCCATAGAGGGTAAATGTCATTTTACTATTTATTATTTTCGAGAGATATTGCAAAATTTCGACTTTGGTTCGAGTTCTAAAACACCCTATATATAATTATTAAGACATAAAAAGCCGTCACAGAAGAGCGCCATAAACTTCGTTATTTAACACTCATCCATAACGTTCGTTATTTAAACATATGTATGTAATACACTCATATTAACACTAATCATATTTTTACGTTTTTATTCATCATTTTCAATGCCCCCCGGTTGCATCTTTGTAAAGGACTGTGAATTTTTTTTTGGGGAGATAAATCCGCCACAGAGGTATAGACATTTTTTTAAGTTGTTTTCTTGAATGCTTCTTCCACAAGGATTTTATACATAGTTCATTGTATACAATATCTTTTTTCAGTGGTTACAGATAGAAAACGGATATTTAAATTCTGTAGAAATTAAATCTTCTAGCTCGAATATTTCTCCGGTATGAAATACAATACAAAGTATTATATTTTCGTTAGTGACGCGCTTTTAAAATTTTATTTTAGATTTTTTTCTTCCGCTGACTTGTTTTAGTTCTATGGCGAGGCAGCATCAGGAAAAAAGTTACTTTATATTCTCCTACGTTACCGTAATATAGAAGCGTATCCTGGCGATTTTTAATTTTATCTTATTTAAAATGCGCCTCGTGCTGAAACCGGAAATTACGCCATCATGAAAGAACGGAAAACAAAGCGGACGAAATACATTTCACGAACATACCGAAACAAACCCCTTGTGTTTCGAACTCGATCATTATGTTTATTTGTACAAATGAAATGGAGTAATTGGCCGATGGATTATTATGTTGTGTATTTACCGTTTATCAGAAAAACAGAATCATTTCCGAAATATTTACGCATTTATTTTTTTCCATAGCGACTGTTAAAATTGCCTTATATCTATCAAAAATAGTAGATAAAATAGTACTTTAACCGGAAGGGTAGATTAAATGATACTTTAACAGATAGGTTAAAAACTTTATTTTTTCTCGCTTTCAAGTTTTTTAATTGCTTCCATTTTTGAAAATTTTTGTATTCCTTTTCATAAGTTATTCGGAATTTAAATGGAAGTAGTTTGGATATGGCGTTTTTTGACTCAGCCTGAATATCTGTTGGTAATTTACTTATTTCGTTTTGAGCCATTTCTGGCTGCAATTCAATCGGCAATCGACACGAAAGAGAATTAAAAAATATTGACTCAAAACTGACAACTAAAGAGACAGCTTTATTTATTTGTCAAATTACATAGAAACCAACGCCAACCCAGCACAATATTTTCTCTACTCGTAATAAATTCCTTGAAATAATAATTACTGAATATTTTTTAAAACGTAACTCGCTACGAAAAAAATATTTTTTTATACACGACGATAAAATACGATAAAACGACGATAAAATTGCATTATATAAAATAGCATTTTATCGTCTTGTATAAAAAATAACCATAACACTGCGAGCAAAACTAAACTAAGCAAAGCGAAGATAAGATTTGTAAAAATCAGCTCCCATACTTTTAAATGCATCAGCGGCTACTTGAGTGAAACTAAACGAAAATATATGAACGAAGATTCGAATCGTAGTTTAGTTTCGCTCGTTTTAGTTTGTGACAGGTTCCAGCGAATTTTTCGCAGCGATTAATTAATCTTTTCGGTCGACGATAAAATAGCATTTTATCGTCTTGTATAAAAAATAACCATAACACTGCGAGCGAAACTAAACTAAGCCAAGCGAAGATAAGATTTGTAAAAATCAGCTCCCATACTTTTAAATGCATCAGCGGCTACTTGAGTGAAACTAAACGAAAATATATGAACGAAGATTCGAATCGTAGTTTAGTTTCGCTCGTTTTAGTTTGTGACAGGTTCCAGCGAATTTTTCGCAGCGATTAATTAATCTTTTCGGTCGACGATAAAATAGCATTTTATCGTCTTGTATAAAAAATAACCATAACACTGCGAGCGAAACTAAACTAAGCCAAGCGAAGATAAGATTTGAAAAATCAGCTCCCATACTTTTAAATGCATCAGCGGCTACTTGAGCGAAACTAAACGAAAATATATGAACGAAGATTCGAATCGTAGTTTAGTTTCGCTCGTTTTAGTTTGTGACAGGTTCCAGCGAATTTTTCGCAGCGATTAATTAATCTTTTCGGTCGACTATAAAATAGCATTTTATCGTCTTGTATAAAAAATAACCATAACACTGCGAGCGAAACTAAACTAAGCCAAGCGAAGATAAGATTTGTAAAAATTAGCTCCCATACTTTTAAATGCATCAGCGGCTACTTGAGCGAAACTAAATGAAAATATATGAACGAAGATTCGAATCGTAGTTTAGTTTCGCTCGTTTTAGTTTATGACAGGTTCCAGCGAATTTTTCGCAGCGATTAATTAATCTTTTCGGTCGACGATAAAATAGCATTTTATCGTCTTGTATAAAAAATAACCATAACACTGCGAGCGAAACTAAACTAAGCCAAGCGAAGATAAGATTTGTAAAAATTAGCTCCCATACTTTTAAATGCATCAGCGGCTACTTGAGCGAAACTAAACGAAAATATATGAACGAAGATTCGAATCGTAGTTTAGTTTCGCTCGTTTTAGTTTGTGACAGGTTCCAGCGAATTTTTCGCAGCGATTAATTAATCTTTTCGGTCGACTATAAAATAGCATTTTATCGTCTTGTATAAAAAATAACCATAACTCTGCGAGCGAAACTAAACTAAGCCAAGCGAAGATAAGATTTGTAAAAATCAGCTCCCATACTTTTAAATGCATCAGCGGCTACTTGAGCGAAACTAAACGAAAATATATGAACGAAGATTCGAATCGTAGTTTAGTTTCGCTCGTTTTAGTTTGTGACAGGTTCCAGCGAATTTTTCGCAGCGATTAATTAATCTTTTCGGTCGACGATAAAATAGCATTTTATCGTCTTGTATAAAAAAATAACCATAACACTGCGAGCGAAACTAAACTAAGCCAAGCGAAGATAAGATTTGTAAAAATTAGCTCCCATACTTTTAAATGCATCAGCGGCTACTTGAGCGAAACTAAACGAAAATATATGAACGAAGATTCGAATCGTAGTTTAGTTTCGCTCGTTTTAGTTTGTGACAGGTTCCAGCGAATTTTTCGCAGCGATTAATTAATCTTTTCGGTCTACGATACAATAGCATTTTATCGTCTTGTATAAAAAATAACCATAACACTGCGAGCGAAACTAAACTAAGCCAAGCGAAGATAAGATTTGAAAAATCAGCTCCCATACTTTTAAATGCATCAGCGGCTACTTGAGCGAAACTAAACGAAAATATATGAACGAATATTCGAATCGTAGTTTAGTTTCGCTCGTTTTAGTTTGTGACAGGTTCCAGCGAATTTTTCGCAGCGATTAATTAATCTTTTCGGTCGACGATAAAATAGCATTTTATCGTCTTGTATAAAAAATAACCATAACTCTGCGAGCGAAACTAAACTAAGCCAAGCGAAGATAAGATTTGTAAAAATCAGCTCCCATACTTTTAAATGCATCAGCGGCTACTTGAGCGAAACTAAACGAAAATATATGAACGAAGATTCGAATCGTAGTTTAGTTTCGTTCGTTTTAGTTCGTGACAGGTTCCGGTGAATTTTTCGCAGCGATTAGTTCTCTGATAGCAGAGATACAATACGAAAATGCAGCTAACTTAGCTGACTACTGAGCGAAAATCGTTCCCAGTGGCCGATGAAACTTATTTTCGTTTAGTTACCGTATGTTTTCAGATTTTTAGCTTAGTTTAGTTACGCTCGGAGTGGCCGCCTGCCTTTAATCTTCTTATTTTGTTTATTTTATCTCTCTGTTTTATAAATACTTTCTTTTTATACTTTTTATGTTTTTTCATGATTTTTAAATTAATTTTATGTGTTGCCATCCATGGGCATATTCGCCGCCGCACAGAGGTCATTATTGCAATATTAGGTGGTAATAAATACATGTTTTTTGGAAAAAATACATGATTTTTGGAAAGCTAAAACGTATATTTTTGAATGATAGTCGGAAAGTAATGTAGATTATACAGGGTGTTCCAAAAAACATGTGCCATCTCTCGTGGGAAGATTCCTCACGTAAAAATAAGATTTAATTTTCATATCAACATAGGATTCTGTTTTGTTTCATAGCTACAGGGGTGTTAAAGTCCTAATAATCTTTGAATTTATTGTAATTTTCTTCCAAGCACTTTTAGTGTTTCAAATGAAATTGTGTGGGTTAAAGTTACTATAAGTGCTACATATTTTAATGGCTAAAAAAGAGTCGATAAATTCATCAGGGGCGTGCATATGGGTGATCACTAAAAAATTAAAAAAAAACATGTTCGCCAATGACTTTTTTTCTTTTCATATCAAAATTGTGTAGGCCGTTTAATGCCAATTAAAAGTTATCTCTTTATATTTTGTCGAATTCGGCCTCCTTGATGGGATAAACGCAATATTATTAATCAAAATTAATAAAATTAAAATAAAAATTAATAAATTATATATTTCACCTAATTTATTATTAAATATTATTACTATTAGTCCAACCTACGGCAATTTCAAATACAAAAATAATGGTATTTAAGATAATGACAAAAACCCTAATTTTAAAAGGTTTTAACATCCTGTAACTCTGAAACTATGCATTTCCATACCCATGTTTATAGGAGTTTTTTTTTTCATATTTTTTGATGACGAATCAATGAGTACTTAGTATTTAAAACTTTTGCAAGTTAATGATATTAAAAAAATCTTTTAAAGGTTGCTATTAGACTTGGATCAAGACGAATTAATAAAATTGCGTTTATCTTCTCAAGAATGCCGAAATCGCCAAAAGCAACAGCCAACTTTTACTAAAGCTGAGTTTTACATGAAACACTTACGTGACTGCTATATTTTAAATGAACTTGTTATAGGGTAATTTATACACGTAATTTTGCACTAGGATGACATCGCTATATGATATAGTTAACAAATAATAAAGCTCATAATTTATTACAACGCCACATTTTACGACACTTCGCAATTTTCCCGGCTATGAGACGCATTTTATATTATATTTTCCTTTGAATATTTTACGATAATATTAATTTTATATCTTTGCATTAACAAATTCTTAGGTATAATTATATTAGTTCATTAAAATATTGTAGGTCTTATATCTCAAACGACACTGGAGAATATATTTAAAAAATAACTCAGCAGTATAATGCCTATATTCGAAAATGCTTATTATTACAGAAAATAAAGGTTTATTACTGGAGACAATAGCAGCAAAAACGTCATTAAATTTTTGAGCGCGAATTCGTATTGGCTCTAAGCATTTTTACTCTTATCTGAATCTCGTTGACGTATTGTTCTGTTTTCAAGCTATCCAGTTACGCTCTTTCATATCTTATTAACTGTAGTAATTTGGAATCTGCTCTATTGTACTGTAAATCTCCTATTGTTTTACTAGAGTGGAATAGTATCAAGGGACCTATTATTTTCATATCTAGAGCTTAAGAACGGTTACGAGCATACATATCTCATATGGCAGAGTTACCTAATTACCCTAGTATGGTATGAACAGATGCATTTTTTTAAATCAATAATTTTTTCTTTTATAAATATTAACTAATTATATATAATTTTAAATGAGGTACCTTTATAGATATTTATCATTATAACAAGTTCTTATATTTTAAGACGGAAAATTAAGGTTATGTGATAAAATAATACAGGGAATATAAAAATTATCATCAGTTTTTCCATTATTTTCTAAAAAAATAGGATTTTTTATATAGCGAATCTAAAAGGATAGCTTCTATAGACTTCTCCAAAAAAGTCCTATGGTTTTAAACGGATACGTCTACAAAAACTGTTGACGTTGTGTTAAAATGACATTATATCAAGATAAACTTCAAAATTGACAATTATTACCTGATAACAATTATTTAACAAGGTAAAACCAAAAAGCTTCAAACTTTCTGTATGATTTATTTTTAATTCGTTTCTAATTTTTACGTATGGTATGGTTATTTATGTTCATTAAAATCATAGAAGCGATTGCCAGATTATTTCTATAGACTTATTATATACTTTATATGTAATTTACTTACTTTCAATAATCCTTTAATTGCTAAAATATATTTTTAATATTTTTTTGTATCCATTTGTGGATTTGCAAATATCAAAAATACTTTTTTTTATATCGATATGAAGTATCATTATAAACGCAATATATTAAATGAAAAAAGCTGCTGACAGTAAACAAAAGAAATATTCTAGAGCCTCAATAACAAAGCAATGTAATACGAAACTTTTGTATTATATCCGAATAGTGCTAACTAAATGGTCACTTTCAGAAAATGAGACTACGTGACACATCACTGTATAAGAGAATGTGTGCTAGAATTATAAACGACCCAATATATTCCATATGACAGTAAAAAAATCAGTTCTAAAAAAATCGTAGCTAATCTTATAGAGATGTCTTTAAGCTACACGATCACCTTAGTTAAATCAATTAGTTAATTAGAGCTTCGCTATGTGGCGTTATGTAACAGAAGCACAATGGAGGCTTAAGTGCTGCTAAAGTCCGCTATAATAGTTCTATTAACCAAATTAGAAGCAGCTGACTTAATACTAAGTTAATAAAATATTATTTTTTCTATAGCAACTGTTAAAATTGCCTTATATCTATCAAAAATAGTAGATAAAATAGTACTTTAACCTCATGGGTAGATTAAATGATACTTTAACAGCGAGAATAGATTAAACACTTTATTTCTTCTCGCACATTTTTTTAATTGCTTCCATTTTTGAAAATGTTTGTATTCCTTTTCATAACTTGTTCGGGATTTCAATGGAAGTAGTTTGGATATGGCGGTTGTCGCCTCAGCCTGAATATCTGTTCGTAATTTACTTATTTCGTTTTGAGCCATTTCTCTCTTTAATTCAATCAGCAATCCACACGAAAGAGAATTAAAATGTTGACTCAAAACTGACAACTAAAGAGACAGCTTTATTTATTTGTATAACACCAACCAAGTACAATATTTTTCTACTCGTAAAAAATCGTTGAAATAATAATTTCTGAACATTTTAAAACGGAACTCGGAAAAAAATATTGTTTTATACACGACGATAAAATTGCATTATCGTCTCCCGGAATTAATTCCTCGTGAATTAATCTTTTCGGTCGACGATAAAATACCATTTTATCGTCTTGTATAAAAATAACTATTCTAGCAGTCATTTTAATGAATAAAATTATTATCACATTGATGATATTTTTATATTACAAAATTATAATTAGTACTTTTTCGCACTAGTGAAATGGACCAAGTAAACCTGTGTATTAGGCGAGATGAAAACAAATTTATTGATGTCTATACTTTAATGTCAACGCCCTTTGGGGCAAATCAGAGCAGTTTTAACCCAACGGATTCTCCTTAATTACACCCTCATTTATCTTATCACGAACAAAATAGAGTTCCTTCTTTTACTTAAAATCGCCCGAGAAGGAACGATACTCCCGTTCATTTCTTCTTCATTTTCTCTTTCTATACTCCCATTGTTCGTTGCCGGAAAAAAATTGTGTGCTGCTCTATTAGGCTGGTTCTAATAAAATTTACGAAATTCGCTACTAAAGGCTTAAAAAATATTACGACAAATTCCAGACTAACAGAGTAACATCAACGAGTAATTCTCTAAGGAGTATCATTCATCTATTATCAAATTTTATTACCAACTAAACATAAAAAAGCTAATATTTTAAATTTAATCTTCTAAGGGCTGGCAAAGGTTCGTCTTGTACCGAGATTGCGGTAAGAAGAGCACAATGCGTTTATAATGCACTGAACAAAGAGAGAACAGTAAAAACGTTGCCAAACGTATGAAATAAACCGAAAATCTGTGCACATATTCGTCGCGGTCGACAAAATCAGTACTTAAAATCTTCCCTATAGCTTGTAAATTTTTAAGTGCAAGTTCGAAACACTTGCACTTTTGATAAAAATAAGTGGAATAGAGTTGGTGTTCGACAGTGGTCGCGCTATTAGAACTCTGAATTCAGAAATCGACATCTCGAAATCCATTAGAAATAATTGACTGTAGTTTTCTTTCAAAAACTTTCTTAATATCCATCTAATAGCCATCTTTTCTTCCGACTGAAGAATCACTTTTTATAAGTTTTATATTTTTGACAATAATATTTGGATTTATATTCTTCTGATACACGTTATAACCATTAGAATTTAAATTAAAATATATACTTTTGTCAGATAATTATATTTTTCTATCTTTTTTTTCTTAAAATCTGTTTACTTTACAGCGCTTTCAGATGGAGCGGACCGTCGGTCGTGATTTTTTCAAGATAGCCGTCGAACGAACTCCGTCGGACGGAGCATACGCGCCAATGTGAAATTGTTCATATAAACTCATGGACTTGCTCGAAGTAACGGACGGTCCGTCACGGACGCTCCGCTCCATCTGAAAGTGCTGTTAGAAATGATTTAGCTTAAACCATAAAAAGTAACATAATTTTAATCATTATTCGAGATACCTACACCATATGCTAAATTTTTTAACTACGTGTATATTTTTATCTATACGTATATTCATTACTGGTGGAAAAGTTAGAAGTAAAACGTTCATGTCGGACAATCAAAATAAAATCAGTCTTACTTTATTCCCGTGTTTTAGTAAAATATAGTTCTCTTTTTTGCAGACTATGTAACTCTAATTGGTATTATATTTTTAATCAATTGAAAGTAGCTTTACAAATTTTCTTTTTTTCGGTCATATTTCTTCTTTGTATCTAATGTACCTGACATGTGTTTATTATTAATCAAAAATGCCTAGTACCTAGACCTATCGAAAATCGCGATCTCGAAAGTAACGTAACGACTGTAACGGCGACGCAAACGACGCCAACAGCGACCGACCAAAGCGCGACAGACGAAAACTCGACTCTACGAGTGCTCCAGCAGTCGCGCGATTACTGTATTTGTATTTGACTAAGAGTGGGTCCCATGGGACTCTCCACGCGAGGGCCTGTTGTGGCTCAGTTTCTACTAGCTCTTTATAAAAAGAGCGTTAAAGTTCACCCTCCAGACCCAGCCTTTTTACATAGGCCGTTATGTCCGACGGTGATATTTCTCCTAGGTCTGATAGGTCTAGCATGGGGTTTGCCAAACATCTCAAACCTGGTCCTGCCCCCAGCGGGGCAGGTACACATAACGCGCTTCATTGTTTCGTCATCCACTATACAGAGTCGGCATTCGGCGTCTTCCACCAGTCCCATCCTCTGTAGGTGTGATCTCAGGCGGCAGTGGCCCGTGTACACTGCAGTGAGTGTACGCGCTCCACATTCCTACCAGCCTTTAGGAGTTCTTCTGTTCTATGTTTGGATAGCCCTGCTAGGATTTTCTTGGCATGTTCCGTTCCGGGACTCTCATTCCAGTCCCGGAACGTCGCACGTCTAACCCATTCGCAGAGCCTGTCTCTTGAGAGATTTTTTGGACCGCTAAGTGTCGGTTCTGGGCCCACGAATGGCGAGCCTGCGCCAATTTTTGCGAGGGAATCAGCATGTTCGCGCGATAACTGGCACTAGAGCGAAATACGTCGCGGTATAGATCGTTAACAGTTAATAATTAATCTCTTTGCGACAGACGAAACCACGACTCTAGAAGCGCGACGGCTGGAGCGAATCACGTCACGGTCGAAATCGCACGACGCTACGTACTTACCAGTTCCAGTTACTACGGTGGGCGACCGACAAAGTCGCGACCTTAGGAGCACGACGCGAGAGCTGGAACGAAACACGGCGCTATGCGGTTCGAACTAGCTCTAAGAACGATTATAAATAATTTATAGTTTCGTGGTTATTACCATCGTCGTTCTTCAGTAACAGGTTCCTGATTCATTGTGGAGCATGACACGACGCGACGTTACAAAAGAATATCGCTCCAAAATCGCGTTACTCAAACACCGACACATCACTGGTTTATAATACGTAATTAATTATGATTAAAGAAATCCTAATTAAATAGTTATGTTATATTAATTATTAGCAGCTGTAACTTTCATTTTTAAGGTGCACATAATGAAAACAGACGTCCTAAATACAAAATGAGACAGAGTTAACAAGGTAATTCAATAAAAATCATCACCTACCTATTTGGGGCGAATCAGACCATCTTGTATCTCACCGGATTCAACTTAATTACAGCCTCGCTTATCTTATCATGAATAAAATATAGTGCCTCCCCAGCCGACCGAGACGCGGCGGTTTCCCGTAACCCTCCAATCTTCCCATCGCCATTATGTTCTTTGACAGCTAAAATTCGTATGCCGCCCTCGCAGACTGGTCCAAGACTTAATAAAATTTACGGAATTCACCTCTACTTGCTTTTATCCTGGAAACTTTCTAACATTGTTAACGATTTAAATAAAAATATATTTTCTTCTGTTTTTTTACTGTTTTTTTTATTTTCGATGTTACTTAAATGATTGCTGTATGTTTACCGTAATTATGCCAACGTTACGATTTTTTATTTCATTCCTAATTTAAAACCGCTTTACAGCTTAAAAGGAAAAAAAGCAATATCAAAATTTCCGTAAGGCGGATGAGTTTATGCCGACACATTTCTATTTCTTTTCACTCAAATCCGAAATGAAATCTGCCGCAAGCAATATTTTAAGCGTAAAACATTCGTCTTTGAAGTAATCGTATATTTTTCTACCGGCGACGGCGACGTGTGAAACCATGTTATGGCAGAATATTTTCACAATTTCTCTGCTTTAATTCAGTTCGTTCTGTTGGATATTGTTGAAACCCGTAAAAGATAAAACGCAATTTATTTTTTAATATTGTTTTGTGCAATCTGGAAATTGTTTAATTCAATAAAATCTAACCGACACTGGAACAACGAAGTTTGAAAAAAATATTTTCATGTTTTTGAATTTAATTTTAACTATTAGTTTCAAAATTTTGTTCCAATTCTCTAATTTTTTTTACCGCACTTTTTATTCAACGTTATTTTTCAATTTATATTCTTACTCTTTGTAATGTCTGTATTTATACACACAAAAAAGAATATTCTTATTTCAAACATTTAATACTCAAATAGAATAAATCTTAACTTTGTATATACGCAAAGAAATATATATTTATACTAATTATTTAGAATGATCAATTTAATGCTGCAATATTCTCCTAATGAATGATTAATTTTATAAAACAAGAATAAAAATTTTAAGGCTTCATTTCTCCAAGGGTATCAAAGTTTTTAATACTAAATATTTACTAAAGTTTATTTATTGATCAGTTATTGTGCTGCAATAATAAAAATAATACTACCTTATACAGAGTGTCTAAAAATTTATTTTATATAATTTATAGCTTTAAACGCCAATAACTTGTTTAATTTAAATGGAACGCCCTGTATATTTTAGGAGAATCAGATGCACAATTTAATTGTCTATCAAATTGTATTATACCATTTTTACCTATCCCTTCAAGTTTTCGTAGAAAATGCATTTTCTTATAATTTACACCTCATTCATCAATATACCTATGGAATATTGACATTTTATTATTGACACCCATGGAATATTGACATCATATATTGACATTCTAGTAACATTATCGTTTTGCTAAAAACAATAATGTTGTATGCAAAAAGAAAACTCTTTAAATCTTTATAAAAGAGTATACCATTAATTAAATATACGCCCATATACTAATCACGCCCATATACTAATTAATTACATACTTAATTGTATTCGTTAATAAATTATTCTAAATAAATGTGGATTTGAGTCAGAAATCAATATAATAATAAGTTATCAAAATTAAAGTCTCTGTTGTTATAAATATGGATTTATTAAAAAATGAAATATATAATTTTTAAAGTGTTACTTTTATCACACTGTCTAATACCCATACAAAATTCAGTTTTTAGTATTTGGAACAATTATTATTAATCAATGCAGTCAGTTAATGTAGTTTGAATACTGGAATCATATTAATTGGTCCTCTTTAATAAATATTTAAACAGTTTTTTTTTAATTTTTAATGAAATAAACGAATTATATCCACAATATTAGTATCTGTACTCTTTAAAAATTTGGTACATCTTTAAAAATAATCTAAAATGTCAATATTCCATGGGTATATTGATAAATAAATTCTAAATTACAAGAAAATCCATTTTCTACGGAAACTAAAGAGATAGGTAAAAAATGGTATAATATAATTTGATAGACAATTAAATTGTGCACCTGATTCTCGTAAAATATACAGGGTGTTCCATTTAAATTAAACAAGTTATTGCCGTTTGAAGCTAACAATTATTTAAAATAAATTTTTAGACGCTCTGTACAAGGTAGTATTATTTTTATTATTGCAACACAATAACTGATCAATAAATAAACTTCGGTAAATATTTAGTATTAAAAACTTTGGTACCCTTGGAGGAATAAAGCCTTAAAATTTTTACTGCAATTTCACAAAATTGAAAATATTTCAAAAACGGTAAGGTTTAAGTATAATAAACCTTAATCAAATTTACCTTTATTTTAATCGTAGAAACTAAAAATGCAATAATATACAGGGTGTTTCATTTAAAAAAATACAACTTTGATATTTTTTACTTATTTGGGACACTCTGTATCTTGTAAAATTATTTTTAAATTGTACCTCTAATAGTCCTTCATCGAACCCAAGACGTAAAATTTGTAAAAATCTCATCGTTTAGCTACAATACTCCGTGTCGTATGTGGTGAACAACCCTGTATATTCTAAATGAAAGTATTAAAAATATTCGCTATGCTAATAACTAACTACATTTAAAACGTAATGTTTCATAGTATATTATTCAGGCCATTTGGTAGAATGCAACGTGTTCTATCCATATTGGGATTCTAAAACAACTGAATATTTCCTATTGACTTTATTAAATATTTATTCAAAGCACTGTCTGTGTAGTACAGCAATTTGCTGTTTGTTCTCATTAACGTTAATTCAGTAGTATGCAGAACACAACATACATTTTACATGGTATTCTATTCCTACTCATTACTATCATTAATTATGATGCTGATAATATTAAAGAACTGATTACATATAATGAACATAAGCCATTCGTTCGTTCGATGATAAATGATAAACTGACCATTTTTGGAGTTATTGATAAATACGTATCATAAATTAAATGATTGATAGTACAATCTCTCTTGTTTTAATAAAATTACAAATATCCAAATAATAGTGTCAAATTAAATTGGAAATTTTGATACGCTGATGGCTGCAAAATATATTAGTAATAGTTTCCAATGGTTTATTTATGGAAATAAACAGAAATACGAGTAAGGCAAATAATATTTGGAGTATAATTATTATTATCAGCTTAAAACAAAACATATATTTTATAATCTTTACATAAGTTAAGAATAATATTATATTTTTAGACTTTTGCAGTATATTATAATGTTCCTAAACTTTATTTATGTACATTAGACAAAGCAGATTTGTCTGTAATTTTCTAGTTGCATTATGTATTCTAGCAGCGCTGAGGATACGTGTGCCTTATTTTACGGACTAGTGGTCTTTGAGGAAGTTATTATAAGAATATGAATAGATCATATTTTACTATGACATAGAGGGTATTATCATGAAGTTTATCACGCCTGTATACTGCTTAAAATAAATATTCTACTAAACAATAGCTTTAAAGCTTGAAATAAACTAGATATATAGTCTGTAAAACGAATAACTTTGAATTTGACAGTTCCCGCGGGCTTTTCTAGTGTTAATTTTATTAGGTTAGCAACTTGCGGCCATGCTGACGCAATGCCGTCTCTAATAGAACAGGCTAGGAGCGAGATTTATGACGTCACGCTAGTTAGATACTACAGATTAATAACTATGTTGTAGAATACATGAAAAACATAATTATTCCTCGATTTGCTGGTTTGTATTTTATAAATGATATAGTTTACATGAAATATACGTAATATACAGTTAATAAATACAATATATATACCTATTTATATTAATAAATACTTTGGCAGATAAACTATGTACCATACAAATGCAGCAAATGTTTTACAATATGACTGAAATCGTACTCCATAGTCAATGTAAATTGTTTTTGTGTTAAGAATAATAATTTAAAAAAATATGTGGTCATCTTTTCACAAGTTTATATTAGTTTATTAATTGCAGTAAACATTATAATATATAAATAAATTTTGTGAATGCAAATAATAATACATCACTATTAGTAGATATTGAATGTTTTTTGTTAAATTAGATCGATTTTCGAACCCCAAAATTTAAAATATATTTTACATTTTACCCATTATCTGATGTATCAATTCATTATTTGTATATTGTAAAACATTTGCTGCATTTGTATGGCTCATGTTTATTAGCCAAAGTATTTATTACAATAAATAGGTATATATTATATTGTATTTATTAACTGTATATTATGTATATTTCATGTAAACTATATCATTTTTAAAATACAAACCAAAAATACGAGGAATAATTATGTTTCCATGTATTCTCCAACATATTTATTAATCCGTATTATCTAACTAGCGTGACGTCATAAATCTCGCTCCGTCGCTGTTCTAATAGAGACGGCATTGGTCTAATATTTAGAAATGTCAAAAGCTGATGATATTTTACTTTTGTCAATTATGACATTTCGTGTTGATTTTTGCAAGACGAGGAAGAATTGTCACTTGTTTTATTATTTTCCTTTTCTATTTCACGAAAGTAAAAAGAGTTACCTATCTGATTCGTTCAGGCTAGTTCAGGCACTCAATTTAAAGAATATCAGTAACTTTTTTGACAGAGGGATTTTATATTTGCCATGTTGATAAAAAATAACGGTCAAAATTCAAAGTTATTCATTTTATAGACTATAACAGTATTCGTGGTGACAAAATCAAATATTTACTTAATTTTTAATCAATTTTTGAAATATTCAAAACCGGTTTTTCCAAATCATTATCGTTTTAAACACAGTTTATTTATTTCGGAATATTTGTTTTGCTGTCAATTTTTGCATCAAACGGGAAAATAAATATTTGCAAAATAAAATCAAAATTAGGTATTTGTTTAAATCCTTGATATTATTGCACCAAAATGGTAAAACCAAAAACATATGTACAATACATAAATTGTATTTTTTTAAATTTGTTAGTCAGTTTTCAAATAAAAAGAAACAAAACAAAAAAATTTGCAATTTTATTTGAAATAAAAAAAAAATAAAACAACTTCGTATAGGTACTCGTATAATATATAAAAATACCTATTGCAACAAATTATTTAATCTTTTTAGCCTAACAGCAGCTGTGATTGCTTTATATTTAGCCTAAAGTTTCTTCTGCCTTATATTTTTTATTGAAATGTAATATCAACATACATTTGATCTTATAGACAAAGATTTCAGATTTTAATGTATACATTGCAATCTGGAGTAGCTGTAAATTAACTATGATGCATACTAAATTTGACCTCTTGATCCACTCGCCTAATTTTGTTTCAGCCATTGGCTTAATTACCATAAATTCAACTAGTTTGCACACTTAACAGTTGACATTGATTGGATGGTTTCAAAACCATTGTTGCAAAAGAGTGTTTACAACAGTACTGCATTATACAATAGCAACTAGATAGATCTCTTCATACATATTTTATATCCTTATTCATTTCCAATTCCAGATTCAAATGTTTTTGAAACGCATTCTATTTATTGGAAAAATGCATTTATATAAACACTAATGTCCATTTTTAAAAACTATTAAATTAGATATTAGATACTAATAAGAAAAAAACTACTAATGGATAATAAGATAGATACTACTAGAGTTTCAAATAAGAAACTACTAATTGTAGCATTTTTATTTTTCAAATGCTACTTTGTTTTATTATAGACGGTATTTTATTATTGTATCGATATTCTTAATTTTTACTTTTAACACCTTTAACTATGACGTTTCTCACATTTTTTTAATTACAATTGTGGGAAATTATTACCTGCTTCATACTATAGTTACTAGTCATACTATAGTTTAAATCAGCTAAGGAGAGCATTCCACGAGGCTTCCGTAAAGAGTATATCCCTTCCGTAAAGAGTATATCGCTGGTCGAACGACACGGAGAACCTTAAAAGGGCATTCGAGGACACTGGCGATCCCCAAATTGCACAACAAATGATAGATTCCTTAGATTCTGCTAGAACGAAGAGATGGAGAGAGACTTCCGAAGGAATAGACTTCACCCACTCAAGCAGGAAGGGTTGGAACCTCCTTAGACGCCTTGGAGCTGCTGCCCCTCCACCCTTAAAAACACTAAGCATTCATCCAAACACAATTGCAGACCGGCTCGAGAAAGTATCCAAGATCAAGCAAGAAGATAGGGAATTTTCCAGAGAAATCAAAAAAGCTGTAACAACAACATCTCGCTCAATACCTTCCGTGTCTCAGTGGTCGCAAGATTTCTCCATGGATGACCTAAATAGCGCCTTAAAGAAAATGAAACAGGGGAAGGCTCCTGGCCCGGATGGCGTGTTTCCGGAGTTCCTAAAAAATCTCGGAAATTTAGCTAAACAATGGCTCTTGGACTTCTTTAATGACCTCCTTCGGACCGGCGAGATTCCCAATGTTTTCAGACATTCGAAGATCCTTGCAACACTTAAACCAGGAAAACCGGCTGACGTCTCTTCAAGCTATAGACCCATTGCATTACTTAGCATGACCTATAAACTGCTTGGGAGATTACTTTATAACAGAATCTCGCCATCAGTCGAAGACGTTCTTATCCAACAACAGGCAGGTTTCAGAGCCAAGCGCAACTGCACTGATCAAGTTCTTGCTCTTTCCACTTTCATCGAAGCAGGTTTCCAGACGGGGATGAAAACTGCATGCGCATTCGTTGATTTATCATCAGCCTACGACACAGTGTGGAGAAAGGTATGATGTACAAGCTCCAACAAATAATTCCCTGCAGAAAGATCCCAAACCTCATACAGAACATGCTGAGCAACAGAAGAATAACAGTACATTTGAACGATAAAACTAGCTCCCCTCGCACATTTAATAATGGTCTCCCACAGGGGTCAGTACTCGCTCCACTTCTTTTCAACGTATATACAAATGACGTCTCGCCAACTACGGCTCATAAATTTATATACGCAGATGACATGGCACTGGCTACACAACATCAGTCCTTGGAAACAGGCGGCAACCAGCTTACGCGAGATCTTGAAATACTGCATGCATATTACAAGAAATGGTGCCTTAAGCCCAACCCGCTAAAATCGGAAACCGGGGCATTTCACTTGTCGAATAGGTTAGCTAAAGAGGAACTGAATGTATATTTTGGGGGAGAAAGAATTAGACACAACCAATGCCCAACATATCTGGGTGTCACGTTGGACAGGACTTTATCCTATAATCAGCACATTACAAAAACCGCACAGAAAATTAAATCCAGAAATAATATTTTGAGTAAACTCGCAGGAACTTCGTGGGGTGCGGATGGAAACACACTCCGAACTGCCGCGCTGGCTCTAACTTACTCGGCGGCAGAGTACTGTGCCACACAGCTCAGTGAAGCTATGAGAGTTGTAACTGGGACATTAAGATCAACCCCAACAGTATGGCTCCCGATCCTGGCGAATATTGCCCCCCCTCAAATTCGCAGAACAGCTATGGCACAAAAGGAGTGGATGAAGGATCCCAAACAAGACGGCTTACCTATTCAACTGTCTATCAAACCTCCTCCTTCTAAGCGCCTCAAATCTCGCAGCCCAAACTGGATGGACGACGAACTTAAGAGCGAGTACAATATGCACTCCAAATGGAACGAGCTTGTGGCTAACAGTCTGGGAACACGCAACTTGAACTTAGTTGCCGATATATCGGGTGCCCTCCCGGGCATGGACCTTCCTCGTCAAACCTGGAATCGTCTAAATCGTTTTAGGGTGGGTCATGGCAGATGCCGTGATATGCTTCATAAATGGGGAATTGAAGACTCACCAGCGTGCGACTGTGGCGCTCCACGGCAAACGATGGAACACATTTTGACCGAATGTCCACCCAGAGCCTTTCCTGGGGGCATCCGGAACTTATTTTGCGCTACTTCTTCGGCAATTGACTGGATAAATGACCTCAATATAAATGTTTAATGTAAATTTTGTCCCTGACTGCATATATGTTTTATATATACTTGTAATATTTTTAAGTCCTTATATTTCTCATGCATGTTTTCTTTTTTCTTTTACAACTATTTGTTTGTTTATATATGCTTATCTCTGTGTATGTTTATAGAATGTATGTATGAATCTCATAACGTAACTGAAATACTAAAAAAATAGTGATGTAAAAACGTTATAACTAAACGGTTGTAAATAAAATGTTTAATATTATAACTGATACATAGTATTTATTTATGAATAATGATATATTTACTAAAGTTTTGATACATTTTTATTAAAAATATAAATGTCATGAAGTACAATTAGTCAACAATTTATATAAATTAATCTAGACAATCGCACTTTTAAGGAATCAAGAAATTCTAAAACGGGCCCCATTAACTACCATCTAATTTTTGCTAAATGAGTTTTTTTTAATTTAGTCTATTTTTAGGTTGAGAGGCAAACAGAAATTAACGCAATAAATATAAGGACGTTTTAAAATGTCCAAAAAAACATTATATATTTATGTCCCTTGCTTGGACAGGGGCTTATTAATAAAATTAATGGTCTTCTTTTGAATGGATCTCTCTGAGCTTGGGGACCACTTAAACCCACATTATTTTTTCAGTTTTCCTGTCTTGAAAAATTATATTTTTCATCTCATTTATGACGCAAATAGAAATCTCTTTTACAACTGGGAATTTATCGATTTTGATATTTGTCATTTCGTACTAAAGCATTCGTTTACATTATCATCCATTAGGAATTGAAATGAATTTATCGAAAAACAATCTATGCTAGTCACTGCAAAGAAGTTTGGTGGTGGAGGGATGGTTTAGGTATGTGGATGATATTTTTGCTGTTTTTGGCACACATTCAGACACCATAGATAATTTTATTTCTAAGTTAAATAATCGTTTTCCTTCCATTAAATTTACGCATGAAATTGAGAACAACGACAGATTACCATTTCTAGATGTATTAGTTATTAGAAATACTAATAATTGCCTGGAATTTGATATCTATAGGAAAATACGACCACACGCAGATATATTCCTAATGAATCACATCATAGTGTTGAACATAAAATGGCTAGTTTAAATTTCTTAGTTCATAAATTACTTAGTTTCCCACTTTCCAACGAAAGATATGAAATAGAAAGAGATTACATTAGGAATGTAGCTGAGTGTAATGGATATTCTCCTTCACTAGTTGATAAATTAATTAGAAAACGTAGGTATAGGTTAATGATTTCTGAAAATTCGACTTTTCAAGTGGAGAAAGATACGTCTAAATATTTTTTCGATACCGTTTGATAGAGAGTTATCCGTGGTCTAAAAGGAATTTTTAAGAATGTCAATTATAAACTTGTGTATAGTACTAATAATAAATTACAACAATTATTAGGTAATCCAAAAGATAAAACACCTCTACTGGAAAGGTCGGGTATTTATGAAATTTCTTGTAAAGATTGTAATCAGAAATATGTTGGGCAAACTAGAAGATCAATATTAACTAGATTTAAAGAACATTTAGCTCAGATAAGATATTATAGACCGGATAAATCTTGCGTTGCCGAACATATTGTTGATAATGAACATTGTATAGATCTTAATAATTTAAAATTAATTAAACAAGTCTCAAATTATAGGCAATTAGATGCATATAAAAGCATCAGAATTAATAAATGTAAAGATAGTATGAACAGAGTCAACGGTCCAATTCCTTCAAGTTCTTTGTTCCTACTACTCTAGTGGCGGAAATCTAACTGTTACGCTTAGTTGGCTCTGACTCGGTTGGCT
Source organism: Sitophilus oryzae (assembly GCF_002938485.1). NCBI lineage: Eukaryota > Metazoa > Arthropoda > Insecta > Coleoptera > Curculionidae > Sitophilus > Sitophilus oryzae. The sequence goes on from NW_022146977.1 coordinate 308,961, forward strand.
AGATTTTGCCACGCCCACTCGGTGCCCACTGAGCGAGTATATAAACGCTCAACTTGTAGATTGTACTTTAGTTTATAATCATCTGCTGATGATGCTAACATGGTTAGCGAAACGCGCGTCCAGTGTAAAAGTAAAAGTGTTTTGGTGTATTGTGGTGATTTAGTGTTTTTATTTTGCTATCTTTCTTCAATGTCTTGTATAATTGTATTTAGAATGTATTATAAATAATAGCTCCTACCTTACCACTATTAGAAATTTTTATTGTTCAGTTAAAGAAAAAATTCTTCGCTACTGTGATGAAATAAAATTTAGCCCCTAAGCTCTATAAAACGCCATGTCTGCTGTTTATCTGGACATATTTTATTTGAAGAAAAAACGATCTTTGAAAGGAACTTAGACAAGCAACTGAAAAGATATTAGGCTCCCAGAAGAAACCACTTAGCAGAAGCACGCATACTCATCGAAGAAAGAGAAAAAGGAAGCTCGAAAGCAATCAGGCGTTTATGCTTGTCGTGCAAAAAGCGAAAATAAAAAGGAGAAAGGAAAAAATACGGCTAAGATCCCTCATAGTTGTTATGAAGTAACACGATTGAAAATTAAAGCTATAAGCAATCGCGTTGCCAACATCTTTGGAGTCCAAGAAAATAGTTTTTCTTTATCCTTAAATGCTAATTATGCTGGTTTTCAAGAATCCTTTGTTAGAACAAAATTTAGACAAATTTTATAAAAAATATGCTTGAGAAAATTCGTTTTGAAATATATGTTTTTTTATGTTGTTTATAGTTCTAAATTATATTCAAGTCTTAGCATTTAATACGAAATAAATTATTTTGGTCTTCTCTCTCTCTCACTGCACGTAATATTTTAATGCTTATTATTTAAATTTATTAATAATTAAAACTAGGTTTAAATTCTTAGTCCGTTCTTTGAGGTTCCTTTGACGAATCCTAAAATTTCTAAAATCCTAAAATAGTTATTTCAAGGGGGATTACAATATAAAATACTTTATAAACTGTTTAAGTAAAGACAAAGTAAATGCTGCATTTAATTAATTTTAAATTTCTAAAATAAACCGTTGCTTTTGAGTGGGAATATAAATTATAAAAACACTCTAGTATTTTATAAAAAAATATTTAAATTCTATCCATAATATTTACATTGGGCATTACTTAAAATACAGTATGATCGAAAAAAGCGTCGTCCAGTTGGCTTGGAAATGAACATCGATGATATTTTCCATATAATTCCACATATAAAATGAAGATCGCTGACTTCATTTCATAGCCATTGTTGACGAAGTTTTTTTTATGGTCATCATATGTTGAACTAACTAGAAGATCAGTATTAACTAGATTTAAAGAACATTTAGCTCAGATAAGATATGATAGACCGGATAAATCTTGCGTTGCCGAACATATTGTTGATAAAGAACATTGTATAGATCTTAATAATTTAAAATTAATTAAACAAGTCTAAAATTACAGGCAATTAGATGCATATGAAAGCAACAGAATTAATGAATGTAAAGATAGTATGAACAGAGACAACGGTCCAATTCCTTCAAGTTCTTTGTTCCTACTACTCTAGTGGCGGAAATTTAACTGTTACGCTCGGTGGGCTCTGACTCGGTTGGCTAGATCTTGCCACGCCCACTCGGTGTCCACCGAGCGAGTATATAAACGCTCAACTTGTAGATTGTATTTTAGTTTATAATCATCTGCTGATGATGCTAACATGGTTAGCGAAACGCGCGTCCAGTGTAAAAGTAAAAGAGTTTTGGTGTATTGTGTTGATTTAGTGTTTTTATTTTGCACTAATTAACTTGCTTTTTATTCTAATTAGTTTATCTCTAGCATTAAAATATAAAAAAAATATTACATACAATTTTAAAAACCCTATTTACTAGACAGGATATCGATTCCTATTCATAATTGTTTCAAACTTTTTGAACATCTGCAATTGTAAATATTTACATGAAAACGAATACACTAAATTTGGATTTATACCGTTCAGTTCACTTCAATTAAAAGAGAATATGGTCCAAATATGAGGTAAAATCTAAATATGAGCTTTACCGTTACTGGTTTGTTTGCATGCTGCTATTTAGAGCATACGCATTAAATAATACGTTCCTTTAGAGCACACATAAAACCGTCATCAACAGCTGGTTGCCTACGGTAGACACACGCGGAACTGTCGTTAAAAAACTTTTCTATAATTTACACACACCGGAAAAATCTAGGGATATCATTTTATTAAAGTTAAAAATAAATGTTTTGAATAAACAACCACATATTTGTAGGCCGATTCTTTCTACTTCGATTGAAACGAAGTAGTCACACTAGCTATTTCTAAATTTGGGATATTTGCAGAAGTGTTTGTGCATTTTTTGTCAAATGTATAAAAAGCACCTAGCATCAATTGTTCGAATTTAACCTGTACTGGCTATGTTTTTATGATAACTGGCCAGAATTCATTCAAATAACTCTGTTTAGTATTACATCTTAACAGAGACGAAATGCTAAGGGTCATGGGTATGCTCGAAGCTGGAATGCGCCAAATCGACGTAGCTAGAGCATTAAATACAACGCAAAGTGTAATATCGCGATTAAGTGCACGCTACCGTGAAAGTGGTGATGTTGCAGAAAGGCACACAGGGCGACATCGCATTACTACCCCTCAGCAAGATCATTTTTTACAATTAAATGCTCGACGCCGACCGACTCTTACAGCACCAGAGCTTAGTTTAATTCTCCAGGAAACACATAATGTAACCGTTAGTCCTGACACTATTCGCAATAGATTAACAGAGGTCAACTTAAGAAGCAGACGTCCCTGGACAGCGCAACCCTTAACGAGAGGAAATCGAGAGGTACGATATTTGTGGGCTCAAGATCATGTTCAGTGGTCGAATGAACAATGGGCCAATGTTCTCTTCACGGATGAGTCACGCTTTGGAATTCATCCGGATTCGACAAGGCTTAGGGTATGGAGAGAACCGGGAAATCTTATTCTGTTGGATCATGTTCAGGAAGTGCACCCTTATCAAGGTGGAACAGTTATGGTCTGGGGAAGAGCCCAGTTAGGCCGAAAAACCGATCTCGTTTTTCTTGAAAGGTTTCTAACAGGAATCACATATCGTGATTTAATTCTTGAGCCTGTCGTGTTACCATATGCCAATGATTTTGGGAGAAACTTCATTCTCATGCATGACAATGCACGGCCTCATACAGCCAGAGTGGTAAGTGAGTTTATCAATGCTCATCAATTAAACATCTTACCCTGGCCGGCACAATCTCCTGACCTGAACCCCATCGAGCACGTATGGGACGCGGTCCAAAGAAGAATTTTGAGAATGGGTATGCCTCGTGAAACTCATAGGGATCTGGTTCGCGCCGTGAATGCAGCGTGGCAGGCTGTACCTCAAGAAGAGATCGACAACCTGATCAGGAGCATGGAGAGACGATGTAGGGCTGTAATGAACAGTAGAGGAGACCATACCCTTTATTAAGTAAAAATGGTTTTATCTTTTTTTTAATTCACAGTTTAGACTAAAAAAAAATGTGTGTATTTTATTGAGTTCAATAAAAATCAAGGTAAATTTGAAAAATTCGGTAAATTTCGCATTTTTATTTCCAATACGTCCTGTAAACTATTTGTTTATTTTAATTTTATTATATCAGAAATGCAAATAATAAAATTACTGACGATGGCTAGATAAAATTGTAATATCCCTAGACTTTTCCGGTGTGTGTAGTATGGTGCATAAAAGACATATTTTATAATATTTGTACATTACTGGAACTGGAGTTAAATTTGTTTTTTTTTGCCTACGGTCCTGTCAAAATAATATAAAAGATTTGTAAATATAGATATTAGGAATGGTTCACTGTTTCTCAAATTATTTTTGATATAACTGTCCATGTCTATCCTGTAATAATTTATTTATCGGATTTCTGTCAGCCATATCCTATTATTTTAAGGTGCATGGACAATCTCCCCTGATGCAAAATTCTAGCCATCAATCCTGGGATTTGGATTTGGTGGAACGAGTAGTGGGCGGAAGGAGGTATAAAAATAAATGGTCCGAATAAAAGTCCAGATAAATAACTGCTAAAACTGTTGTTTGGATAAGGATTTATCCTAATCGATTCGTACCATAAGGGTCCCTGGAAAAATGTTTGATCAAATAAATACTGGGATATGCTAATCCGATAAGATAAAGTCAGATACAGTCCGTTTGAATAAAAAATCCCGAACATGATGTAGGCTTTTCAAATAAACAAAAAAGTACATTAAATTTAATTTGTATTATACTGAATACTTCTCAAGAGTGGCTTACCTCTATAACTTGTTTATTTTTTTCAGATAAAAATTGAGAATTTGTATGGCAGTATATGATATAAATTCAGTCACACAAATCAAGTCACTTCCTGTTTCACCGCAAATGATTACAACTCTTGTTTTTTAAATGGCACCCTCGGTATTTTTTTATTTTATTCGATAGAAAATGATACTACTTAAAGTATTAAATATTTGTTTTTCCGCACATTTTCGCGCCGCTTTATGGAGACTCACTCACTTTATATTCAATACTATAGTATTGAAGTCATGGTCACAAAATCCCGCTGGGCTGGTCAAAAAAAGACTGGTCACGTATGCAGAATGCAAGAAAACCGCATACCAAAATCTCTGCTTTACGGTGAGCTTGTAGGTGGTAAGAAGAAGCCTGCCGGAGGACATGTAGGGAAGCACCATCAACACATCAATATCGAGGCCCACCACCTCCTGGATAGTGATGGCTTAGTTAGAAGACTGAAAAGAACAAAAGTGTTACTACATCCCAGTGCATTCTAACATAGTGCTCCAACAGAACGGACAGAACCAAAATTACTATCATAGGATTAGTGTTTTGTATTTCTTCTTCTTCTTTCTCAGCCTGGTTCCATCCAGTGTTGGATATAGGCCTCTCATAGGTTTTTCCATGCTTCGCGATCTCTAGCCAATCTTATCCATTGTCTTCCCGCCACTGCCCTGACGTCATCGACCCATCTCTTTTTTGGTCGGCCCACACTTCTTGTTGTTCCCCTAGGTCTCCATAGGATTGCTTTTTGGGGCCATCGATCTAGATCCTGTCTTGCCACATGTCCTATCCATTGCCACTTCAGACTTGCCACTCTTTTAACTTTTGTTTTTGACGTATGTGGGTATTCCGTATTTTTCCCTAATGGTGACTCCCAACATGATTCTTTCCATGGCTCTTTGTGCTACTCGTAGTTGTTCTGCTGTTTTTCGGGTAATTGCCATAGTCTCTAAGCCATACGTAAGTACAGGTAGAATGCAGCTGTCGTAAGCCTTTTTATCCTTGAAAATATCGCTCATGTTTCCAAATGCTACCCATGCCAAATGGATTCTGCGTTTGATCTCCGTATTTTGGTTTTCCTTGCCCAGCTTGATTTTATGACCTAAATATATATAATGGTCTACGTTTTCAATAATAACGTTGTCAACGGTAATGTTATGGATATTGTTGCTCATTATCTTGGTCTTCTTCAAGTTCATTTTAAGGCCAATTTTCTGGGATTGGTCATTTAGCTCATTTAGCATGGTGTTCAGTTCTTGAATGTCGGTGCTCAGCAAGACAATATCGTCTGCGAACCTCAGATGGCTAAGGTGTACCCCATCGATGTTTAGACCTCTAACGCAAGAAAACAGTAGCAAATTAAGTAAAAAACAAATAGCTTGTGAAATTTTACTAGATTGCTATAATAAATTAGCGAAGGTAAAGAAAAAATTAGTAAAAATTACCTATATATCAAATAAGCAGAAACTTTTTTAGAAGAAAACAACAGCAAACAAAACCGAACAAAAACAGGAAAAAATATTAACTTGAAAGAAGAAACGGTGCGAAATATTACGACGCCTATAAATCGTCCAGCCCGCTGACTTATTGCAGGAATATTTTACCACAAAGACTGAGAAAAAACCGCCGGAGAATTAAGCAAGAAAGTCACTCGAACTTTTATGAACTTAATATTATTTTTAATTTTAAATTTGAGTTCGCTCCATTCCCGGCCCGGAAATATACTACTCCTTCTTATCGGCTTAAAAAATGTGCTCTCCTTTTTGAGAAATGCAAATATCAGGCTCGGACTTGGAAGTTTTCAAGAAATATGTCTGGGAAAGTTTTTACCGCGCTTCTTCTGAATGAGATTGATTAGGTTTCTTTTATTCAAATTACCTTTGTAAGTGTAACGCGGTTTTGAGATATGCGAAATACATTTATATCATTTTTGTTTACTGAATTTTTCCTGATGTGAAAGATAATGTGAGAGAAACCTTCAAACTTGCTTGAAGAATTAAGTTTTTAATGAAACGTAGTAAACTTAATTGTCATAATATATCCTAACTAAGTGATCTCACGATTGAATGCTTTAAGCTCGACTAAATATTTCTCGAAACAAATATTGCTGCGCCATTAATATTATTAGTCCACTTAGTTTTAACGACCAACAAGTACACAATTTTTTGAAAATTTAACTAGCGGTCAATCATACCCCGTTATATTATGTGCCTATTATCATACACAACTAAAAATATCTATGACTGACATACTGATTAATCACGATCCTGCTCAAACCACTCAACGTAAGAAGCTCAATTTTGGCATACAGGTTGATTCTAGGGTGTAGAGGTTCGATAAGAAGGGATTTTTCGAAATTCCAGTTCCAAGAGGGTGAAACCATCCCTCAAATATTACAATATTTTTTATTTAAAAAACGGTTAAGTTTCCGAAAAAATGCTTAAACACGTATATTTTATTTTGTTTTTTTACATATTTTAAGATTTTTTAAAAATGTATACAGGGTGTTTCGAAAAATCTGGTCATTGATTAATCACGATCCTGCTTAAAGCGCTTAACGTAAAAAGCTGATTTTTGGAAAACAGATTGACTTTAGGGTGTAGAGGTTCGATAAGAAGGGATTTTTTGAAACTCGAATTCTAAGAGGGTGAAACTATCCCTCAGATATTAAAATATTTTTTAATTTATAAACCGGAGAGTTTTTCGGAAAAACTCTTAAACACGTATATTTTATTTTGTTGTTTTACTTATTTTAAGATTTTTTATAAATTTATACAGGTTCTGCTTAAACTGCTTGACGTTTAAAGCTGATTTTTTGCAAACGGATTGACTGTGGGGTCTAGAGGTTCGATAAAGAGGGGTTTCTCGAATCTCAAATTCCAAGAGGGTAAAAACACCCCTCAAATATTACCATATTTGTTATTTAAAAAACGGTTAGTCTTTCGGGAAAACGCTTGGACAAGCATAATTTATTTGGTTTTTTACATATTTTGAAATTTTTTAAAAAATCATACAGGGTGTTCCATAAAGTTAGGTAATTTCTTAACCACGATTCTGCTTAAACTGCTTGACGTAACAAGCTTATTTTTGGCAAACGGATTTTTTGAAAGTCAAATTCCAACGAGATGAAACTACCCTCAAATATTACCAAGTTATATAATAATATCGCCATACTGTTTTTTCTCATGCTGACATAAATGTGAGAAAATTTTATCCAGTTTCTTGCTTCGCTTTATCGTCACCATTACAAAAGATTAATTCGACGCGAACGAAGTCGCTGGTACACGCTAGTATATTTATAAGATCAGTGTGGTACAGTATTTTACTAAAAGTTAAATAAAAGACTTTTTTTATTTTAATTAGTACGGTTGTGTTTAAATTGTTATAAAATATTTCCTATTGACAGTTAATATATTACTAAGAACGTTTAAGTTCATCTTACCAAACGGAATTAAAAAAAACTAAAATTGCCCTAACTTAATATTAACATGACAATACCTATAGATTATAATGTTTTTAATTTTCTTTGCAAACAATTTTATTTTATTTTTTAAACAAAATATCAATAATATGAATAAATAAATGAAAATGTTATATTTACATTTTTATAGCAACAGAATATAGATGCCATTTAATAAAAAAATTAAAATAAATACATATATCTTTATTTACATAAAACCAAATAATTTTATTAATAAAACTGATTGAATAATCTTGTTACTAAAATTTTAAAACAAAATTCTTGATATTAATTGAATTTTGCACAGCCAAAAATATTAAATATAAAATAAAATTGAATAAGTATATAACATATTTATTTACACAATATGCAAACATTAGTTATATTTATCTAAATTTATTTTGATTTGTTCTTTTATTGTTGTAAAATAAACTTGAATAACAAAAAATAAAATTGAAAATTAGAAATTTTTTGAAAAAAAATTTGAAAACTTTTTTAATTTTTAGTTAAAAACGATAACTTCTTGATAATATAGCAACATAGTAGTAGATTAAATTTACAAATTTACAAGAAAGATCCAGTGGTTCTCAAAATCTGAGTAAACTTTTTTTTTTTGGAAATTTTCAAAGTGAAATAACTCGATTATTTTGTACTTATTTGAAAAATGATAAAGACAAAATATGTTTCTTTTATCGAGATCTACCAGACCTGAAGATATTTGACTTATTTAAGACACACCCTGTATAGTACTTAAATTTTCTTTAAGAATTCTTTATCATTTTTATCAAGTTTTTCTTTTAAACAAATTAACATTTTTTTAATAATAAATAATTTTTATAAATTTTAATAACTTTATTATAGACTTTGTGCATAATAAATGAAGGCCGTTAAAAAGTAAAATAACTTTTTTCTATGGATATTGGGGTATAAACTACTAATAGAACTTTAGATAATTTTTAACTAAACGATTTGTTATAAACATTTATAATACAATAATCTACAAAGCAATAATTCTTACAATACTTCTCAATAAAAAAGCTTAACAATCAAAAAATAAAATAAAACAAATATATATTTTTGTCCGGCAATAGTATCCAGGTAAATTACCTTACCTTAAGTCGCTTGATCCAAAAAAGTTCGAAGATTGGCGGGATAAAGATACTTTCCAACTTAAAACTGAAGTGATCCGCAGGGTAAGTTTTACGCGTCAATACAAAGCAAACTTTTATAATTAAAAAGTTCTTGAAAAATTTTGTATTGTCAGAAAAAGAAGTTGAAACAATGCAGTTTGAATATAAACGTTCTTTTGAAAAACATTTAAGTTCTTGCCAAGATAAAGTAATAATTTAGGAAACTTTTTTCTAGAATTATTCTTAAAATATACTAAATTTATTTTTATATAATTCATTTTAAATTATTTGAACTAATTGCTATGTTATTAGTATATGAATTTATAGTATTAACTGATAAAAAAATTGAAACTGATTTTTATGTTTATTGTAGGTAGAGAGCTATTTTTAGAAATATTTAATATCATCCCATTTAAAGGTTCAAATTGAGGTATATTTTCATCTCGTTAATTTTTAGTTAAAAACGATAACTTCTTGATAATATAGCAACATAGTAGTAGATTAAATTTACAAATTTACAAGAAAGATCCAGTGGTTCTCAAAATCTGAGTAAACATTTTTTTTTGGAAATTTTCAAAGTGAAATAACTCGATTATTTTGTACTTATTTGAAAAATGATAAATACAAAATATGTTTCTTTTATCGAGATCTACCACACCTGAAAATATTTGACTTATTTAAGACACACCTTGTATAATACTTAAATTTTCTTTAAGAATTCTTTATCATTTTGATCAAGTTTTTCTTTTAAATAAATTAACATTTTCTTAATAATAAATAATTTTGTAAATTTTAATACCTTTATTATAGACTTTGTGCATAATAAATGAAGGCCCTTAAAAAGTAAAATAACTTTTTTCTATGGATATTGGGGTACAAACTACTAATAGAACTTTAGATAATGTTTAACTAAACGATTTGTTATAAACATTTATAATACAATAATCTACAAAGCAAAAATTCTTACAATATTTCTCGATAAAAAAGCTTAACAATCAAAAAATAAAATAAAACAAATATATATTTTTGTCCGGCAATAGTATCCAGGTAAATTACCTTACCTTAAGTCGCTTGATCCAAAAAAGTTCGAAGATTGGCGGGATAAAGATACTTTTCAACTTAAAACTGAAGTGATCTGCAGGGTAAGTTTTACGCGTCAATACAAAGCAAACTTTTATAATTAAAAAGTTCTTGAAAAATTTTGTATTGTCAGAAAAAGAAGTTGAAACAATGCAGTTTGAATATAAACGTTGTTTTGAAAAATTTTTAGCTTCTTGCCAAAATAAAGTAACAATTTAAGAAATATATTTTTCTAGAATTATTATTAAAATATACTAAATTTATTTTTATATAATTCATATTAAATTATTTGAACTAATTGCTATGTTATTAGTATATGAATTTATAGTATTAACTGATAAAAAAATTGAAACTGATTTTTATTTTTATTGTAGGTAGAGAGCTATTTTTAGAAATATTTAATATCATCCCATTGAAAGGTTCAAATTGCAATATGAAGTATGTTTTCATCTCGAAATATCATTTTCACGCGCACCAAAAAAATGGGAGATCACATTGTGCACATTTATTGTTGTACAGAAATAAATGGCAATTTATCTATTTCTGTTATAACTGTGATATTAAAAAGTACTCAGTACGGTATTTTGAGTTAAAAGATTTTATTAAATTTGTTATTAAATATTTCTAAAAATGGAGGACCTGGAAAATACTATTGTAGCTCTATTATTAATTAGTTCAAATCTTGTTTTCATTTTGCTTAATAGTTTAAATCGATTTGATATATCCCTACTTGGTTGTGTTGTTTTTATTTTTATTTTACCGATAGTAATTAATGAAAGTCGTAAAGAAAGTATTTATAATTATGCTTATTGGGCTGTGATTTTAAATCTATCATGCAATTTTCATACTAAATAATTGTTTTTCAAAGGTTACAATAGTATTAATTTTTGCGACGCGGTTGACAATTTAAAAACAGTCATTTTAACGCCTAGTCGTAAAACCAAACCAAACCAAAACTACGAAAACATATTATTAAAATAACATAAAGTGTCAAATCCAACTAGCATAACCATTGTTTCTCTATACAGGGTGAATCTTAAATAAGTGTAAATATTTTCAGGGCTGGTAGATCTCGATAAAAGAAAGATGTTTTCTCTTTACTGCTTTTCAATTAAGTCCAAAATAACCGAAATATTTCACTTTAAAAATAAAAAAAATATATTTTTCGCTTAAATTTTAAGAACCACTAATTATTATGTATCTTTTCTGGCTTGTATTTCTTGTAAATTTAATCTACTACTTATGTTGCCATATTATAAAGATATTATGTTTTTTAACTATAAATTAAAAACATTTCTAATATTTTTTTCCAAAAATTCACCACTAAAAATATTAATTACCACTAAAAATATTTGCACTTATTTAAGACGCGCCCTGTATAATTACTTGCAAGGTATTAATTTTAAATCTTTTTATAATACTTGCAACGTTTGATAATGTTTAAAAAATTATTTGTGAACTTTGAAAAAAAAATAGTATGTTCTATTCGGAGTAAAAAATACTTTTTACTTAAAATTCCAATTTAGAGTTGTAGAGGTTACCAAAAATTTAAATTTTGAAAAAAAAAACAACTATAGATTTCCAATAACTTAAAAAAGGCACTTGCTAAATAATTTTAACTCTTGGGTTTAAAATGTGATGTTTATATTATTTTAAACCGTATAGTTATTAATTATTTTACTTATATTTTCTGAACAATTAGTAGAGTATACAGGTATTTGTGTATGAAATATCATTAAGATAGATTGAAATCCTGATAATACAAGTTTAATGAATAAATGTAATTTGATCTTGACCTAGATACACTCTATAATTGAAAAATCGTTAAATCTGTCATTTAAAGCAGTTTGTTTCATTTAAATAACGGAACTTAAAATTCCTGAGGGTGAAGGTTGAAAACTTTCCAGTCGACATTCTAATTAGCATGAAGCATATGACATGTTTTATTTCTTTTATTTTTCTTCTTTTTAATTACTGTTCTATTTTAACGTCAACAAAAGTGTATTTAAATAAAGTATCTGTAATTATTTTGACACAGTAACATAATAATTTATATTTTAAGACCAAATCTAAGATGGGATCATGATATTATGATATTAGGCAGGGATAACTTGGGCCCGCATAGCCAACAATAGACACCAATGCGCCTCAACTACAAAGAGAGTATCTAGATATGTGAGGAAGGCTTAACCATAATTGGAAATGGTTGAATAAACTGAAAATGATGATTTCTATTAGAAAAATATTCTGAAAATAAGCATATAAAACACATTTAAATTAAATGCATCGGTTAAAATTGTATTAAATGCATTCAGAGAACTTCGGATGCAGAATTACACAGCGTACACTTCCAATCGACTAAACCGTACAATTGATTACTTTTACGCCATTTTAAATAACACAATTTTGCTCTCTATTTAATCATATTACTTGGTTTATTTTTCTAGCGCACCAATTTTGGATCGACAATTACTGGGTACATTCAGGTCCCAATGCGATGCAGCAAGATTAATTAATTTTCGGATTATAATTAGAAATGTCAGGGAAACTTCACAGCTGCTATTTATTCTCTTTCCTCAGATTTTAATTTAGCTTTCAAGGAAATTAAATACCAGGTCATTCAACGTTGGCTAATATTTCGATAGTTTTATATTCACCGCAATTTTAGCAAAATGTAAAAGATTTTATATATTCTACGCTCATAAAAAGCGTCATATAATGAAGGTACTTCTCTTGTATAAATCGAATGTAATAAAGATATAACAGTCAGGTTTAAAGAGAAAAATTATCAAAGATCATAATATAATCATTATAGCAATTCTTTAAAATATAAATATTATTTGCCGCTTTTTTTATCTATAGATTTATAGAATGAAATGAACAAAATTCTTACACAGCTTTAGTGTATATTAATAAATAATATTTTCTTGCCTTTAGCTGTGTATTTTTTCTAATTTCGAAAAATCGAAAGTAGAGAAAAAAATAAAAAGTAAAAAGAAAATTGTTTTGCTTGTCGTAAAGGGGAAAACCAAACTCCACTCCCACAACCGGTTTCTGGGCCTACCCTTCATCAGGTGGGCTGTCCAGGGGTTGATTCTCACCGATACGGCCAGCAAAACTTCTTCTATATCAACAGACGATATCGTAAACTTATAAAATTTTATTTTTTCAGATTTAAGACCGATGGTGATTGGTATGTTAGTATTTAACATAAATTAGGATGGATTGACATATTCAATTGTTTTCGGTCACTTCCTGTTTCACCGGAAATGCCTACAAATTTTGATTTTTAAATGGCACCCCCGGTTTTTTTTACTTTATTCGATAGAAAATGACACTCTGAATAGAATGACATATCATGTGCTAACTTTTGACATTTTCGCTTAAAAAATAGTTATTTTATATTTCATCTAGAGTACCATGGCTGTGTTAAAAACACTAATTTTTAATCTAGAAACCTTGGAAAATATATTTGATCTTCTAATGTTCTTCGTGTCTTGTGCTGGCCGGTTATAATATATCCAATTCGTATTTTTAGTCATATCTGAATTTTTCGAAATGGAACGAAGGTTGTAGGCTCATTAGCATATTTGGAAAAAAATATTTTTTAAAAAATAATTTGGTACCTTACACTTGGAATTTCGAGTCAAGTTGTAGTTATGAACCCCATGTTACAATAATTTCAAACAAACCATATGCGAAAATGTCAAGTTGAAAAAATGCCATTTTCTATCATATAAAGTAAAAAAAAATACCGAGGGTGTTATTAGAAATCAAAAGTTGTAGTCATTTCTGGTGAAACTGGAAGTGACCGAAAAGAACTGAATACGTCAATCAATCCTAATTTATGTCATATATTAACATACCAAAAACATTATCGGGGTGAACCACTTTTGAAACGCACCACATAATCTATTTTAAATAAAATATAATTTTAAAATACAGTTTTCCCTTATTTGACGCCAAAAACTCTTCATTAATTGTTTACGTTTGTGGGAACGTAACCTGTCAAGCCAAACCAAAACCAGAATGATATTAATCAACGTTCCTAGTCAAATACAATGGTTTATCGATGATATTCGTTGACTTGATTTATTTTCTATTGACGTTGACTTTCCCATTTCGGCTAAATGCGTGCGTCTGTATGTGACTGTTTATTCTACACTCAAACATCATTAATATCGTCTTTCTGGAATAAGGTTAGTCACAGACGTTCGGTTTCTGGATACGAATTTTTAGTTTAGAAAATTATTTTGGTTTGGTTGTTGGTCACAAAGGTTAATAACAATTTTCAAATAATACCTATTGACCTATTATCTTAAAAATTTAAATGTGTATGTAGCATACCTTTCAGTATGCACTTTAGATATTAAAAACTTTTTCTTATTTTGAAGATCGAATCTTTTCAATATGTTTATATAACAAAAATTCGATAAGGTTGTTTTTCCATTCAAAAATTTTATACAACCCATCCATTTACTTTTAGTGCATAGCATTTTTCAGCAATCGTGTAATTTTTTTACTTATAGAGATAATCACATACTGTCTGCGAAGAAAATATAGCAGAAATGTTAAGAAAGTTATTGAAAAAACTACAATCAATTATTTTTAATAGATTTCGAGATATCGATTTTTGAATTCAGAGTTCTAATAGCGCGACCACTGTCGAACAACAACTCAATTCCACTTATTTTTACCAAAAACGCTTAAAAATTTTCAAGCTATAGGGAAAATTATGACTCGTTAATAAATAAACACCTTTCCATAGAACTTTAAGTACTGACAGAGGTACTGATTTCGAGTACAATTATCAATTAGATCCAGTACAATTATCAATTAGAGGATGATCAAAGTTAAAGGCCGTTAATTTTAGTTTGTAGTTCTTCAGGACTATTGGTAATTGGGACTATGTCATAATCAGCAATCTTAGTAAATTTTAAAACTAATTTGACCCTATTTATTTGACAGTAGCCAGCAAAACGCCACCTCTGTCTGCAGCGCCTGATTGCATTCAGTGTAATCAGACTTTGCAAGACCGAATTTGCGGGAAATCTTTAGCACAATGTAGCCGCAGCCTCATGTAGCGTCATTCTAGAGAACATTACAAGTACAGTTTGAATTATACGCCACGAAACACATGTGGTTTGATGAAAATGTACTTTGCCAATCCCCTTCTTGTACGTTTCGTGTACCTTTAATGAGAATCGGCTTTAATAAATCGTTTGCCGAACTGGATATGTTTTAGACTCAAAATCCGTTCGTTGTGTATTTTATGTTCTAAGCCGATGTAAATATCTCTGTATTCGTATTGTAATCGCGAATAATGAAAGCGGTTGGTTATTGAATACATATGGTAATACCTGGATCGAGAAGCTTATTTTACCCACATATCTATGCATAAATAGTTCTAGAATAATAATTAGAAATTTAAAGCTATTGCTTGGTCCAATTCAAATTTCTTACACAATAAAGTTGGATATTGTGGTAAAATAGTTCCGGTTGGCTAGTACAGTTCTAAATTATAAATAAACTAGCGTGTATCCGCGATTTCTTTCGCGTCGAATTAATCGTTTGCAATGGTGATAATAAAGCAAAGCAAGAATTTCCATTAGCATACAAACTGGATAAAATTTTTCTCACATTTATGTCAGCATGAGAAAAAACAATGTGGCGATATTATTATATTTTGGCTGTTACTAAATATGAAAGATAAAAATCTTTCTCACCCCATTTCACCTCCTTAGGGGTAGATTTGAAAAAAGTACTGCGATAACAAAAGAGATATAAAAAGATACTTAAATAGAGCCTTAATTAATTACCTCTTTGTAAACCACGTTTTTTGTTGCATTTTCTGGCCGTAAAATAGCCAAGCTATTATGCGAATTTAAGCAGAATCGTGGTTAATCAATTACCCAACTTTTTAGAACACCCAGTATAATTTTTTAAAAATTATGTAAAAAAACAAAATAAATTATGAGTGTCCAAGAGTTTTCTCGAAAGACTAACCGTTTTTTAAATAACAAATATTATAATATTTGAGGGGCGTTTTCACTTTCTTGGAATTTGAAATTCGAGAAACCCCTCCTTGTCGAACCTCTACACCCCACAGTCAATCCGTTTGCCAAAAATCAGCTTTAAACGTCAACCGGTTTAAGCAGAATCGTGATTACTCAATGGTCATATTTTATGAAACACCCTGTATAAATTTTAAAAAATCTTAAAATATGTAAAACAAAAAAATAAAATATACGTGTTTAAGAGTTTCTCCGAAAAACTCACCGGATGGATCACCGATACCGGATGTTACTCAAAAGTGGCATACTCTAGATTGAAATTTAAAATACGACTTTTTTTAAACAAAAATGTCAAAAGTATGATAATATGATATGTCATTCTATGTATATAGAGTGTCATTTTCTATCGAATAAATCAAAAAAATACCGAGGGTACCATTTAAAAATCAAAAGTTGTAGTTATTTCCCGTGAAACAGAAAAAAAACTTTTTACGGAAAAAAAATTATGGGTTAGCCTAATTGTGCCATCCAAAGAAATTTCCAAAGTCCAAAAGATGTTTATTTTTTCGAATATTGAAATATTTTAATGAATATAAAGAACAAAAACATTTGGTTCTTAAAATAAAAAGCAAAATTATAGCGAAAAGTGCTATTTCGATTTGGTTATGTAGTAAGGAAGAAACATGCTTTCACCCCCTTAGAATTCGAGTTTTAAAAAATCCCTCCTTATCGAGCCTCTACATCCTAAAGTCAATCCGTTTTCCAAAAATCAGCTTTTTACGTCAAGCGCTTTAAGCAGGATCGTGATTAATCAATGACCAGATATTTCGAAACACCCTGAATTCATTTTTAAAAAATCTTAAAATATGGATAAAACGAAATAAAATATCCGTATTTAAGCGTTTTTTCGGGGTTTTAAGCGTTTTTTAAATAAAAAATATTGTAATATTTGAGGGGTGGTTTCACCCTCTTGGAACTGGAATTTCGAAAAGTCCCTTCTTATCGAACCTCTACACCCTAGAATCAAGCTGTATGCCAAAATTGAGCTTCTTACGTTGAGTGGTTTGAGCAGGATCGTGATTAATCAGTGAGTGAGTCACTTAAGGATTTTATATATTAGTATAGATAAATTGAATATATTTTTTTTTTTAACAAAATAGCAAATTAAAATATTGCGGGGGTGTTTCCAATAAATCTTCTATTTGGTTAGGTTTATAATAAAATATTTTTTTCTAGATAAAAAATGCAAGTCGCGTTTTTCAATCGGAACGACATTTTAAAATGTTTACCGTCTGCCGGTTCAACGTGGCTACGTTAAATTTTTATGTCGATGTGCAACGTCCACGCAGGGAATGTGTAATGGCAGAGTTGGGATTTAGACGGAATACAAAAGCAATGTCAAGATAGCTTTGTAAACAGTCTTTTAGAATGCCGCCACTTCCTGTTTTATTTTGTTTCCTTAATGTATGCGGGGCACAGATTTTGTGCAAATAGTTGCGGAATATTGGCAAAATTTTACGTACAAAATCGGTACGTCTAAAATTCGATTTCAACTCGTAGACAAATATATAAGAAATATATAAAATATAAAAAAGAATAATAGAGAAGTATGGAGAAATTACATGACAACGCTTTATATCCTCTTATACAGGGTGTCCCAGAAATGAGTGCAAATATTTTAAGGGGTGGTAGATCTGGTCAAAATAAACATATTTTCTTTTTACCATTTTTAAAATAAATTGAAAATAACCGAGTTATTTAACTTTGAAAGTTTAAAAAAAATATCGCAACATTTTGAGAACCGCCGGCAGATATTGCCAACTACATCCAATTACCTGGATCAAGCCCGGATTTCAGTTAAATCGACGCACTGTGTTGCCATATGGACAAGAACGTGTATGTTTAAAAGTAAGTCATAAAATCACAACACCTGAGGAGTTTGCAGAGATGCATTACATTTTTTACAAGATTGTGATATTATTACATAAAAAAAAATAAAAGTTAAATGTTCAAAAGTTAAAAAAGTTAAATTAAAAAACTTACCCAACATTAAAAAAGATACTTATGACAGATCGATGTAACTGCGACAGTTCTCTTTTTCGATACACACTTAACTAAAATACACTTCATTGTGCTGCTTTACTTGTACATGCTATTATAAAAACTGTTAAAACAACAGTCCCCATTTTTAACTTAACACATTATTTTCATATAGGCTTCATCACATTTTGAACCACTGATTTACAAAACACCTTGAAAAGCACACATTACACATTACTTTGAATACCTTTCTGAATGAATAAATGTTGAGAATTATTGTCTCTTACCGCCACTTTACGGACTACTTTCAATCTAAGAAAATACATGTTTCACTCAACAATTTTAAATACGTATTTTGTTTTTTCGCAATTTTTTCGATGTATTTCGACAATTCCGTCGACGACCCAACCGTAGGTCAAGACAACCGCGCATCACTGGTTGGTAACTGCTCACTGCTCCTTTGTCGCGCCGGCGTCTCGAGCTTGCGTCATGCGAGGTTGCCGTAGTTTCAACAATTTCAAATTCAAGACACTCGAAGCAATCAAATTCTTATTAAATTTTAAAATTCAAACAGAAAAACATTAAAGGAAACAAACAAAACACAAATGAATTGATTATTGATAAGGTCACAAAAAATAAATTTCTAAAATGTTTATCCTAATTCAGAATTCAATATATCAAAAACAGCCCGACGAATAATCAATTCATTTTTGTTTTGCTTGTTTCCTTTCATGTTTCTCTGTTTTATTTTTAAAATTTAATACGAATTTGATTGCTTCGAATGTCTTGAATTTTAAATTGTTGTAACTACGGTAACGTTGCTTAACATCATCGTCTGACGCAAGCCCGCCACGACGGCGCGGCTCAAAGGACCAGTTCACACGTGGCACTCTTGGCCGACGCGCGACGGTTGGGCTGTCGAAATACATCGAAAAAATAGCGAAAAAACAAAATACGTATTTAAAATTGTTGAGTGAAACATGTATTTTCTTAGATTGAAACTGTACGTAAAATGGCGATAAGAGACGGTATTCAAAGTAATGTGCGCTTTTCAAGGTGTTTTGTAAATCAGTGGTTCAAATAAAACAGAGAAACATAAAAGAAAACAAACAAAACAGAAATTAATCGATTATTCGTTGGGCTGTTTTCGATATATTGAATTCTAAATTACGATAAACATTTTAGGAATTTCTTTTTTGTGACCTAGTTGTGAATAATATGATGAATCATTTTCGTAATTAATAATGAGCACTAATAAAACATTAAATTTAACATTCCTAATTTTTGAGTAGAAATTTGTCTATGAATTTATAAATGTAGAACTATGTAGAATGTGGATAACATAGGAGGTTGCAACACTGCAAGGTTTAGATAGACCGTAGAGAAATCTCAGGTGAATAAACAAGTGGCACTAAAAAGTTTTTTCAAATTTCCCGGAAAATGTCAAGAAAAATTTTAAATTTTCAACATTTTTTTTCGCAAAAAAACCTCATAGGCGTGTTTCTGGGGTTGAACTATACTACCAGTTAAAATATTTGCACTTATTTCTGGGACACCCTGTATAATGAAATAGTATTTTTTAAAACATTTTTTTTTATTTACCCATTATTGAATGTATATGAATGCTAATAATTATTCTTTTACAAGAAATTGTATTTCTATATATTATATTTGTTGATTGTTATAAATAGAGCACAAATGTATAATTTGTCACAATATAATGGGATATGATACATTTTTTATAATGTATTGGTTACGATTACTTCAGAGGAAAAATATTTTTTGTCACTTCATCACTGTCATTAGAATTTTTTTCTAAAACTAATTGTATTTAACTAATATTGTTATGTACCCTAAAATAATAAATTAGTAAATATTAAAAATAATATCTTCCTTAAGCAAAAAAGGGTTATTTAACACTATTTGTCTCGATCAACCTACTGGTGACACTATTATACAATCTGTGTAATTTAGACGACGGATGATAAATATTTAACCGGTATACTCCTCCAAGCAGCGGTCCATGATTATACAAAGATAACCATCAGGCAGTTAAACAATGACATCATTAACAGAAGGTGGCAGTAGACTATTTTCCTTCAAACCAGCTATTAAGAGCGATTAAGGCTAATAGGGGATATAACGGGAAACGATAACAGTCACCTTTAGTTTGTTGTTTATCTATTCTACACTTAGTAAGCGCTTTAGATAGGGAAAAATAGTATTTTACCAAAGACGTTTTTTTTGGAATTTAAAAAGCTTACTGCCAATGGAGTAAGCTTTTATATTTAACTTGAATTTTTTATCTTATCTTACTTTTTTTAGTTAATTATTTCTCTTTGTTATAACATTATTATAATATTTTTTCTTATATATATCAAAAATAGTAGATAAAATAGTACTTTAACCGCAAAGGTGGATTAAATGATATACTTTAACAGCGAGGATAGGTTAAAAACTTTATTTCTTCTCGCACGTTTTTTAATTGCTTCCATTTTTGAAAAAATTGTATTCCTTTTCATAAGTTATTCAGGATTTGAATGAAAGTAGTTTGGATATGGCGTTTGTCGCCTCAGCCTGAATATCTGTTGCTAATTTACTTATTTCGTTTTGAGCCATTTCTGGCTCCAATTCAATCAGCAATCGACACGAAAGAGAATTAAAAAATATTGACTCAAAACTGACAACTAAAGAGACAGTTTTATTTATTTGTCAAATTACATAGAAACCAACGCCAACCCAGCACAATATTGTTTCTACTCGTAATAAATTCCTTGAAATAATAATTTCTCAATATTTTTAAAACGTAACTCGCTATGGAAAAGAAATATTGTTTTATAGACGACTTGAAATTAATTTTTTCGGTCGACGATAAAATACCATTTTATCGTCTTGTATAAAAAATAACTAAAACTAACAGAAAAATTCTTAAAAACTAATGTAATAAAAGATATATGGAACTAAAAGAATTGTGCTTATTTTATTATAATGATTTATAATCGTTATAATATCCCGAAATTAACTGAATAAAGAAGACTTTTCAAGAAGGTTTTCTTTATAAAGTTAATGCGTAAAACGAATAAATTCCTAAAATATTCCTTGGGTCGTACCAAACATTTGAAAACTTCTCCCCAGTCAGTTCTTCCTCTATTATTAAACAATTTAAGTATCCCACATCTGTGTCTGGAAATCAGTCGCTAAAATTTTACGTTCTTTCGCATAACTTTCAGCATTATAAAGCAGAATAAGACGTTATTAACCATATTTAGATATGGTACAATAAAATCTTAATTCACTGACATATCTTCACAGGGAAACTCAAATTGAAATGCATGTATAGTTTGAGATCAAAACGATATATCTGCACACATCAGCACTTAAGGAAATGCAAGAGATACTGCGTTTTATGTATATCGTATTTTATTTTCTTGGAAAATATGGCTATGCATCGGCAGGTTTTATTGCGTCGTCTTGGAATCAGAAAATCCAATAGAATAGCAACTGTTCGTCAGTAATTCCTTTCATTTTATGGTTTCCTCTATAGAGAAGGGGATTATATACAAATTCTCATGGAATAAAAAATACTTTTTTGTGAAAGTTTTTGATTCCAACTGGCAGGATACAGCATTGATTTTTTCGATACGTGAAGAAAAATCGTCGAAGTTTTGCGTACTTACGAAATACATGTAATAAATTGATCTATTATTGGTCCCTCAGTAATTGTAAACACTCTTGAAAAATAAGTTTTGTATTTGGAATCTTCATACTAATGAATGATTGGCAATCTTTAATGGCATCTACGGTCAAAAACGTCATTTCTTCCCTCCTACATGCCCCAAATACTCCAACGATTAAGACAACTTTAGCTAACAGGAATTCTTTGTCATCGGCTTCTTTCATAAAGCGTTTTATTTCCAGTTTTGTAAATACTTTTGATTTCTTCGCCTGATATCCGGAAGGTTTTCTTTTAAAAAATGCAATAAGGTTTGTGAATTTGCTCATATCCACGTTTCTGTTCAGGTAAATCATGGTGCGGAGAGCATCGAATATTTACTCCACAGAGTTGACGGTTTTAAGGTACTGGATAACTTCAGGAAATAGGTTAGCAATACCTTTTCTGTGAAATTCTCAACATGTTTTTTTTTTGACCCAGGTTTGAAAGTTGTTGTAGGTGGTGTCTCGTATGAGTTTTTCGACTTCTCGGGCACTAACGTGGATAGTGGAGTTTTAGCAGCTTGTTGAATATCCAAAGACTCGTCATTATCACCCATTTTTTCATAAAACTTTGTAGGAAATACGGCGACGTTTGAACCTGACACAACTTTGTCATTAAACAATGACGAAAAATAAACGATTACCAGAACATTTTAAAAAATGTTTAAAAATAAATAATAATAATAGCATGAAAATCTCAAATTGTCCGCTTTTACAAAAAATCTTTGCATCCCGTGCTGAAAATACATTCATTTTGCAACTTGTTACATAAATAGCTATTCTATATCTAAAAAGGTTTTCTCTGGAAAGTCAAGGCGTAAAACGAATAAACTCTCAAAATACTTCTTAGGTCGTACCGAGCGTTTGAAAACTTCTCCCCAGCACTTCCTCTATTATTAAACAATTTAAGTATCCACATCCTCCATTAGTTCTGACCGTGTCTGGGAAGTAGTCGCTAAAATTTTACGTTCTGTCGCATAACTTTCAGCTTTATAAAGCGGATGCCTGCGACTGTGTTCCTTAAATACTCTCTGATACTAGCCATTATCTTTATTAGCTAATACAGCGTCCCGACAAGAACTTTTTATTAGTATTTATACGTGGTGTGCTCTAGCAGTTTACTTTTATCTTACGGTACAGCTTGCTTTGGCAGTATACTTGCATTAAGATTAAATTTAAAAAAAAATATATATTTTTACAAAAAAAAATGGCTTAAGAGAAATACAACATTGCTCTGCTTTACAAGTTGCTGTTTTCAAGCCAAATCTCACACCGTTTTATGTGATACAAAGTTTTATGATCAAGCTACTTTGAATATTGACAGTTTAATTTTTTTATCTTCGTTATTGAGTTAAGAACCTCTTAACTCACGCATTTTGAGTGAGTTAAGATCTTCTTAACTCACGCATTTTCATTACTGCACTCCATGTTTAGATGACTACCAAAGAGAAAAACATATTTTGTAAAACATTTATTTTGCACTAAATACCTACTAAATACAAATAAACTGTTCTATTGATAATAATTATAAAAAACATTAAAACTTATTTATTATAAATGTTAATGATACAGTTTGAACAATTTTTCAAGTAAATGCCTGATGAAGCATATTTATTTTTTTATTTAGCGTATGGCTCTAGTACATATAAAATCACATGTTATTATCACAGCTGTAAATATACTAATAATAAGAATACGAACGAAAATTGAAACATGTCAAACTTGTCACAAACAAACATCTAGTCTTTTTATATAATCAATCGCACTTGGTGTTGCCTTCAGGAAATCTCCAAAATCTCCCTCATATGCCGTTAAAGCGCATTCTTCTCTAATATGTCGAACAGTCTGTCGTAGAGCCCCACAATTACATACCGGGGTGGTGGCCTTTTCCCATTTATAGAGAGAATCCATGCACCTGCCATGTTCGGTTCTCAGCCTGTTTAGAGTTTCCCATATTTTGCGAGGCTCCTCAAAACCAGGAGGAACTGCTGAAATACATGTAAAATCCCGACTTTGTGGTGGAGCGTTTTCCATCCATTCGTTCATCCATGCATCATATAAGTTGAACTCTGCGTTCTCGTCAGTATTCCCAAGTGTTTTTGATGAGAGTGGTGGCTTTCTTGAGCAGAGTCTATTAATATTTAGATCCGCTATGTCACAATGTACTGGTAGTTCCCGGTTTAGCAATATTTTCTTGTGTTCTCTATGTAAAGCCTGTTTTCTCCTCAAGTTAGGAGGAGGTATGTTACTTAAAACAGGCAACCAGTATGTGGCGTAGTTCACATAGCCCCTGAGATGATTCGCATTGTGATATTCAGCTGGACATATCCACTTTGTTGACATGGGCACTATTCAACCAGACAGGCGAACAGTATTCGGCCGTTGAGTACACGAGGCTCAAGGCTGATGTTCTTAGAGTGGCCGCAGATGATCCCCATGTGGTGCCGCATAGCTTTTGTAATATGTTGTTCCGTGTGCGTATTTTTGCAGCAACCTTGGTGAGATGGACCTTAAATGACAAAGTTCTATCCAACGTAACTCCAAGATATGTGGGTTGTCTGTTGTGTGAGAGCCGTCTTCCCTCAAAGTATACCTCAAGTTCCCTATTTGCCACTCTGTTATTGAGGTGAAAACAAGAAGCCTCTGTTTTACAAACGTTTGGTTTAAGCCACTGTTTGCGAAAATACTCTGCTAGTACTGACAAATCAGATGTTAAGACTTGCTCAGTAACTTCCATTGACCTATGTCAGGTGGCTATAACCCAGTCATCGGCATATCCGAACTTTCTACATATTGTTTTTGGTATGTCGGCTATGTACAGGTTGAAAAGCAAGGGTGCTAATACCGATCCCTGCGGTAATCCATTGTTTTTTTTACAATTTAAATTTCCCACTTAGATCTCAATAATTTTTCAAAGAGGTAAAATATAAAACACAATGGAACGCAGCTATTTTATGTATCCCTTTTGTGGTTTCGGGTATGCGACGTTGCTGAATACTAATGTCTTATTTCCACTATCTGTATTCACGGTTTTTGTTTTTGGATGAAACAAAATGCAAACAACTTTGGATAGCAATTTTCCGAATGTCACTGATTGTAAATTATAAGATTTCTATGCATAAGGCTCGCTCTGTGTCTAATAAAAAATACATAAATAAAACATAAGTTCGGGCAGTTTATAAATTCAGTGTTTTTTGTTGTCTAAAATTTATTCATTTTAGCAAAGAGTTTAGGAATACAAGTACCCTTACATGATTTTTAATTAAAAAAATACATAACGTACCCAAATAGCATTTTTGCACACATTTTAGATAATGTTTCTAAATGTGAAGAAACAAAATACCAAACTAAAATAGTCTATGTCTGTGTTTGGATTTCAAAATTAAAACAACCAACAAAATATCTACCCCCGCCAAAATTTTTTTGTTTTAAAATCTTTGTTTTATGTTTTCTCGCACAAAAAATGTCTGGTAAAAGCAAATTCATAGTTTAATTTAATAACAAGATTTCATATTTGTAATGCCCCTTCTGTATATCATTATTTGTTGCTACAGAATATTTTTGTTTGAAATATAGATTTTTATTTCTATATCATGGTTCTGAAAGTAAAAATATATAAATCAATGTAAGTAGAACGCGTTCTTTTGAGTTTAAAATTAAGTTTAAAACAGCCAATAAAAACATATATTTTTAGTTAAAAACTCTAGCACTAGGCAACATGACAGAATTTTAATTCGTTATTTTATAAAATTGACATTGAGTCGGACACAAATCATCTAAATTATATCATATTTGTGCCTAAAAAGAGAAAAACTTGTGTTTCGAAAATGAATAGACAATAAATGGAAACTTTGTTTCCAAAACGTTTCGATTTAGCACTACCTGTGTACAAATTTCGAACTAGTCACCTGTCAACAACGCCAATCAAAACTTCTAGTCAAAATAATTAAAACATTTTTACTTACTTATTATAACACAATTAAAACATAAAAACATGTATTCCATTGTGAAATAAAGAAAAAAAAACGTTTGCTGGTAACATTTTTCTATTGGGTATGGGTAGTGGTTGTTATTACATTTATTCTTAAAACAAACCATCTCTGTACTGCGTATAATAAATAATTATAAAATCGCCTAAGAAAAATTAATTATAGTACTATAAAATTTTAATTATAGTACTATAAAAACTTGAAAATGCTTAAATTCAAAAAATGCAGAACAAAATCCCAACAATTAAAGTAAGGTTATGTTCTCAAATTTGACAGAATATCAAATAAATTATGGAAACTTTTCAGGCACAAAACGGCTACGAAATCCGTAAATGTGAGCCACATCTGTTTCTTAAAGGTATCGAAAAATTTGTGACACTAAGATCTTATAACTTATGGTAAAATGTTTCCCAACAAAAAGTGATTTATGTTACGAAACGTATGTATCAAAAATGTTTTTCTCAGCAGATATTTTGTTTCGATTTTGTGTCTAAAAATGCTACTTGAGGTAAAACCAAACTCATTATTCATTTAAAAAAGAAATTCCAATACCTTTATACTACATTCAGGAAGATAAACATTTTCTTATAAATCTTTTCAGTTCATTATAAAAAATGTGTGCTAAATCTGAAATGAAAAACTCACCGATTTAACAGTCAATGCAGCCAATTATTACATCATCATGAAGCCAAACAGTTATCTCATAGTAACTATATTACTTACATTTCTACAATGTGCTTCTGGAAAACGCTTATCCGACCAAAAACACAGAAGATCATTCACCAACCATCACTTACATATCAAATCCGACAACTTATTTCTAAACGAAAACGACTTTAAGCGAGGCTTTAGAGAAGAGACTAGGTCACAAATTCACAAGATCCGGCATCATCACGAAGAGATTCATTGGCCGGTTAAGAAAATAGCCGTCGTGGAAGGCGATATCATTTTGGGTGGCTTGATGATGGTTCATGAACGAGAGGACTCAGTAACGTGCGGCCCGATAATGCCCCAGGGTGGGGTACAAGCTTTAGAAGCAATGCTGTATACTCTGGATAGATTAAACCATGCAGACAGAAGACTGTTGCCCAACATATCATTAGGAGCACATATTCTGGACGACTGTGATAAAGATACTTATGGATTGGAAATGGCAGTCGACTTTATAAAAGGTAAGTCACAAATTTCCTCTTTCTGACATTAGATGTTTGTTTATGAATGTATTGTATTCTATAAAATATTGGATGATTGTTAGGGTTATATAAAATGCAGAAAAGTTAAAAATGCCTTATACTTGCAATTGTGCGAATATTTTGCATAAAATCATCTGATGAGATAATATTTAACCTTATTACAATTTAAATGGGATATCCTATGTCCAGTGTTCAGATCAACCATACGTTATGTTCGGTTGTCCCAAGGAAAAACACAGTGTTTGATAAAAATATTTTTGTGAGAAACTAAGGGTAAAAGTTGCTTTCTTATACAGATCACATTTAAGATACTGGGTTTTTTAGTCTGTATTTTCGTTATTTCGCTGTAAATCTATATTTTTACGATTGCAATGGGTAGATAATGACAAAGTATGTTAAAAATGATATTTACAAAAAAAATATACTGTGTTTCTCCCTGGGACAACCGTGTTTACAATGTGATATGTACGATATACCGGGTGTTGCATCGTCGAGCGGGATATAGGAAATCCCAAGTAAATTTTAATGCGGTCAATTATTGGCTTCCCTAATTATTTTAGAGAATAATTCTTTGTAAGTTTATTGAAGAGCACTAAAATCCACATTCAAAAGAATAACTTTAGATATTTTTGATTAGCCCGTTTACGAGTTATCGCCGATTTCTTTTTAAATATTTCTCCTTTTTTATGATGAGTTAAAAAATGCTATTTCTGCCGAATGCAATAGAATTTCAGTTTACCAACTAGCGAATGTTATGGAAGAGAATTTTATGATCGCCTGGGTTATTGTCTAGTAGTCGATGAAGGAATATTTCAACATCTTCTTAAATCCTAAAGTTCTAACAATTTAATAGTATCTAAATTAATAAGTTATTGAATATTGTAATAGTACTATAATTAACCTTGTAATTGATTACTTTATATTACTTTAATTCATATTAATTTGTATTTATAAATACATCTTTAAGATTTCCGATGTAGGAATGAGTTTTCAATAATAATAAAGCACTAAATAGGTAAATTTCTGAAATGACAACTTCATTTGACAGTTATCTTTTACCTTGACTGATGCTCATAAGTAAATACAGGGCCATAAGAAAGGAGAAATATTTAAAAAGAAATCGGCGATAACTCGTAAACGAGCTAATCAAAAATATCTAAAGTTATTATTTTGAATGTGGGTTTTAGTGCTCTTCAATAAACTTAAATAGAATTATTCTCTAAAATAATTAGGGAAGTCAATAATTCACCCCATTAAAATTTACATGGGATTTCCTATGTCCCGTCCGACGATGCAACACCCGGTATACCACACATGTATACGATGCGATATTTATGCAAATTTTTCTATCGAACTAAATATTACATTGTATATGAAAAAAATAGATACATAATATTTTTGGACATGGTAATCATTTTCTAACATTTTAATTTTATTTGTTTATTTTTTCCAAATTAATATTAATTACTTTAATAAGTATAGGTAAATATATACTGTACAATTTAAAATCTTTCTTAAAATATATTTTATTAGAAAAAATATTGGTCAGATTAAATTTAAAATCCTCTGCTGATACTTGAAGTTTTTTTACGGCTCAGCCTAATGTAGCGAAAGAGAAAACTTTCTAATTGGTCATGACAAGAATACTGATACCATAGGAGAGTTATATTGGTTGTAGCTTCGGCTTAAATATAAAATTTACTTTTCTTTCGGAAGAATGAAGATCAGACATAAATTGGCTTTGTTAAAATATACTATTTCTTTGCTTGCAGACTTTTAATTGCACAGCTTAGAGATATACTGAACTGTAAAGTATAATTAAAACCCATTTTGTAATTTTTTTTTAGAAGTTTATATATTTTTTATTATTACGAGAATACTTACATTAAATAAGCTTAAATAAAAAGTTTCTTGCCTAAAATAAAATTTATTTTATATCGGTTGTGAAAACCAAACCAAACAATATGTAGAATAAATAATACGGAAGATTCTTCTTTTTTCTTGAATTTTATGTTTTACCATTTCAGTCAATTTTAAGTGTTTGAGAGTTTCTTTTAAAATGCTTGTGAGGTATATGGTTACGATATTTCTAAAGCAGTACATTTTATTTTATAAATATACAAATTTTTATGTAAGTTTTGTTAATTAAATACTTTGTTTTTGGAGCATGGAGAGGTTTTTGTAAAATGCAAAATGTTTACTTTGAATATCAGTTGATCCGATTAGTGCGATGTAACTGAATAGCACTCTCAAAAATATGGGCATCTATATAATATGTATAAATAATTTGTTGTATAAATAATTTATATAGACCAAATTTTATCATCTCAAACATGCTACCTGTTATTTTATGTTTGCTTGCTTTCCCTGTAACTGAGCTCTTTTAAAAATGTAAATACTTGAAATCACCATCGAAAAGTTTATTACGCTTCTTAAAATGTTAAGATAATAAAATACTTTCCATTCACTTCTTGCATTAAAATCTAATAAAACATCAAGTGCGTCTCAAAACTGGCTCGCCCCTATAACTTTTTCATTTTTTAAATAAAAAAAAACGATATTTGATATGTTAGTATGCGACATAAATTAGAATTGATTGGTGTATTCGATTCTTTTCGGTCACTTCCTGTTTTACCGGACATTACTACAACAATTTTTTGATTCTTAAAAGGCACTCTATGTATTTTTTTTTACTTTATTTTATAGAAAATTTCCTTCTGAATAGAATGACATATCATATGTCAACTTTTGACATATTTGCTTCAAAAAGAACATCGTATTTTACACTTCAATCTAGAATACCATGGCTGTGTTAAAAACACAAATTTTTAATCAAGGAGCCTTGGAAAAATAGATTTGATCGTCTAGTATTTTTAATGTCTTGTCCTGGCCGGTTAAAAGTTGCCCAAATCGTATTTTTAATTATATCTCGTTTTTTTCAAATAGAACGAGGGTTACTCACTTGCATATTTGGAAAAGGCATTTTTTTACGAATAATTTGGTACCATACAATTGATATTTTGAGTCAAATTGTCGTTATGAACCGCATGTTACAATTTCAAATAAATCATATGCAAAAATGTTAAAAGTTGACATATTGTCATTCTATTCAGACTGTCGTTTTCTACCGAATAAAGTAAAAAAAATACCGAGGATGTTATTTGAAAATCAAAAGTTGTAGTCATTTCCGATAAAACAGGAAGTGATCGAAAACAATTGGATACGTCATTCAATCCTAATTTATTTCATATACTAACATACCAAATCTCGTTTTTTTTTCTGAAAAAATAAAAAAGTTATAGGGTTGAACCACTTTTGAGACGCACCCGGTATTATTTTAAAATTTATATGGTAATTGAAATATTTCCTGTTAATAATTGAATTTTGCCTAGTAAACCCAATTAAGTCCAATATTATGTTTTATTCTTTACCCAGTACAAACTATCTTTTGCATTTTTTTTCATATACCCATAATACTAATTTATTATTACTTACAAAAACCAAGTTAATTGCTCCCAAAATAAATTCTTCAAGAAATTATAAAAAAAACATATAAATGTATTATTTTAAAACATTCATAAATTCAATATTCGGCTATTTATAACTTCCAAAAAAAGTCAGTCTTTTTTTCTTTATTTCTCTTTTCGATTAATCCCCGAAGTTTATTTTTCGTAAGCGCCCAACTTTTCCAAACTTTCACTCTCCATTCCGAAGGTCTCTGCCTCCGCTTCTACATAACGTCGTTAGCTGATGTTTTAACTTAATTACGATTTTCCCCACTTGTTCCTTCTCAAAATTAGGGCAGATTGTAGCAAACAAACGCGTTATAGCCGCCCAGACGTGTCTATAATTACGTCCAATGGGTAAATAATTTAGATCCTAAGTGGAAGTGAATTGGGAAAACGCCATTTTGCAGCTTTAATTTGGGTTAAACTTTTATTCAGGATAATGTTAATTTTCTTGGAGTTAATGTAGTAAGAGTGTTAATAAAGTTGGTATCTTTCAGGACTCAACTTTAAAAAAGAGAGTTAAACGCCAAACTTTTGGAGGTTCTCGAAGTTAAGATAACCGTGGTAATGTTGATTAAAGAAATAAGAAGATGGGCAACCTTATAGGCGATTTCGTGACACCAAATATGTCCGAGATTTAGTTAGTGTTACCGTTATATGTCCGAGATTTAGTTTAGCTCTGCGCCGCACAGTGCGGTATTTGACAGATAGTTGATCGAAATTTCTTTATGTAGACCTTATATAAATTATTGCTATTCTCAATTAAATAGGAAATAATATGAACAAAATAAAGGATAATTTGTCGATTCTAAAAAAAGAAAGAAAAATCACTGTTCCAGTGTTTCCACGGTCAATGCCACTAATGCCAGTAGTAATATCGCAACTAATACTACTAATGCTATGACTGATCCGCGAGCAATGCCCATACCACTAAAGTCGCTACTAATGCCAAATTGTGCTATACTGCTAATGGCACTAATGCGATCGCTTGTACAATAACAATGCCAACGCGGTTTACACCTCGCATTAGTATATCACTGATTGGCAAATTAGAGGAAACCAAGAATGTTTTTCTCATTTTATCACCAAAGTCGCAAAAAGTTGCAGTATTTTATTTTACTGTATGAAAGCCCAATGTTTACTAAGTAAAACGTATATAGACAATATGCTGGATTCTTCGAAATGCGCAACTAAATCTCTAAGTATAATAAAAATGTCACAAATTTAATCAAATTTTCTGAACGCCTAACTTTTAGTTGAAAAAAAAAATCGTTAGTATAGAGAATATCAAAATAAATAATACGTTTTTGTACAATACATACCTGCAGCTTGCTGAGCCATTTTCAATCAAAACAATAATATAAACGTAAAAAGAGCACAAGAACAACAACAATTTATAATTTTAAACATAAAATTTAGCCATTTACCTCTTATCTGTGAGAAGTAACAACTTTGACGTTTCGTTGAAACAAATGAATGCCACTAAACACACCCCTAGCAACGCCATTCATGGCAGAGATGATTTAACTTATCATTAATATTTTTTTTGGGAAATCTTAAACACATTTGCTTTTTTGAATTTCGATCACCTTTTTCATGCTAATACCCCACCGTGCGCCGCTGCGCGCTTAATCGTTTACAGCGCAGCGGATAAAGAAGTTACTAATTGCCTAACGCACAAAAAAATATAGGCAAATTATTTATTAAATTTTTGTAATGATGTTAATTAATGTAGCACGAATGGGTAATAAGTATAATCAACTCTACATATCTACTTGTTTTGTTAAGGAAAAATATATTTAATGCAGTAAATTCTACGTTTTCTAGAATTATTGTTCTCTAAAAACACTACAACCAAAATAGTACATTTCAATTAGAGGTTGATGTGTGTACTATATACCTGGGTAAATAAAATAAAATTTCAATTCTTTAACCGTTGTTATAGAACAACAGTCTCTCTATAAAAGCAGTTTTAAAACAACAAAACAATGCTATTTAGAGTACAGCGTATTTTGTATCGGAAAACCCACTCAAAATTTAATTAGGAACTAAATTGCAAGCCACAGTGTCGGATACGCAAAGAAAACACTTAATTAGCTGACCTACATAACCACTCTGTTGCGGTGAGAATTTCAGTGGTATTAGATATTTAGGTGGAATTCCAAACGGTTCTGTGCAATCAATGGTTAGAATAGTACATTTGCTTTTCGGTCGGCCAGAATTGTTGAGCTGTTTCTAAACTATTTTATTTCTCAAATCGACAAAAGCATACCACACATACAAACGATTTCCGCATACTTTTTATACAGGTTGTTCCAGAATAAAAACCCAATTCGAAATTGATCAAAGAATGCATAGAGAAGCTGAATAAATTAGGCAAAGAAAACAAAGTCCTCCTACACTGGGTGCCTGCTCACCAAGGGAAAGAAGGCAATGAAAAAGCAAATAATCTAGCTAGGAATGGAGCGAACACTCCACTAACTGCACCAGAACCGTTCTGCTTTCCAAGTGGTAACCAACTCAAGGCGGAACTCAAGAACTTGGAAGATTCCATCCGCAACCTGGTATGGAAATCTTGCAATGGTCTAAGACACTCGAAGAAGTTTCTAAGGGCTTATGATCAAGAAAAATCACAGATCTTCCTGGGTCTGAGTAAGAACAATCTTCGGATTGTCACGGGGTTTTTAACAGGGCACTGTCTCCTCAATGAACACCTCAGTAGATTGAAACTAAGAAGAAACGGCGAATGCAGATTCTGTGGGAAAGATGGGGAAACACCAGTACACCTCATCACTGAGTGCGCCGAGACGACAACCATTCGTGCCATGAATTTTGGTACGACTGATATTTGGAGATGGAGAACTACCCTCTATAAAACCGTCCCAGATACTGGCTTTTGTCAAAGCCCTGAGACTGTATGATGAGTTATGATTCAAGAAAGGGGGACACAATGGATCTGTAAGGTCGAAGTGATTAACCCCCCTCCCACTCATTCTAAATTCTAAATTCTAATTCTGTCCCAGAATTCCAATTTCCAGTGCACGTGATCAACTTTGATTGACACGCGATGGCGACAGCGCTGCCAGATTGTGACGGACTTATGATATTCCATAGGTTATTATTTTTGGCTTACCCTAATATACATACATTCCAAATCTCGTTTATCTGAAAAAATAAAATAGTTCCCCTATCGTAAAAACACCCCCGGTATATCTAAACTAGGTATCTTTGTTTGAAAAAATGGTTAAGTGTTCTGAATGATTATACATGTTACTTAAACAAACTTCTCCTTTTTCAATCATATAAAATTAATGTTTCTTACCCCGGAACAAAGACGAAAGTTTTCTCGTCATCCGAAACCAGAGAAAAGTTTCCCGTAACACTACACGAATTACAAAACACGTTTCGGAGTCTAAAT
Organism: Sitophilus oryzae; assembly: GCF_002938485.1. Lineage (NCBI taxonomy): Eukaryota > Metazoa > Arthropoda > Insecta > Coleoptera > Curculionidae > Sitophilus > Sitophilus oryzae. The sequence goes on from NW_022146977.1 coordinate 342,871, forward strand.
CGCTGCCGGCAACTTTTGCATCTGTATCATTAAAATTCTTATTTTAATAATGGAGAAAAAGATTCGGCAAATCTAAATAAACCTTGCTCATTTTTTCTTCTACATTCTATTTGTTACAGTAAAAAACACTTTTTTTTGTATTTATTAGGGGTGGGTACAAGGTGCCACGATCCACTGGCGTCCTCGAGGAAATATTGTGGCTCAGTTATACAAAATTAATAAAAAAATCACACTCAAGACCCAACCTTTTAACCTCTTGTTCTTCTTTTACTTATTTAAGACCTAGCCCAAGTAGCATTTTCACGACTTGCGACCACATGTTTACTAAACACAACGTTGGATTAGTTACAAAAAATAGTTAGCTTCGTACCTTGGGTATTAAAATAAATGTAAACGTTGTTATAACGTTGTGCCGACGTTGAACTAGTACTAGAACGAAGTAAAAGCCTCTGCGACTTCGAATAAACGTTGTCTTGTAACCTTTTTTGCTTAAGTGATCTTTGGGTGATTCGGACAACGTAGTTACAATGTTGGGCAATAAAGAGTTTTCCGACGTCACTTTCAGGACCTATTCCAACGTTATGCAAACGTTGTCTGTTTTACTAATTCCAACGTTGTTTAGATTTCCTTATTCTTACGTTGGTAGGACGTCGAGCCACTACCTTTTGGCAACTGTATTGAACCATAACCTTAAATCTTAAATTTTCACTTCATTATTCTGTTCAGTCAGACAGTTGAGTGCTGTTTTTGTTTTTATAAAAAAAAACTTAATTAAAATGGGACGTAATAAAGGCACATATAAAACTAAATTTAAATATACATCGACATATTCCCGATACTTTATCCACTCCCTTGTTTATTTACAATACAGAGGGCGGCACAAGCTAGACTCTAGGATGGCTAAATTAGGCAATCTTGCGACTAGTATACTACCTGTTAAGGCTGAACTGCGACTTTATTAGTCCAGTATGCGACTACTCGAACTACTCCATCTTAATCTCCAAAACAACAAAGTGAAAGCCGCCATGTTGTTGAATAAGAAAATGTTTCGTTCCTAAAATAGCAATTCCTGCTTTTTGAATACATTAAATTGAAATATTTGACCCTAAACAACACGCGGAAACAATTTTTTTTCGACTACCAATAAATTATTCTCATTTTACTAAAAAAAAATTCAAGAAATTTTTTAAAACTTCTTTAATTTTAAGGCCCATTGGTATTTTTTTAAAGTAGAAACAATACATTTATCAATAAAGTTGTTTGCGTTTAACTTTTGCCTTGGTTAAAGGGTTTCAATAATTATGATCTTCAAACATCCTCCACACTTAAATACTTTTGTTTTGTTTTCCTTTACTGCCATCTGGTATATGTCTCGAACTAAATCATAAAAATAATATTTTTACTATAATTATCAAAATTTAGGATAAAACGCGACTTAGACGCCATATTATTATAGTTTTGTATTTCTGTGAATTAGGATTTTAAACAACGTTGCAATTTGTACTAAATTAGGCTGCTAGCCAACGTAGGTATCCAACGTCATTTCAACCCAAAAATTATTCTCCAAACTAGTGCAGACAAGGGTTGGCACGAGGTTGTGCCGACGTTGCGCCCCGACGTTTGGTCGCGTGACACAACGTTGTCCCGACGTCCAAATGCTGCTTGGGAGTCGATCTTTTAATTTTAAGGTTGCTTCTGTAGGAGTTCTTGGGAGATGGACTGTCAACTGTCTTTCCATCTTTTTGGAGGTCTTCCCTGCTGTCTCTTATCCATGAGTTTCCCTTCAAGAGCTATGCGTGGTAGCTTGTTTTCTTCCATGCGTTTTACCTGTGCGAACCATTGTCTATTTCTTTGCCTACCCCATCTCACTATGTCCTGTATTCCACATTGTTGCCTGATATTTGTGTTTCTAATTCTGTCTCTTCTAGTCTTTCTCATTATGGTTTTTAGGTTCTTTAATTCAGCGACTCTTAACATACTTTTGATCTTATTTGTTTCCATTGTAAGTTGTATACTAAGGGCTCGCAAAGGTTAGTCTTGGGTCGAGATTTCCGTATGTAAAAAGAGTACAATGCGTTTATAATGTACCGAACAAAGAGAGGACAGTAAACACGTTCCCAAACGTATGAAATAAACCGAGAAATTGTGCACATCGCTAAGAGACGTGGAAGGGGATATAGCAGATTTGTCGCACTTGACCGGTCGACCCAATCAATACCTCTGTCAGTACTTAAAGTTCTAGGGAAAGGTGTACGTCATGCGTTCAGCTTCACGATTTAATTACGTCTCGTGATACTTAATTTGTTTATTTATTAACGAGTCGTTGTAATTTTCCCTATAGCTTGAATTTTTTTTAAGTGCAAGCTAGAAACACTTGCATTTTTGCTAAAAATAAGTGGAATTGAGTGGGTGTTCGATAGTGGTCGCGCTATTCGAACTATGAATTCAAAAATCGATATCTTGAAATCTATTAGAAATAATAGATTGTAGTTTTTTCAAGAACTTTGTTAATATTTCTGCCGTATTTTCTTTGTAGACAGTATGTGAAAATCTTTATCAATAAAAAAATTACACGATTGCTGAAAATTGTTTTGCTCTAAAAGTAAATGGATGGATTGTTTACAATTATTGAATGGAAAAAACAACCTTATCGAATTTTTCTTATGTAAACATATTGTAAAATATCCGATCTTGAAAATAAAAAAGTTTCAATATCTAAAGTAGTTCTTGAGTTATGGCCTGTTATGTGTTAAAAAGTTGAGTTTTTGAATTATCGCGATTACTAACGTTTTCTCGTTATAAAAAGTGACACCTTAACGATATCCTTATATTATATAAAAAAATAATTCCATTTGAGATGCTCAGAAACATGTCTAATGATTTTATCTAGTTACCTCTTAAAAAAAGTATTTTAAAAATAAGCGGTTTGCGATCGTGATTTTACTTTACTTGATAGGGAAAGGCGTATCGGCCACGCCGCAACAGCCACCGTCGCGCGTCGCGTCGGTTGGTCGCGTTTCTCTCACTCCGACTTAATAAGATCCCTATGCGATTTACTTCCACACATGTAAATACCGACCCAAACGTAACAGTTGCCAGCACGGTATATTGTGTAATGTAATAATTGTGTTTTGTAATTTCTTGTAATGTTAAAATCCAAAATTCAAAGATATTTTTTATGCTTGAGTAACACAAAAAAAAATATTTCCATTCATGCTTTTCTTCAATTTTGTGCTATTTAATACGAAAATTTTGTTTGAAAGCGCCATAATTCGGGGATCTAATTTTCATTTGAATATTACGCGGAATCAAATTTTGGCAGTACAGGTTTATTGTACCCCCGCATTAGATAATATTTTGTGGTTAGGAACTTAGAGACGCGAAATAAACCATAACTCATGCATATGTATAAGCCGGGGGGAATATTTTAATAAAATAAATCAATATGTACCTACCGTGAGAACCGTTTTCGGTAAATATACACGGGATGTATAATTTTTATCTAAAGTTTTGATAACCTCCAGATAACATCGCAGTTTCAAACTAAACTTAATCAACTATTTTCAGTAAATATTATGAATGTAGTTTCAAGTTGTAACACTGTAACTTTATGCTTCTAACTGTTAGGAAATGTTATGTAAAGTTTGGGAACTAGGATAATTTTGGGAAACACGTGTAGCAAAACTTTAAATTCGATTTTAATAGTATTATTGAGAATGATAGTGTTGGTAAGTGGTATAACAAATTACTGCACGTTTGATCTGGAATAGTCCTGTAGTTATTAGTTATGTAGTTTGCTGGATACGGATTTGTGTATTGTTAGACACATGATCATTATTAATAGTCTTCTATAAATAGAGTATACCGGATGTTGCATCGTCGAGCGGGACATAGGAAATCCCATGTAAATTTTAATGGGGTCAATTATTGGCTTCCCTAATTATTTTAGATAATAATTATATTTAGGTTTATTGAAGAGCACTAAAACCCACATTCAAAAGAACAACTTTAGATATTTTTGATTAGCCCGTTTACGAGTTATCGCCGATTTATTTTTAAAAATTTCTCCTTTCTTATGGCCCTGTATTTATTTATGAGCACCAGTCAAGGTAAAAGATAGCTGTCAAATGAAGTTGTTATTTCAGAAATTTGTCTGTTTAGTGCTTTATTATTATTATTAAAAACTCATACCTACATCGAAAATATTAGCCATGAATTACACTACCGAAGAAAAAGTATTGATGATTAAATGGTATTATCAAGGAAATAGTTATCAGAAAGTGTCGGACATGTTTGCTGTTCTGTATCCGAATAGACCGATACCTGAAAAATCTACAATCGCAAGGAATATCAAGGGAAAATCCAGAAATTTGAGACCAAAGGTACCCTAATAAATAACTGCAGATGTGAATCAAGGCAGGAACAAAGAGAAGATGCAAGAAATGATACCGACTTGGAAGTTTTATTGTGCGTGGAAGAGAACGATGGAAAGATCAGCACAAGGAAACTTGAAGATGAAATAGGAATAGATCACACTACAGCGTTTCGAATTTTGAAACGACATAAATACTATTCCTTCAAATATGAAAAGTACCAAGAGCTACGAGATGGGGACGAAATACGGCGGCAGGCGTTATGTTTTGATATGATGGAAAGAGCAAACACGGATAGGAAATTTTTAAAAAACATGTTTCACTGACGAATGCACGTTTACCTTAAATAATGAACCCAATGTTCAAAATTATTGATATTAGAACAAAGAAAACCAACAGAGGTTTGTCGAAACAAGGACGCAGTATCCACAGAAAGTAAATGTTTGGGCAGGGATATTCGGACACAATATTATCGGGCCATTATTTCGTACGCGAAATTTAAATGCATAATATTATTTGGAACTACTCGAAAATCATATTTTACCTGCTTTACATGATGCCGCTAGGGAAAATAAGGAAGTTTGGTACCAAATGGATGGTTGCCCGACACATAGTACCCTGGCTGGGAATATTTAGACAATAGTTTTAAAGGAAACGTTATTGGCCTAAATCATACAGTAAATTGGTCAGCAAGGTCTCCTGATATTTCGCCAAATGAATTCTTTTTCTGGGGCCATTTATAAAACAGGATATACAAGGATAAAAATTACCCAAATCTAGACGAGTTAAACAATGCTATTTCTGCCGAATGCAATAGAATTTCAGTTTACCAACTAGCGAATGTAAGAAGAGAATTTTATGATCGCCTGGGTTATTGTCTAGCAGTCGATGGAGGAATATTTGAACATCTTCTTAAATCCTAAAGTTCTAACAATTTAATAGTACCTAAATTAATAAGTTATTGAATATTGTAATAATACTCTAATTAACCTTGTAATTGATTATTTTATTTTACTTTAATTCATATTAATTTGTATTTATAAATACATCTTTAAGATTTCCGATGTAGGAATGAGTTTTCAATAATAATAAAGCACTAAATAGGTAAATTTCTGAAATGACAACTTCATTTGACAGTTACCTTTTACCTTGACTGGTGCTAATAAGTAAATACAGAGCCATAAGAAAGGAGAGATATTTAAAAAGAAATCGGCGATAACTCGTAAACGAGCTAATCAAATATATCTAAAGTTATTCTTTGAATGTGGGTTTTAGTGCTCTTCAATAAACCTAAATAGAATTATTCTCTAAAATAATTAGGGAAGCCAATAATTGACCCCATTAAAATTTATATGGGATTTCCTATGTCCCGTCCGACGATGCAACACCCGGTATAAGTAATACGCTAAATATACCAAATATGTCACATCGAGACGTATTTGGTATATTTAGGTTTTAGAGAATAGTCTATTTGTAAATAAAAATAAAAGCAAGCTTTTTTAAATCATCCCAAAGGGCGACTTCTATTTTCTTCATTATACATGCTGGAGCTAATGCAAAACTATATAACTAAAAAGAAAATAAAAACAAACGGCCTACCGTAAGCTGCTAAGTTATTAAACGATTAAGACGACCGAGTGTGCCGAGGAAACAAAAATTCACGGTCACGTAAACGAAGTTCAAACTTTTTTGACTTCTTGTAGTAAAAATTTTAATGACGCTTAAGTGCAAGAGTTTGCTAGTTATGAGAAAACTTGCGAATTTTCAAGAGTTTTTCTCTATTATATATAATTTTTTACCGGTTAAAAGTTTAAGCGTGCTACAATTTGTGCAGTACTGTTGCAGTAAAACTTTTTGACATTTGCTATTCTAATTTCAATGTTTATAATATTTAGTTTAGAAAAAAATTGAATAATAAAACATAATAAAAAATTAATAAAAAATAAAATTTAATTAAATAGTTATTAGACCGATATCATAAATTTGAAATGATTTTGTGCCAAAGGTTCAACAGAAACTGTTTTATCAAATCATTTTTTCAAATAAAAATAAAAAGTTTCCAAGTTTTTATTTCAGTCAAATAACTATCTACTCAACACGATTATTTTTAGTCAATATTGACATGTATTGACTATTTCCATTCTAAATATCTTGTGAACGGTTGCTCGTAGCAATTTTTAGCAAGATACATTTTTTACGTAAAAAATCACGGAAATGTTAAAAAATATACATTCTCAAATATACACTCTTCAAAACAGTTAAAACACAAGTGGCGCCATCTACAGATAAGAGTCGTAATAACATCAAAATCATATTTCTCATGTCAAAAAACTTCCAGACACCAGTTTTATCCAAATATTGACGTTACTTCAAAAATTATTCGAAAAAAGTCGAAATAAAAATGAAACTTCTACACCCCGTATCTCCAAAACTAAGCATTTTCGGACATACATTTATACGAACTTTTTTACTTATTTTTATCTGCGGAATATGTTGCCGAAGTTTCCGGGATACAGTTTGGACCACCCTGTATATTATTTATTTAAAGTAAACTTCCAGACAATATGCGAATCGTAGCAAGTGAGATTATGCAATATAGCAATATTTATAAAACAATTTGTTATATTTTGTTTGATTTTTTGTTTTTCAAGCTAATGAATATTGCTTTGCGAATATGTAGGTATAAATAAATAAGACAATATTTTAATAATAATAATAATAATTAAAACATATTCTATTGAATACCTTTTGTAAATTTATTCTTCGAACAATATTTGCTGTTGAATGTCACTGAATTAGGCAAAAACAATATTATTTATTTTTCAGTAATATAAAGAGAAAATGGCTCTAATTTAACGAGGGTAAAATATAAACTCATTTCTATTTGTTATGCAAGTTTGTATTTCTAGGCTAATTTTAATTGGAAGAGAAGAACACCATTTCTATACAATTATTATATTTATCCCTCTGAAACAATGATAATATACAAAGATCCTTTATAAAAACTAATATCACTGTATATTTTAGATTTCCATCTTTAATACAATGGCTTTTTAAAGTAAATTAATAAAGCATTTTTGGAATAATTCAGCTTTACATTTTTAATTTAAAACAAAATTAATATAAATGATGTATCAAGACTTGACTGTTACAATGTTTAATTAAATATTTAATGAATTTATAGTGAGATTTTAAGGTAGGCCCAGCAAAATAATTTTTGATTCCCGAACCTTGGAAAATTAATTAAAATTATAACGTAGTAACGGAATTCCTCAGTTTTTGTTTTGCAAGTTCTACAGGATTCCTCTAAACGGTCGGTACAAAATTTTATTAAAATCTTCTAGGACTTTTTGTGGGAGAAAAATATATCTAAAACATTAAATAATTTTTAACACTTTATCTTTAAAAAATCTACTGAATAATTTTTATATTTAGTTTTGTTCAATAATTCTCATTATACAAGATGAGTCTTAAATAAGTGCAAATATTTGTAAGGGTAGTATATTTTAACCCCGGAAACACGTGTATAAAATGAGATCGGACCAAATAACCTCTCTTTATCACTACCACAAACCATTCTAGGTGAACAAAATGGATCGAGGAATGTGGAACCATTCTTTTAGGACGGAGTAACCTGGTGTACGAAGATTGCCGAAGGAACAGGAGCTGGAGTATTTGGGAAAAGACCAAGGGCAAGCATATCCTTTTCCTTGGATAAATACTCAACCGTATTCCAGACAGAAATCTTCCCCATTCAACAATGTGCGAGACAAAAAAACAGAAGAGGTTATTCAGGTAGGCGCACCAATATATGCGCAGACAGTCAGGCGGCACTTGGGTCACTTATGAGCCCAAAGGTATCATCGAGACTCGTCTGAGAATGCCTAGGTGAACTGGGAGCTCTGGCACGAAGAAAGAGAATTAAAATATTCTCGGCATCCAAGGCATCGAAAAAGCCGATGAGCTAGCAAAGATCATCGACATCCTATATTGGTCCAGAGCCAGTACTGGGAATACCCAAATGTACGTAGTGCACTAAAACCCTAGATCAGGGAAAAGCAAAATGTCTACTGGAGAAACAGAGAGGGCAACAGGCACATCAAGGCCTTTATCCAAGGACCTAGTTCTAAAACCACAAAAGAACTGTTAATGCTTAGCAAGAATAAAGTGCGGATTACAACAGGCCTCTTGACATGACACATGGATGTCAAGTGTTACCTGAACAAGCTCAAGCTGTATCAAGGAAGTCTTTGCTGCAGGCTCTGCGATAAAGATTCTGAAACATTTCAGACACTTTTATTTAAAAGAGCTAGGCTAGAACCGGAGGAACTACGCTCCCATCCTATCCAGGACCTTCAGAAGTTGGTTAAATGTTGGATAAATTTGATTAAGGTTTATTGTACTTAAACCTTACCGTTTTTGAAATATTTTTAATTTTGTGAAATTGCAGTAAAAATTTTAAAGCTTCATTTCTCCAAAGGTATCAATGTTTTTAATACTAAATATTTAATGAAGTTTATTTATTGATCAGTTATTGTGTTGTAATAATAAAAATAATACTACCTTATACAGAGTGTCTAAAAATCTATTTTAAATAATTATTAGCTTCAAACGGCAATAACTTCTTTAATTTAAATGGAATGCCCTGTATATTTTAGGAGAATCAGATGCACAATAATTAAATTGTCTATAAAATTGTATTATACCATTTTTTACCTATCCCTTCAAGTTTTCGTAGAAAATGCATTTTCTTATAATTTAGAGCTCATTTATCAATATATCTATGGAATATTGACATTTTAGATTGTTTTTAAAGCAACAAATGTACAAAATGTACAGACTAGTAAACGTAACCATTTGTATGCAAAAAGAAAATGATTTAAATCTTTATAAAAGAGTATACCATTAATTAAATATAACACCATTATTTCCGCCCATATACTAATTAATGACATACTTAATTGTGTTCGTTAATAAATTATTATAAATAAATGTGGATTTTTGAGTCAGAAATCAATATAATAATAAGTTATCAAATTAAAATCTTTGTTGTTAAAAATAAGAATTTATTAAAAAAATGAAATATCATTTTTAAGGTGTTACTTTTATCACACTGTCTAATGCCCATACAAAATTCAGTTTTTTAGTATTTGGAGCAATTATTATTAATCAACGCAAACAGTCAGTTAATGTAGTTTGAATACTGGAATCATATTAATTGATCCTCTTTAACAAATATTTAAACACTTTTTTTTTATTTTTCAATGAAATAAACGAATTATATCGACAATATTACTATCTGTACTCTTTAAAAATTTGGTACATCTTTAAAAATAATCTAAAATGTCAATAGTCCATGGGTATATTGATAAATAAGTTCTAAATTACAAGAAAATGCATTTTCTACGGAAACTTAAACAGATAGGTAAAAAATGGTATAATATAATTTGATAGACAATTAAATTGTGCATCTGATTCTCGTAAAATATACAGTCTATTTAAATTAAACAAGTTATTACCGTTTGAAGCTAATAATTATTTAAAATAAATTTTTAGACACTCTGTATAAGGTAGTATTATTTTTATTATTGCAACACAATAACTGATCAGTAAATAAACCAGTAAATATTTAGTATTAAAAACTTTGATACCCTTGGAGAAATGAAGCCTTAAAATTTTTACTGCAATTTCACAAAATTGAAAATATTTCAAAAACGGTAAGGTTTAAGTATAATAAACCTTAATCAAATTTACCTTTATTTTAATCGTAGAAACTAAAAATGTAATAATATACAGGGTGTTCTATTTAAAAAAAATACAACTTTGATATTTTTTACTTATTTGGGACACTCTGTATCTTGTAAAATTATTTTTAAATTGTACCTCTAATAGTCCTTCATCGAACCCAAAACTTACAATTTGTAAAAATCTCATCGTTTAGCTACAATACTCCGTATCGTATGTGGTGAACAACCCTGTAGAAAGGGGACAAACACAATAGGCTTCACAATTCGCAGTCTTTCCGGCAGGACAAGCAGGACAGTCTAATGTTATTGAAAAAACATATGTTTTTTGACGAAAAAAAAATTGAAAATCTGGAATTATTTTTAATTTTCAGTTAAAAATATAGTATCTTTATAATATGGCAACATATAGTTATATACTAAACTTAAAAGAAAGAAAACCCAGAAAAGATCCAGCGGTTTACAAAATTTAAGCGAAAAATATATTTTTTGGAAATTTCAAAGTAAAATATCTATTTTGGACTTATTTGAAAAACGGTATAGAAAAAATATGTTTCTTTTATCGATATCTACAAGCCCTGAAAATATTTGCGCTTAGTTTGGCCAACTTCTGATGGACAACTACTGTTAAAAAATTGAAACATTGCATTCATGCTTGTTAATATTTGCTTATAATCTATATAAGTTGATAGCGAATTATTTTCTGATTCGTTCAAACGTATGAAAATGTTTCAAATAAAATATCGAGTTACTATACAAATAATGGAGACAGCGACAGACATGTTTACAAGACATTCTCTCCATGGAATATGAAACTCCCCAAACAATACATTTTGATACATTATATTTGTTAGACCTTGATAGTTCGATCGATATCTATAGCAATTTCACAATATAGAGGAAAAATGATATCCCAGAAGCTTCTAATGGAATATATAATATGGAAATCTTATTATGGAGATTGTGTATGTGTAATGTATACATTTTTTTTTCAAATAATTTACCTTAAAGAACTTAAACGAGTTCAATAAAAATCGCATTTAGCGGTTTTGCTGTTATAAAAATTTCATTTGAAAAAAAGTGGCCGTTTTTTTTATTCCCGTACTATAAAACTTGCCCTGATGGCAAAAATTTGCATAGATACGGCGCCGGCATCGGATGGAGTTAAAAACGCTGCTTAAAATGTAAAGTGTTTATATATGCAAGAATTAACGTCGAACCATTATCTTGGTAAAAACCCTAATTTTGGTAATCTTCACTGCAACTAAAAGGCTCTAAAATTCAGAACGTACAAGTTTAAATAGATTGCTGACGCTAAATTTGATTAATGACCTAAAATTACATAAATTTATGGACCCTTTGGCTTTTTTTAGTCTTATATCTCTCTGTTACAAGAAAGCATGCAGATTAGGGGATCAGTATTATGTCGCAAATATTGTATACCCCCACAGTTCTTGAAAATAATAAATAGAAATCTCAGAAGTAATCACATGTAAATGAAACTAGAGAAACTAGAGAACTGGACTAGAGAACTAGATCACTATTCGGAGGAAAGAAAAAGTAATAATATTCTTACATTAAGATTCATCAAAAACCTCCAATATTGAAAATAATGTTTGGTTTAAACATATTTCCTTTTAGCAATACCATCATTTTTAGCCAAATTCCAAATTTATCTTATCAGGTGTTTATTTATAATATAGACACAAATATTTTTGAAGGGACATAAATCAAGAAACCAACATAAAAAATGATCATACTTAGTAGTTATGTGTCTGAGGATCTTTGAGAAACAATAATCAACGCACATCGGGATGGTGTACGGCAAATGGACATAAGCACAATGTTTAATTTGCAAAAGTCTGTCATTAGCAAAACGATTTCCAATTTCAAAACTCGCAATTCCTTAAAGACTATTAAAAAAAGTGGTCGGCTAAAACAACGAAAAAAATTGAAATGGTAATTAAAAAATCGCACTAATTCGCATAAATCGGCAAATCAAATTTTGAGAGAACTACCTGGTGTCAATATAAGCTCTAAAACCATCGAAAGAAGGCTAAAGGAAGCAGGATTATTTAGCAGAAAAGCAGCCAAAAAGACACTCATCAGTAAGAAGATCCAGAAGGCCCGACTTACCTTTGCAAAAAAATATTTGCGCTTGTCGACGAATGACTAGAAAAAGGTTCTGTTTTCAGATGAAAGTAAATTCAATATATTTGGATCCGATGGCATATCGTGGAAAGTATACCCAGAAGGGAAAAGATTTGATCCAAAGTATACCAAGGCTACTGTAAAGCATGTTGGTGGATCTTGCATGGTGTGTCATTGGTATTTGGTGTATTTGGACATCTTAAAGAAAGTGATGATTAACTTGGATATTTCAGCAAGATAATGATCCAAATCATAAATCGAGAGTCTTACAAGAATGTTTTTTTTCTGAACAAATTAGGGTTATGGACTTTCCTGCCCAAAGTCCAGATCTTAACCCCATTGAAAACCTGTGGGAGGAACTAGATCGCCAGGTAAGACGAAGTCACATTAGGAATAAGAAAGATTTATTAAGAATTTTGAAAGAGGCCTGGAATTCCATTGAACCTGATTTTTAGAATTTTTTAGAATTTAGAATGAGTGGGAGGGGGGTTAATCACTTCGACCTTACAGATCCATTGTGTCCCCCTTTCTTGAATCATAACTCATCATACAGTCCCAGGGCTTTGACAAAAGCCAGTATCTGGGACGGTTTTATAGAGGGTAGTTCTCCATCTCCAATATCAGTCGTACCAAAATTCATGGCACGAATGGTTGTCGTCTCGGCGCACTCAGTGATGAGGTGTACTGGTGTTTCACCATCTTCCCCACAGAATCTGCATTCGCCGTTTCTTCTTAGTTTCAATCTACTGAGGTGTTCATTGAGGAGACAGTGTCCTGTTAAAAACCCCGTGACAATCCGAAGATTGTTCTTACTCAGACCCAGGAAGATCTGTGCCCTCAGAAACTTCTTCGAGTGTCTTAGATCATTGCAAGATTTCCATTCCAGGTTGCGGATGGAATCTTCCAAGTTCTTGAGTTCCGCCTTGAGTTGGTTACCACTTGGAAAGCAGAACGGTTCTGGTCCAGTTAGTGGAGTGTTCGCTCCTTTCCTAGCTAGATTATTTGCTTTTTCATTGCCTTCTATCCCTTGGTGAGCAGGCACCCAGTGTAGGAGGACTTTGTTTTCTTTGCCTAATTTATTCAGCTTCTATATTGAACCTGATACCATAAGAAAACTATTGGACTCCATGCCAAAGAGATTTCCGGAAGTTATAGCTAATCACGATTACTCTACCCATTACTAATTTTATTAGGTTAGCAACAACTATGTACTTTTAATTTCTATATTAATTTTTAGTTTCTCTATTTTTGTCCCTATAGTTTTTTATTGAACTGAATAAAATCTTATGTTTTCGTGAAACGTGTGATTATTTCATTTAAATAAAAACTATTTAAGTATTTTTAATTTTAACAATGCATAAAATGTTCCTCAGTTCCTGCGTTAACAAAAAAGACACGATTTTAAAAACTTTCTCTACTTTTGTCCAATAATGTATATCGTTTAATTTTATAAACGACCTAAAATAATTTAATTTTCGTGGCTCCTTTAACTCCTTTATCTTTATCTATTACAAGAAAGCGCGTAGATTAGCGAACACTGAAAGGCAGTTATTATTTCGCTGTATATTGTAAACATTTCATAACGAGGAGTCGCTGGCATAACATTTATCTTCCTGTTGAGATACGAGGAAAGCTATTTAGACCTTGAAAAGAGTACACAGAAATCCCAGAAGTAATCACAACGTGTAAATGGAAAAGATCACTCTTCCAGGAAGGAAATGTGTATGTAAAATATATTTCTGTAAATATAAAAGAATGGATATAAAAGTGTGTTTAAGTAAATAGTATGGAATATTTTAATGCATTTTGGATCGATCGTAGCTACAGCTATTAAATTGGGGAATTTGAAGAACTTGTTCGAAAAAGTGACATAAAACTCACTGTCATTTCTGTCTAAAGTCACTGTCATTGCTGTTTTAATATAAATATTATTTTCAATTTATTTCTGTAATACGTATATTTTCTGTTTGATCAGCTGTATTTTTTTGAAGATATTTGCTTTTGAAGGAGACACTAATATTTTTTCCTAATTTTTACATTAAAACCATGCCTTTGCTTTTGGTCCCTGTCGACAGACACGACAGGCTCAAGAATTAAATCACGATATGTGATTCCTGTTAGAAACTAGTTATTGCCAGATGGCGTTCAATCAGATTTTTTTGTAGTTTCCATAGTTTCCAACGGCCATTGTCATATTATTGTCAAATTCTCAAAAAATATTGTCGTTGTCATAGCGCCAATCATAATATTATCAAAAATAATTATCAAAACCAAAGATCAAAACCATCAAAACGTTTTTCAAACTACTTTGTTATATGTATTTTTATTAGGCAATTCATTTTGTTTGTGGCCCTAAAAATATAATGTAAGTCATTTATTTTTGCTATCATTTAAATACCTAGTTATATTTATTCCATTTACAAAATTTTGGGCGTATTACGTTGGTTTTGTTTTATTATAATAAACGATGTTTAAATATTTGACTAAATAATTAAAATCTTTAAATAATAAATAATATTTACACATGTTTGGCTTTAATTTTATTTAATATTTGTATAAATTATACTGTTAAATCTTATTTTTTACGCATCACAACGATACTTGTTATTAGTATTGTTAAATTTGTGTAAAAAATAAGATTTAATAATCAAATTTAATTATATATTTTAGAGTAGAATTCAATAAATACGCACATTTAAAAAGCCCGCGCTTCCATCCATTTAAAACAAGCCCTACTCAATAGATGGCGCCACTTCTGTAGGACCATTTTTCAGTATGGCAGAGTCCATTCTTTTTCTAGCTAGGTATATTCTTTGATGTACATTTTCTGTTTCCTCAGCTGTATTTTTTTGAAGATATTTGCTTTTGAAGGAGACACTAATATTTTTTCCTAATTTTTATATTAAAACCATGTCTTTGCTTTTGGTCCCTGTCCACAGACCTATAAAATACACACACCGGAAAAGTCTAGGGATATTACAATTTTATCCAGTAATTTTATTATTTGCATTTCTGATATAATAAAATTAAAATAAACAAATAGTTTACAGGACGTATTGGAAATAAAAATGCGAAATTTACCGAATTTTCAAATTTACCTTGATGAACTAAAAAAAATATACACATTTTTTTTTATTCTAAACTGCGAATTAAAAAAAAAAGATAAAACCATTTTTACTTAATAAAGAGTAAGGCCTCCTCTACTGTTCATTACAGCCCTACATCGTCTCTCCATGCTCCTGATCAGGTCGTCGATCTCTTCTTGAGGTACAGCCTGCCACGCTGCATTCACGGCCCGAACCAGATCCCTATGAGTTTCACGAGGCATACTCATTCTCAAAATTCTTATTTGGACCGCGTCCCATACGTGCTCGATGGGGTTGAGGTCAGGAGATTGTGCCGGCCAGGGTAAGATGTTTAATTGATGAGCATTGATAAACTCACTTACCACTCTGGCTGTATGAGGCCGTGCATTGTCATGCATGACAATGAAGTTTCTCCCAAAATCATTGGCATATGGTAACACGACAGGCTCAAGAATTAAATCACGATATGTGAATCCTGTTAGAAACATTTCAAGAAAAACGAGATCAGTTTTTCGGCCTAACTGGACTCCTCCCCAGACCATAACTGTTCCACCTTGATAAGGATTCACTTCCTGAACATGATCCAACCGAATAAGATTTCCCGGTTCTCTCCATACCCTAAGCCTCATCGAATCCGGATGAATTCCAAAGCGTGACTCATCCGTGAAGAGGACATTGGCCCATTGTTCATTCGACCACTGAACATGATCTTGAGCCCACAAATATCGTACCTCTCGATTTCCTCTCGTTAAGGGTTCAGCTCTCCAGGGGCGTCTGCTTCCTAAGTTGATCTCTCTTGATCTATTGCAAACAGTGTCAGGACTAACGGTTACATTATGTGTTTCCTGGAGAATTAAACTAAGTTCTGGTGCTGTAAGAGTCGGTCGGCGTCGAGCATTTAATTGTAAAAAATGATCTTGCTGAGGGGTAGTAATGCGATGTCGCCTTGTGTGCCTTTCAGCAACATCACCACTTTCACGGTAGCGTGCACTTAATCGCGATATTACACTTTGCGTTGTATTTAATACTCTAGCTACGTCGATTTGGCGCATTCCAGCTTCAAGCATACCCATGGTCCTTAGCATTTCGTCTCTGTTAAGATGTCTACGCTCCATAATGTCGTTTAATACTAAACAGAGTTATTTGAATGAATTCTGGCCAGTTATCATAAAAACATAGCCAGTACAGGTTGAATTCGAATAATTGATGCTAGGTGCTTTTTATACATTTGACAAAAAATGCACAAACACTTCTGCAAATATCCCAAATTTAGAAATAACTAGTGTGACTACTTCGTTTCAATCGAAGTAGAAAGAATCGGCCCAAAATATGTGGTTGTTTATTCAAAACATTTATTTTTAACTTTAATAAAATGATATCCCTAGATTTTTCCGGTGTGTGTAGTTTAAAAGATTTATGTAATGTCACTATCATTGAAAAATCATATTATTATTGTCTGCTGGGCAGTTACTCTAGCAGATATGATTTTAAGTCCAAAAGTTTTATCAACTAAGATGCTTTAATTGAAGATAGTATAGATCAAAATTATGTCGCTAACAGATTTAGTTGTGAGTGAAACTCAGGAGGGTAATACTCAGTATTAGTAATAATTTTCTTATATGTTTTTGTTTTTTCCTTCATTTAATCGATAACCCTGTATTATTCTATTATCAGAATAAAAACTACGAAAAAATTAATCAAAAGCGAATATCTCCAACAAAAATAAAGCTATTGAGATGAACCAAAAAACATACCATCAAGAAAAGGCGTATAGATGATGACTCAAATGGACATCTGGAAAGAACATACGCATCACAAAAATTGCAGCATGGTGTCTACGAGGAATTAAGAGACCTAGAGCAAGACGAAACTTGAAATGGCACGATGCTATTACTAAATCAGTAGGGATAAATTGAGCCCGCATAGCCAGCAATGTAAGGGAGAATAGATCATAATTGGAAATGGTTGAATAAACTGAAAATGATGATGATGATGCGCAGAAGAGGTCAAGCCCTCTTCTCGCCAAAAATATCATCGATTGTCATTTTCTAGCCGTTTGTGACGCCATTTTTTTCAAACGTATGGTATAAAAGCAGCCAGGTAGATGATCGACAAAATGTCTAGTTTGAAATTGGGAAAAATGTAAAGAAATACTTACTGGCACTGAATTTCTTTCTAGTCAGAAAACAAGAACACATAAACCTAATCTCTTCACGGAAATCGCGGATACACGATCAATCATCGACCAGGCATGAACTTCAGACGCATATAGTGTCATTCGAATGACGCATGCTTGCTGTTCTCGAATTTTGACTCGGATCCATTATAGTTTCCCGTTAGTTCTAAGGCGTATAATCGATAGAAAAATGCTTGCCATTTTCGATAAAACCGAATGAAGCAAAACCGAAAGTTCTTTATTCGGAGGCAGTTAAATTATCTCTTTGGATCTCATTATTTGGAATCATTTATTTGGAAAGATAAAAGTTATCTTCAGATGCAGTAAATATATACTCGTCTTTATTGCTTTTCTGTAAAACTTTTTTAAAACATTTTTGATATTAAAGTATTTCATTTTTTAGTTAATAAATCCATAGTAACCTTGGTTTGGTTTGGACATTGTTCCACTCAAAGAAAAATCTGAAAATAGTATATTGTTTCATTAGGAGAAAAAAATTACACTTTTTATGGCGGAATTTGTCCTATCAATCACTGATACGCCTATGAAATCTCCGAAGCGTTATGACTTGGAGAGAAAATTCAGGGATATGAACCAAATGATAAGAAACATTTTTATAGGTAATTACCTAAAGAAAAATTTTGTAAATGGCATATTTTGACACATATTTGCCAAAAACTGATTTTCGACCATTTGGGGCCATTTTTTCGGCCAAAGCTTTATACATCAGTAGAGTTTATCAATCAAGTTATCATGGTAAAATGCAATTGACTCTACACTGCTATCTAATGATCATAAATTTTAACCCATAATATAGGTCCCTTTTTAAGTCTTCTTTATATAAAACAATGAGTTATTGACAATGCATTCTTACTAAATGTTCTTGTCTTTTCAACAGAATTTCTAAACGCGCTTTATAATCCGAACTCGCTCTATTGGGCACATTATGATTGCCAGTTCCTATTATATACGCACTACAAACGCTAGACAGAAGATTGTTTATCATAAATCCTATATTATTAAGCATTATCCTTCGTTTCGGGGGGCGTTAGATCCAATTTACAATACGAGTGACTAATTTTCCAACGATATTTCAATGGGGATGAATTTATATGATCGCGTTTTGACGTAGCACTCATTAATCATCGCCGAAAATCTACTTCGGGGAGGATGATGAGACGCAGATTAACGGATGTTCGGGATTCCTTAATACAGACAAGTATTCTTAGTGAAAAAACAGATTCAAATTTGTACATAGACATCATTTCCAACCGCAACGTGAATGAGATCAAAAATTTAAAAGATTTTTACATAATGATAACTATGGATGGGTTTAAATATAAATCCGTCATACGTCGTCTTTTGTTGTTTTTAACCAGTTTTATTGGTTTATTTCAAAAATGACAGATCGTATTTCAATTTTATTGGTTTGACGGAACGACGAACAACAAACGGACGCCAATGCGTATGAACTCGCCTTTAGATTTTTGACGCTTGTCAAAGTATTGCCAAATTATAGGTTATAATTTTGTGTCAACATTTGTCAAATACCCTGCGTTTTGGAAGATGATGCACTTTGATTCGTGTTATTAAGTGTGTTTTGTGTCTTTTGAAGTCAAGTGGAGGAAAAATCGTGGGAAAGTGTAAATAAAATAAGTGCATCTCGAATATGGTAGAAGGGCCATACTAAACACATACTAAAAACTGGTAGCTGTAAATATCGACGTCACACGATAGGTAAATAATGGATTTTAGTCATAGAGAAAGTTAGTAGTTTAGAGAGTGGTGAATCGCGTGGTAAAATATTTGGAGATTGCGCTTTTGGCGCCCTCTACTTGGCTACAGGAACGAACTATGAAAGAGCGGGAGATTTAAATTATTATTATACTTATTATTTTTAAGGCAATTAAAACTAAGAGTGCCCTTAAACAAAAACAGTGAAATAAATGGAGATACCTACTCAAATTTTATATTATCATGATATTAAAGGATATAAATACAGCATTTATAATCCTTTTACACCTTTTATTCAAAGTCTTACACGCTAATATAAAATTTGACTATCTCCATTTATTTCACTATTTTTGGTTAAGGGCACTCTTAATTTTAATTTTCTTTTTTTTATGGGAAAACGATTAAATGGGAAGAATTGAATGGGAATGGAAAGAATGACCAATTATTGTATTTTGTATTAATTTATAATACCCCTATTCTACTAAATATCTAGCTACATTGTACTTACAGTTAAATAGCTACATAGTACTAGTTATATACATATTTACAGTTTTATGCTGGCTATTATTTCTTTTCATCGTGCTATCAATTGATTCGCTCCGACTTGAGTACTATACCTCGAGATGGCTCCAGGAATTATTTACCTTTACAGGCCTAGAATATGAAGATTCACAGTAGAATTTTTGGTTTTACTGCCTATTCGAAACAAACCTACCCCCCTACATCAAGGGACATACAATTATGCCTTGTTCTCGGCCATGATATTCCTTCCATTCTATATCCAACATCCAACTTAGCACACCTTCTGGTTCACAACAGGGCCTAGACTGGTCGGATGACATTTTAACAGAATAGCCCTTGATATCTCTTTCACACTTTTATTTAATAATTAAATAGGAGGGCTGGATGGTATAATTTCTAGAAAGAATAGCCTGTGAAATAAAAACTTCTGCATGGACATTACCTTTCTTACCTTTGTCTGCTATTTTTAATAAAAAATAACTGTTTAGTTTGCACAAAAATAAAATTAACAATCAAAAATATCTTAAAAAATGATCAAGCCTTGTACTACGCCGCGTGCCGGTTTTTGAACAAACAACAAACAAAAGAATGAGGTTGCCAATGTCAATTTTCTAAACTACCCAAAAATCTAAATTAAATTCTCCAATTTGGGGAGAAAAATGTCCCGATTCACCAAAAATTCCCCATATGATTATTTTAACAAAAAAAAATAATTTTAATAAAAATACAATATTTATTATATATGTTAGAGGGATTAAACTGTAAATTACCTCCTTGTTTTTTAATCCCTTCCCTAATAGTCATTAAATAATTTGAGGTCATTAAATTTTCTTTCAACTGAAGCATTTGCAAAGGGAAGCACAAGTAAAAAGCAGATTATAATTTCTAAGTTGGGAAAGATATATCGTCCAGCTCCGTTTTTAAAGCTAAAAATTTTACGCCATTTTCAATCAGCAATAAAATGTTGAAACTCCTCTGATTGCTAATTGCCGCCTATTGCTAATCCCCACAAAATTCCCAATCGGCTCCGGATTCCCCAAAATTTGGGGAATTCCCCACAAATTGGCAACGCTGGAGGTTAGCGTGTTCTTTCTGAATATGCTAAGACTAACGGACTAGTGTCGAAACACAGATAGCTAGATGGACGTATTTCGGCACTTGCGTCGATGCGCTACAGGAACATTTGCCTGCGCGTCGTATGTCTTCTGGCAGTCTTTTAATTTTTCTGTTTGTCTATGATTTTAGTACTGGAGAAAATCAATGTCAAAAGGTACTGGTTTAAAAAATTAAGATTAAAGTTAATTAATCAACCTTTGGTAAGTGTTATTATTAATAAAATAGTTTGTTTTATTTATGTTGTTTTATTTATTCCTGTGGAATATTACAAATTTGTATTAGTACATTATATTGATAAATATAATCATAAATGCGGGTAGTTTCATAAAGCTTGAAAGTAAATAATAGTTCTTTTTTATATTTTTTTTTGGTATGCGGTGTCTTGTTCTTGTTTGTTTTGTATTAACACATACCGTTTTTTTATTAAATAAAATAACTCGATTATATTTTTTCAGTTTTATACAGTTTTTTTCACAATATTTTGAAGTAATCACATCACTTAACTATTCTATTGATTTCTGGTAGGAGAGATCCCGAGCTTTGTATTAGTTGTCCCCTAGTAGAAGTCATATTGACAAATTATCGATCAAAATCAAATTTCTCATGTCAAAAAACTCCCATATACCAATTTTCATCCAAATATTGACGTTCCTTCATAAATTATTTTGAAAAAATCGAAATAAAAATAAAACTTCTACACCCTGTATCTCCGAAACTAAGCATTTTAGGACATTCATTTATACGAATTTTTTACTTATTTTTATCTGCAGAGTATGCTGCCGAAGTTTCCGGAATACAGTTCGGACCACCCTGTATCCTTAAATTTAATTTTATATAATTATCAATATTATTAAAACAATTCTTACACAATGTTTATGAATATATAGGATAATCAAA
This sequence comes from Sitophilus oryzae, assembly GCF_002938485.1. Lineage (NCBI taxonomy): Eukaryota > Metazoa > Arthropoda > Insecta > Coleoptera > Curculionidae > Sitophilus > Sitophilus oryzae. The sequence continues at coordinate 364,670 of NW_022146977.1, forward strand.
ATTATCGATGATAATAGGATTTATAATATTGGTATTCTAATAATTCACATTGGTATACGAATTCACATTTATTTAACCTCAAATTTTAAAAAATTGTAAATATTTTCTGTTATTTCAGTGTGTAATTAAACCTTTAGTTTCCCAGTCCCGGGAATATTTTCCTTGTCAAAGATAAATACAATTTCAACGCTCCAATAAAAGCGAAAAACTTTGCTATACATTTATTATAAATATTAATGGTTTGTTTAAAGAATTATCCCGATCCGACTGAATTTAAATTCGATATAGAAGCGTATTTTACGCTTCAATTACCGTAACTTTATTATAATCCATTTATAACTTTAGTAAAAAAATCAATAAAAGATATAAATACAAGGCCATTCTCGTGCATTTTGGCATAAAGACACCTGCTCCATCTGTCTTATTTATATTTAGCATTACAGTGTTGCCGCTTAATAATAAAAAGATTGCATCTTTGTTACTTTAAATGGAACACCCGGTATATTATTACATTTTTCTATAACTATATCTAATAGTTTTGAAATAAAAAATAAAACATGTGTAGAATTAACAAAAACATGACCTTGAATAAACATTGGTTAAATCATAAATTCGGCATATTGAAAGTTGTAATTTGGTTTATAGGTTAAGGAAAGTCGACATATTTGATCTGTCTAAATCAACCGATGGGATATCAAACAGGAAGATCAAAAGAAATATTTCCGTTTGTTATAAAATCGCTTAAATAATTGTTATTTTAAATTAAAGCCTATTTATAATGTCTTTCGGTAATGTGTCAACACACTGGTAGTAGATTTCGGCCCACTGTTCGGTTTTTATATGATTCAAAATAAAAAATATATAAATTGTAAAATTAGTAATTTTTTAATGGCCATAAAGCGTTCGTTCAAAATCATCGAACAACTAAATCATTTCCATAGATCCAGTGACGTACCGTGACTTTGAATTTTGAGACCAAAAACTGACAAATAATTTGTCAAAAAAATCATATTACAGCTATATGTTTTATTTTGCATAAAAATGTTAACTAATGAGTTAGAATAATTATATTTCTTCCCTTACTATATGATTTTATTGCTAAATTTATCTAAAGCTAAGTATGACACAAATCTTAAATACATGGACTATTATAACAACAAATACATCGTAAAAGACTATTTTTGTAGCATTTTGAACGAGGATTCAAGTTAAACTTTTTAGAAAATAATTTAAAGGAAAAATGAAGCTGCTCGCAGATGCTTGTTCCGAGTAAAATCCTAGAGCTCTATGATTTGCTTTTATAAACTCTGGCACATGATGCAGAATTGCATGAATCTTTGGAGTTATCTTAATACCTAAGTTGAGTATTTCCAATCTAAATTGTTCGATGTCATGTTCAAAATGTTTGTTTAGTGCTTGACCAAAACAACTCGAAACTACTTGATTGAATGCAGAAAACACTGCAATATATTTTATTCCTAAAAAAATATATTTAGGTTTTTGCTTCTAAAAACTTTGAATAGGATTCTTTACCGGGCGATATCGTCTTCAAAATATCCACTTTCTTTAAAAGTTGTCTGGCGTTATTTCCGTTACATTTTCCATAATGATCTAGTTTCAATCCCGCTTTTTTTTATCCATTCTGTTCCAATATTGGTATTCTCCAATTCAAGACAATCAAATAGTTTTTGAACCACACCTAACAAAAGGTGAAGCTCAGGAGAGGGAATATACTTTAAGACAGGTGTTTCTTCGTCGCCAATGATTAAAGGTATGTTTCTACAGTTTTCTAAAAAATAATTGCCCTTTTTTATATAGTTCATTGAACAACAGTTTAAAAAATACAAAAAAAAATATTTCAAACAAAAACGCTTAATAAAATCTTTGGCTTTTGTTATATTTCCTCCAGATTGTTGCCATAAATTTGTATTTTCTGTAATACTTTTTATAGTTCTGAATGATCCTTTAATTTCCATTTCCTTTACATTTACATCACACCATGGGCAAGCGTGAGTGGATGAATTTGACTGAAGACCAAGGAGAATCATAATAAGCTTAAAGTCAGCGGCAAAAGTATAGGAACAAATTCCACATATGGACTGCAGATCTAACGTCTCAAAGATGCTTTTAATGTTAGCATAAGATTCAGACAACTTTGGTTCTAAGCCAATTATGAATAGTTTATTAATTCCAGCACTTTTATATTTCTTGAAATATTCGGGATCATTTTCAGGGAGCACATTCAGACAAACTTTAAGTGATCCAACACCACTATCAATGCCAGTTTTTATATGAAAATCTTCAGGTAATTCTCTAATTTCCAAAATATATGATAGAAGACCAGATAAATCTGAGCAGTATACCAAAACTAATATTAACTGAATTAACATTTTTCCTTTAAATTATTTTCTAAAATGTTTAACTTGAATTCTAGTTCAGAATGCTACCAAAATAGTCTTTTACGATGTATTTGTTGTTATAATAGTCCACGTATTTAAGATTTGTGTTGTACTTATCTTTAGTTAAATTTAGCGATAAAACCACTTAGTTAGGGAAGAATTATAACTTATTAGTTAACATTTTTATGCAAAATAAAACATATAGCTGTAATATGATTTTTTTGACAAATTATTGTTTCAGTTTTTGGTCTCAAAATTCAAAGTCACGGTACGTCACTGGATCTATGGAAATGATTTAGTTGTTCGATGATTTTGAAAGAACGCATTATGGCCATTAAAAAATTACTAATTTTACATCATATAAAAACCGAACAGTGCGGCCTCAGAAACACGCCTGTGAGGTTTTTTCACACTTCCCACAATCTGAAATAATTTATCAATATTATTGAAATTTTTTTTCTTTTATATAATAAAGGAATCGAATGCAGGATGCAAGAAAACCGCCTACAGAATTGTCTTCTTTACGGTGAGCTTGTAGAGGGCAAGAGGAAACCGGGTGGACAGCTCAAAAGGAAAACTTGAAGGGAGTAAACATGCAGAATCAGGTGGGAGGAAGCAGCGCACAACAAAACGCAACGGAGAAGAATTGTAAACTCATTTAACAACGACAACCAAAAAGTAAAGAAGCATCAAAGTAATGAGTTTTTGAATATACGGAATGCGGAAGAGAGATAATATTAGGCATCGTGCTTTCCAGTCACAGTAAAGCTCATAAAAGAAAACGCCTTGTATAACCATCTACTGATGCGTGTCAAATACTCGTCAGCGATTGATGCCAGTAAGTAAGTAAAGGAATCAAAACACACACTAGATTTTATGATAAAAATTCTAGTACCTATCGCAATTTTAATTTGATTAAATACACTGATGGTGAGTGAAAACACTTATATTCTATTTTTAATTTTATTCAAACAGATAAACAACACGGCTTTGAAAGAATGAACGAAGAAAAAGTAGGTGATATTTGAAGTTGAGCAATAATCCCTAAAATTAGAATAATGATTCGTGTTTGCTCTATCACTTCTGAACCCGTCGCCTATAAATTTTAATAATCCTTTAATAAACGATTCTCGGCCAAACATCGTTTGGCCCCGTGAATAAATACTGGGGAAGTACACCGTCTAGTCGATCCTTGTATGCAGCGTGAAAATTTATTAGGAAATTTACCGCCGTCGGCTAGATGAAATTAATTTCCCTAATACACATATCCGCTAAGAAATCAAGCAAGAGGAAATCTAGTACCGGGCAGTGTCGTAGCACATCCATTTTTTAAGTATTATAAGTTTTACATAATCCAATATTGTTTGTTACAGTTAATATTACAGGTAATTTGTTTTTCTTTTATTATAAATTCTGGTGAAAATTTCACACCTCTACTTTTCAACCAATAACATGCTTTAATATTGACTAGTTACCATAGCAACTGAAAAAATTTCCGGAAATTTTTTCGAGGCGCCACGAAACTTTAGTGGAAATTTTTTGACAGTTGAAAAGGTAAACATAAGATCTACAATCATAATGTGAATGAACTACAATGTCTATATATTGAAATATTACCCATTTGAGTTTTAGCATTTGATGTAACTAAGGTTGGTAATATTTTTTATTTAAGGAAATATGTTAGATATACCTACATATGAATTTCTTCGAAATTGCCATGTTCTAAAAAATATAGTTCTGCCGCCTTTATTTAACTAAAGCTGGTATTTTTCGGGTGTTATCTGGTTTTATATTTTCAATTTCTTCTTTAATGACTTGTTGGTTTACTTTTTCCAAATCGCGACATTTCGCTATACACTTCTTACTCTACGTACAGACGTTTTAAAACTAGTAATAGCTTAATGACAGAATCGCAAACAAAAATGACAAAATACATAATATGTCAAAAACATCAATACCTTGGCCAACTTAACAAATTGAAATTATTTTAAAATGTCATGTTGGATTAATATTTTTTTTTTTCAAATTTAGGTGTGAAATTTTCTTACCGAATACCACGCAAGCTTAAATTATTCCTGGAAATTTTCTTTCGGGCACGAATATTTTAGGAAAATTATCCCTCGTCTTCGACTCGGGATAATTTTCAAAATATTCGTGCCCTCAAAAAAATTTCCGAAAATAATTTAAGCTCTTGTGATATTATAAGTGAAAATTGAAATATTAATTACTTATTCAATTATTTCTATGAATTTTAAATTATCAACATTAAATTGTGTAGGTACTTTATTAATAAATAATGGATCAGTTCATTGTAGAATACGAAATATTTTAAATTTCCAGTAAACACTAACTAAGATGACAGGAATCCTTTTATTACTTGAAAATCTGGATAATATCTTGCCAATCATTGATGAACTTTATAACTGATATTAAAAAAATAATAAAATACTATTAAATGCGTATAAATATACAGTAATAACAATTTCTGTGCATCATAATTGGGATTTTCTAATTTTCTGGGAGGAAGGTTGGGTTATTATACAGGGTTGTTCACCACATACGACACGGAGTATTGTAGCTAAACGATTAGATTTTTACAAATTGTAAGTTTTGGGTTCGTTGAAGGACTATTAGAGCTACAATTTAAACATATTTTTACAAGATAGAGAGTGTCCCAAATAAATAAAAAATATCAAAGTTATAGTTTTTTTAAACGGAACACCCTGTATATTATTACATTTTTAGTTTCTACAATTAAAATAAAGGTAAATTTGATAAAGGTTTATTACACTTAAACCCTACTAATCTAAAATGTCAATATTCCATGGGTATATTGATAAATGAGGTCTAAATTATAATAAAATGCATTTTCTACGAAAACTTGCAGCGATAGGTAAAAAGTGGCATAATACAATTTGATAGACAATTAAATTGTGCATCTGATTATCCTAAAATATGCAGGGCGTTCCCTTTAAATTAAACAAGTTATTGCCGTTTAAAGCTAGAAATAATTTAAAATATTTATTTGGACACTCTGTATGAGGTAGTATTATTTTTAGTATTGCAACACAATAACTGATCAATAATTGGACTTCAGTAAATAATTAGTATTAAAAACTTTGGTACCCTTGGAGAAATGAAGCCTTAAAATTTTTACTGCAATTTCATAAAATTGAAAATATTTCAAAAATGGTAAGGTTTAAGTGTAATAAACCTTAACCAAATTTACCTTTATTTTAATGGTAGAAACTAAAAATGTAATAATATACAGGGTGTTCCATTAAAAAAAATACAACTTAATATTTTTTATTTATTTGGGACACTCTGTATCTTGTAAAAATATTTTTAAATTGTAGCTCTAATAGTCCTTCAACGAAGCCAAAACTTACAATTTGTTAAAATCTAATAATTTAGCTACAATACTCCGTGTCGTATGTGGTGAACAACCCTGTATACTGGGAAATTGTATGGCAGAAAAACTCCTATATCTTGAGTTGATTCATTAATGCATGATTCATATTAAAAATACATTTGTTTTAATCAAGACATTTTCAATACAGTTATAAATATCTACATATTATATAAAATGCTAATGTTTATCTGTATCGTCTCTACTGAAGTAACGACTTGCTCTAGAAAGTTGCTTTTTTTTACTAAAAGATTAGCTAATTGGCTCTTCTAAAAACTGTCGTCGCCGGATTTTTTGTTTGCCATTTAATTAAACAAAAAATAAAAGGTATTTTTTTCCTGATGTCGTGGCGGATGCGCCAGGCTTCAACTAGTTGCTACATAATTTACTAGTACTAAAATATCTAGTTTTTAAACTCTTATATTTTAGAAATATTTTTTTATTATTTTTAAATAACTGTAACTCGCAAAATTAAAGAATATAAACAATAATATTATATGGATAGAGTAATACAAATCTACAACAGAGTGATATAACCCAGGTTACAATCTAAAATTTAAGGATCAAAATGTTGCATAAATACATTTTAAGCTGAGCTGGGCATCGTGCAAGTACGTGTGGCAGTAAAATTTCACTAAACAAAAGGCCATAAACTTTAGGTTTAGGCTACCTTCTTGGTATTTACCCTAAAAGCTTCCATAAAAATATTTACTTGAAAACTATTGGAAGCCTATAACGCTCGTTTTTGTTTTAAAATTTAGAGAAATGTTCTTTTTAAGTCATATTGTTTGTTTGTTTTCTCAAAGTGGTTCATGAGATAAAATCAAGTGAAAGATTTTTTTTAAATGTTTAAATAAAATTCGAATAAAATTTTTTTATAATTGATTATTAATTATAACAATTTCACCATAATTGGAAATGGTTGAATAAGCTGAGAATGATGATGATGATGATTAAATTTTAATAGAAAGAGATCTCTATCGAGTTTATATTTCTCTAAAATAATTTAAAGTTTGTAACAATTTGCCAAACATTTTAGGTTAATGATTCTTGTAATATCAGGGATGGCCTATTTACATGGATCAGATTTTTCTGTAAGGCTGATTCTCTATCATATTGGATTAGTTTTTGTGAGGTTATTGTTCCATTCTACTGCAACCTTCTCAGATCTATTGTGGTTCTCTTCTGATATCTCGAATACATTCTTAGGTCCTATCCTTTTCAGTAAGTCTAATAACTTAGAGACTACGGTCTTCATATAACACTTTGTCAATGGCTTGTCACTGAGTAATGTTTTATCTTTTTTTCATCTGATTGATAAAATCTGCACAAGGATTTGTTGTTCAAGTAAGTGATATGCAGTTACTTGCAGAATTTATATGAAAAACTTTGTCTTGTATAATAAAATGTACTAGACTAATACTAACAGTCCTTTATAATGAAAAAATACACCATAATATTAAGGTGTGCCTGGTGTATAACAATTTCTCTTACATTTTTTGTGGTGGGCGCTACTGATTCCAGCTCACTTAAAGTGGGAGTTTCTCTTTTAAGATATGATTTATTATTGCTCCCGATGGGAGTTTTAGATATTCGTTTTAGTGCAATGCGCTGCGAAGTGCATTATCACGCGAAAACGAGTCTCTGCTTTTGGAAAGATTTTCTTTTGAGAAACGTAAATTAGGAGGTGTCTGATAAACAGATATAACGGTACGGAAATTCTAGGAATTGGGTTATAAATATCCAGTGTTATGATATACAAAACGAATGCAGTGTTTAACTTGCTTTTTGACCAAGAACAACAGTTAAAAATGGCCAATCATTTTTCTTGTAACATTCTCTATTTTGTAACATCTTGTAACCTTTCTGTAATATTAAATTACAAGTTACAAAAAAAATTTTGACAAGACTAAGATAATGACTAATATGGTGCCCAGCAAACACATACAAATTCACAACAACAGAATAGAATTAGTCCACAAATATGTATACTTGGGCCATGAGATCAAAATAAGCAGAGATAACCAAACCTGTGAACTGGCTAGACAAATTTCCTTGGGATAGGCGGCTTACGGAAATATGAGGGACATCTTTAGAGCAAATATCCCAATACACCTGAAAAGAAAGGCATTTAACCAATGTATCCTCCCGGTTTTGACCTTTGGCGCAGAGACACTCACTCTAACAAAAGCAACCGCAGAAAAATTGAGAGTGACACAGAGGCGGATGGAGAGATCTACGATTGGCCTGAGTTTGAGAGATCGAGTAAGAAATGAAGAGATACGCCGACGTACGGGAGTGGATGACATTATCCAGCAAATCACAAAACAAAAGTGGAGATGGGCTGGACACATTGCTAGAATGGCAGACGGGAGATGGACCAAAAGACTTATAGAGTGGAGACCAGAGCCGACAAGCGTAGCCAAGGCAGACCTCCCACCCGATGGACCGACGACCTGAAACGAATAACAACTAACTGGATTGCAACAGCTAAAAACCGCGAGAACTGGAGACGTTTGGAGAAGGCCTATGTTCAACTATGGACGTGAAAGGGGGCTGCGTGATGACGATGATGACTTCCAGCTCTTCCCGATGTCGCTGATGTTGGCTTCTGCTGCTTCCTCTAGTCCCTCCAGAAATCTTGCCCTAAAGTTTTAAAGCGTCGGTATTCCAGTGCCTGACAGTGGCACAGCAGGTACTCTATGGTTTCTTCTTCCCCTCCGCATTCTGTGCAGTAATCGTTTGATTCAGAGGTCTACCCCTACCTACATCTTTTTGTGCTCTAGTAGTTGTTTCGTCTTTTTTCTATCTACCACTGGCCACAGTCTTCGAGCTCAGGGGCAGTCTTCACGATGTTGCCACGTCTCTCGCTGCTTAGCCTTGATGGTAGTTCCAATAGCTTACTTTAGTGTATTGATCATCACAAGTGGTGGGTCGTCACTTCTTGGTTGCCCACCACATTGCTGTGGCCTGGCAATTGAGCCTTTCTTTTTCAAATTCTGAATATAAACATCTCATTCATACTGTAAGAATTGATTAGCGGACTTGTTACATAAATATCTACTTACTAACAATAGGAAAATTGAACAAAATTGATTGTACTTGACCATTAAAAGATAATTTTTGCCTTGTCAACAATTACGAAAAAATCGTTGTATTCTCTCTACTTTTCCATTCACAAAGCACTTGTACACTTTGAGGATTTACCTTCGATTTCAAAAATAGACACATTCAAATCTGCTTCGACAAAGGAAAAAATGGCGTCAATGGGGAAGTGAGAAAAAAACTTTTAAAATGAGGAGGGTCTCCGGTTGATTGAAGTGGAAACACGCTTTCAATAATGTATAGTATTCGTAGCGTACGGCAGAAACCTTGAGGCAGTATGTTACTCATTTTTATCTAAGGGTACGGTAAACGAGGGGTTGAAAAAATAGAACCGAGATTTGATTCGGTTGGCCGAGTTTAATACATTATACCGTTTTACTAAAAGGCAGAATTAAACCTTTCTACGTTCCTTCTCTTTGCTTTTTGCACTTTCAAGTGTTTTGAAATGGTAAACTAAACAAACAAGTCAAAACATAAAGGGTATAAAATTATATGAGAGGAACGAATATTAGAATTATTGCGAATTAAAAATATAATGCGTGTACGATATAAATGCCTATATAGTATGTCCAACGACAAAGTCCTTGACAGTCAAAGATGTGTCTGTCATTTTAATTTCAAAGTAGGTAGTTTATTTTATTTTACATAGAAATAAGTTGGTATAGTCTGTGAAACGAATAACTTTGAATTTGACAGTTCCCGCGGGCTTTTCTAGTGTAAATTTTATTAGGTTAGCAACTTGCGGCCATACTGATGCAATGCCGTCTCTAATAGAACAGCCTCTGAGCGAGATGTATGACGTCACCCTAGTTAGATACTACGGATTAATTATGTTGTAGAATACATGGAAAACATAATTATTATTCCTCGTATATGTAATTTTTTGGATTATATTCGACACTATTTTTTTCATATGACACAACACTGATGAAGGCTATAAACGTTTATTTTTTTATTTATTTTATATATTTTAGGCTATAACGTTTTTTTTAAACCAAAAAAAAATAATGAAAAACCAAATGAAAATTTAATCAGTGCTTTTCCCGAACCTAAATCCCAAGAAAATCAAAAATTTTAGAATAATTTTACATATAAAATGACAGCGATCTTTATTTCATAGCCATCGCTGACGCCTTTTTTCTATGATATTGTATTATTTGCAAATATAATTTTTCGAACATTAATGCTTGCAAAATATACATATAAATTTTGTGAATGCAAATAATAATACATCACAATTAGTAGATATTGAATGTTTTTTATTAAATTAGATCGATTTTCAAACCCCAAAATCTAAAATATTTTTTACATTTTACCCATTATCTTATCTACCTATTCATTATTTGTAGGTATATTGTAAAATATTTGCTGCATTTGTATGGTTCATAGTTTATTTGCCAAAGTATTTATTACTATAAATAGGTATATATATTGTATTTATTAACTGTATATTATGTATATTTCATGTAAACTATATCAGTTTTAAAGTACAAATCAAAAATACGAGGAATAATTATGTTTTCCATGTATTCTACAACATATTTATTAATCCGTGGTATCTAACTAGCGTGACGTCATAAATCTCGCTCCGAGGCTGTTCTGTTAGAGACGGCATTGGTCTGATATTTAGAAATATGAAAGGCTGATGACATTTTACTTTTGTCAATTATGACATTTCGCATAAATTTCGCATTGATTTTTGCAAGAAGAGGAAGAACTGTCTCTTGTTTTGTTATTTTCCTTTTCTATTTCACGAAAGTAAAAAGAGTTACCTATCTGATTCGTTCCGGCACTCATTTTAAAGACTATCAGTAACTTTTTGGATAGAGGGATTTTATATTTGCCATGTTGGTAAAAAATAACGGTCAAAATTCAAAGTTATTCATTTTATAGACTATACAATTAGAACGCCATAGCATGAAACTAATATAATAAAAAAAAATTAATAAAAATAAATGTATTGTTCTGTATATATGGCAACCGCTTCTTTGATTCATAAATAAACATAAAATACTTAAAAATTAAAAAGAAATTAAAAATAACCATACAGAAAGTTTGAAGCTTTTTGGTTTTACCTTATTAAGTAATTGTTACCAGGTAGTAATTGGTAATTTTGAAAAGTTTTAAAGGAACAAACTTCTACGCCAATTTAAACCACTAATTTGTTTCTCTGATTACGAGATTCTGAATGAAACTTAAACTAAAGTAGACTAGAGATCTCAACAATAAAATATTATCTCTTAATAATTAACGTTAGTTATTAAACACAAAAGACAAAGGGATCTTCTATTACGCATCAGACTAACGTAGTGTATTCTGCAAACGAAAAAGTAGCTACGACAAAGAGCCATATTAAAGAAGCGTGAAGACGCTCGTCTGGCCCTTATTGTCAGTGTAGTTCTCAGATTTAGTACCATTGACAGTTTTATTAATGGTGCCGTTAGTGTCCACAACATAACAATTAATCTTGCGACTTTTGACCGTCGGCCACATTAATTTAACTCGGTGCAAAATGGCGCGAGGCGTACGGCCGAAGAACGCCGATATTTGTTAGCGTCATACCTTTAATATGGCATTAGATGTGAAAAGCTTTTAGAGATGAACAAGTGTAGAGTTACTGCTGTTGGGCCGTAGGTCATATAGCGCCGAAAGTGCCACTGTTAAATGTAGGCTATGGCAGTATGAATTATTGGATGAATTCTTTACTTAAAAGCATAGTATGTTTTATTAAACGGTATTTTATTGATGGTTGGTAGTAATTTAAAATATACGTTATACTACTAATGGCTGTAATAACGTAAAATAAAATTACTTAAATATGCTAATTTCTATTAATTTTCTACTTACTTACTTACTGCCATTACTCGCTCACGAGTATTTTTAAGGCATCAGAAGATGGTTACGCAAGGCGTTTTCCATCATGAGCTTTTCTGTGATTGAAAAGCCCGATACGTGATGTTATCTCTCTTCCGCACTCCGGGCATTCAAAAGTCTCATTACTTTGTTGCCTTTTTACTTTTTGGTTGTCGTTGTTAAATGAGTTTACAATTCTTTCCATTGCGTTCTATTATGCGCTGCTTCCTCCTGATTCTAAATGCTTATTCCCTTAATTTTCTACTACACACACCGGAAAAATCTAGGGATATTATTTTATTAAAGTTAAAAATAAATGTTTTGAATAAACAACCACATATTTGTAGGCCGATTCTATCTACTTCGATTGAAACGAAGTAGTCACACTAGTTATTTCTAAATTTGGGATATTTGCAGAAGTGTTTGTGCATTTTTTGTCAAATGTATAAAAAGCACCTAGCATCAATTGTTCGAATTTAACCTGTACTGGCTATGTTTTTATGATAACTGGCCAGAATTCATTCAAATAACTCTGTTTAGTATTAAACGACATTATAGAGCGTAGACTCTATAATGTCTATAATGTCGTTATAATAGCGCAGATCTTAACAGAGACGAAATGCTAAGGGCCATGGGTATGCTCGAAGCTGGAATGCGCCAAATCGACGTAGCTAGAGCATAAAATACAACGCAAAGTGTGATATCGCGATTAAGTGCACGCTACCCTGAAAGTGGTGATGTTGCTGAAAGGCACACAGGGTGACATCGCATTACTACCCCTCAGCAAGATCATTTTTACAATTAAATGCTCGACGCCGACCGACTCTTACAGCACCAGCGCTTAGTTTAATTCTCCAGGAAACACATAATGTAACCGTTAGTCCTGACACTGTTCGCAATAGATTAAGAGACGTCAACTTAAGAAGCAGACGCCCCTGGAGAGCTCAACCCTTAACGAGAGGAAATCGAGAGGTACGATATTTGTGGGCTCAAGATCATGTTCAGTGGTCGAATGAACAATGGGCCAATGTTCTCTTCACGGATGAATCACGCTTTGGAATTCATCCGGATTCGAGAAGGCTTAAGGTATGGAGAGAACCGGGAAATCTTATTCGATTGGATCATGTTCAGGAAGTGCACCCTTATCAATGTGGAACAGTTATGGTCTGGGGAGGAGTCCAGTTAGGCCGAAAAACCGATCTCGTTTTTCTTGAAAGGTTTCTAACAGGATTCACATATCGTGATTTAATTCTTGAGCCTGTCGTGTTACCATATGCCGATGATTTTGGGAGAAACTTCATTCTCATGCATGACAATGCACGGCCTCAGATAGCCAGAGTGGTAAGTGAGTTTATCTATCAATCAATTAAACATCTTACCCTGGCCGGCACAATCTCCTGCCCTCAACCCCATCGAGCACGTATGGGACGCGGTCCAAAAAAGAATTTTGAGAATGGGTATGCCTCGTAAAACTCGTAGGGATCTGGTTCGGGCCGCGAATGTAGCGTGGCGGGCTGTACCTCAAGAAGAGATCGACAACCTGATCAGGAGCATGGAGAGACGATGTAGGGCTGTAATGAACAGTAGAGGAGGCCATACCCTTTATTAAGTAAAAATGGTTTTATCTTTTTTTTTTTAATTCACAGTAACTCTTGTCATTATAAAATATGTAGGTGGTGCTCTTTACAAGTAGGAGTCATATTGACATTAAAATCAAATTTCTCATGTCAAAAACACCAATTTTTATTCAAATATTGATGTTAATTTACATATTATTTGGAAAAAATCGAAACACAAAATAAAAATTAAACTTCTACACCCTCTATCTCCGAAACTAAGCATTCTAGGACATACGACCTTTTTTACTTATTTTTATCTCCAGAACATGCTGCTAAAGTTTCCGGAATACAGTTCGGATCACCCTGTATATAGTTAGTATTATCTTTACTCATCTCTCTGGATGATAAGTCACACTTCATTCAATTTTCGAAATAAAAACAAATTGAATAATGAAATAGTTCGGAGAGTTCTGTAGAGAATTAAATTAGTAGAGATGAACAAGCCAAATGCAATGGAATTTAGGACTGAATTGAGAGACTTCCTCTATTCAGTCTTCGACCAGTCAGTCAAAAAAGAGCAAATAATAAGGAAACGCCCTTACACGATCCAGTTCGTATTTTAATGAATCGAATTGTATTAATCGCTTCCCGAACGAACGTATTCCACGGTCCAGCTGGTCCGGAACGGGTCCAAATAGCCTGGACAATTTCCGTGGCAGCGGTAAATGTGGTCAGTGGTCCATTATAGCGCTCGGTCGGCAGCCGATGTCGGCTTCGGGCCCTGCCGGCCTTCCACGTTTTGAATTTCAAATCGCAATTACGAACGAAGATAGTAAGTAGGTTTTTAGCCTCGTCTGACTATTTACCCGCAATTGGAGGTAGATGCTTTTTCGAGTACATGTTACAAAATTCTTTTTTATCTTTTACTAATTTTTTTAATGTTTTTTCGGGAATATTTGAATTCCAATCTAAAGAGAACAAGCCAGGTTTAACATGCAAAACAAAAAATGCAAATTCTGTTTTCTAGAATAAAATAAATGGTTTAACATTTTTAATCACTAGCTCCATATATCCCAGGAGCATAATAAACAATAAAAAATATACGCAGAAAAATAATAGGGTAAGGCAAAAAAAAACAGCATCAAAGATGGCTGAGGATGACAGTCGATAGTAATTTTCGTGGGGCCAAGCACTGACAGTCATTATTTGGCTCGTAATCTTCTTCATTTCTTAATGGCGTTTACTACCAATAGGCCTGAGTTTCTCAAAAAATAGAATGTGACTTTTATTTAATAAAATTTAAACTTAATAAACTTTTAAAAATAATAAGTTAAATCTAACAAAAATATTATATTGTTTTATTAGGAATAAAAATGACACTCTTTGTGCCGAGGCTGTACGTTTAACATACAGGCGAGCCACAAAAAGTCATTTTTACTCCGAATAGAATAAATAATAAGTTAAATCTAACAAAAATATTATATTGTTTTATTAGGAATAAAAATGACACTCTTTGTGCCGAGGCTGTACGTTTAACATACAGGCGAGCCACAAAAAGTCATTTTTACTCCGAATAGAATATACTATTTTTGTTCAAACGCGACAAATAATTTTTTCAACGATTTCGTGACGTTTGAAAAAAAAAATATCTTACACAAAAATATTCACAATGGCAATATGGAAATGCTTTTCATCGCTCATTTAAAAAAGTGTTTTCTGAATCATAAACTTGCCTTCATAATTCCTCTTTGGTGTTTACTGGTCCTATGGCGAACTTTTATGACATAACAGAGCAATTTTGAACGAAAATATGCAGAGTGTAACCGACTTTTAATTGCATTTTTCTAGCGAACGGTTGCTCTTAGCGATATATACGAAATATGCCTCTTTGAACGTGTCACATAGATCAAAAAATATTGTCATTTTGAAATCCAAAAACCCATACTGGTGCCGAAAATGTACTGACGCTTTGCGAATGCTTTTCGTACTGTATGTGACATCTTTTACGATAATAAATTTTTTTACATATTTATATTCTGAAAAACTGATTCCTGAATTTTATATTGTTTTTATTTTTCTATCAATTTTTCAAAGAGATTTAGTTAATCTGTCGACATTAATGAATGTAATACACATACGAAGTTCTAAATCATCATAATTATCAGAGATTTTATTGAACTCAAGTATAGGGAAAAGCACTACCTGTAAAATGAATAATTTCATTGTAACATATCTCTTCTCTATAGTTTTGCCTAGGTCCGGATTATCTTTAGAAGAGAAAAATTAAAAAAAAAATTCTATTACCTTAGTAACACGTTTTGATTTTTAGAAGTTGGAAAAAATTCAACCATATATTCATGTTCTTTTTATAATTTTCTCTAAAATAGAATGGAAATTTGGAAAAGTATAGACGTGATTTTTTCTCTTGTAAAGGTTTGGTTTGGTTTGGTGATTCAGTTATAAATTTACATATTTATCAATGGAGCTGACTGTACATAACCAAATCAAGCACTACTAAATATCTGCATTATTCATCTGGGATTATTGCCAGTAGTAAAACAAGATACAGTAAATTATGCCAAACTATTACTGAATCACACTAAAAATCAAAACATCTGTGTTTTGCTAAAATGTGGCAACGTTAAAAGTGGCGAAAACAAAGTTTTTAGTGAGTCTTAACGAAAAAAATGGCCCAACCAAAGTGTTCTGCCCTATAGACTATTTCTTCCGTATTGTCAGAAAAGAATATAAAGTTTGAGAAAACAATACATTATTAATGTTAGTTTCTTCAAGTTTTTACAACTCCTCATCATACATTTATTGTCTGAAACTTTGTTTTTTAGCACGTATTATACAGAGGACTGACCAATTTATTGGTATGCACACAAAACATCGCGTTAAAAAATATTGAGTAAAATTTATTAAATATTTTAAGATCCCCCAGTTCACCATTATATATTTTTTTATTTTACCTTGAAAATTTACTGTCTATAATTCTATAGATAATCTTCAGAGCATTCAAATTTTTAATTGCATTTTCTAAGACTGTAGTTGGGGGTTGGAACTTTTGGTGTTACACAGCAAAATAAAACACTAAATCACCACGATACACCAAAACACTTTTACTTTTACACTGGACGCGCGTTTCGCTAACTATGTTAGCATCATCAGCAGATGATTAAGACTGAAGTCTTAATTAGTGAGCCATTTTTGAGAAACTCACGGTATGTATCTCAAGTTCATCCTCCAAATGATCTTTTGGAAAGGATAGAACTGAAAAATGTAACCTAGTGAATTAGAAAGCCAACTCAAAAATCTTCGCCTAATCTAGAAAAAAATATGACAATGACAGTTGTTGTGATCTGTCATTTCTATTAAAAGGTAAATTTATTTTCAGTTATTTTTGCATGTCGTTTGATGAAATTATTTATTTAGGGTTTAATTAGATTATTTTCAATATCTTATGTTTTCTTACGCTTTGAATTCAGATTTTAGTTCTTCATTTTTTTTTTTCTTCATTTTTCAATATTTTCAGAAAATTGCAGATACATATGTAAGTTTATTATAGAAAATTTCAAAAACAAACGAGTTATATATTTAAATTTGACAAGACCTTTTATACAGGGTTGTTCACCACATACGACTCGGAGTATTGTAGCTAAACGATTAGATTTTTACAAATTGTAAGTTTTGGGTTCGTTGAAGGACTATTAGAGGTACAATTTAAAAATATTTTTACAAGATACAGAGTGTTCCAAATAAGTAAAAAATATCAAAGTTGTATTTTTTTAAATGGAACACCCTGTATATTATTACATTTTTAGTTTCTACGATTAAAATAAAGGTAAATTTGATTAAGGTTTATTACACTTAAACCTTACCGTTTTTGAAATATTTTCAATTTGGTGAAATTGCAGTCAAAATTTTAAGGCTTCATTTCTCCAAGAGTATCAAAGTTTTTAATACTAAATATTTACTGAAGTTTATTTATTGATCAGTTATTTTGTTGCAATAATAAAAATAATACTACCTTATACAGAGTGCCCAAAAATTTATTTTAAATAATTGTTAGCTTCAAACGGCAATAACTTGTTTAATTTAAACGGTAACACCTTGTATATTTTACGAGAATCAGATGCACAATTTAATTGTCTATCAAATTATATTATACCATTTTTTTACCTATCTCTTTAAGTTTCCGTAGAAAATGCATTTTCTTGTAATTTAGAACTTATTTATCAATATACCCATGGAATATTGACATTTTAGATTGTTTTTAAAGCAACAAATGTACAAAATGTACAGGCTACTAATATTATCGTTTTTAGCAAAACGATAATACTACTAGCCCATTTGTATGCAAAAAGAAAACTATTTAAATCTTTATAAAAGAGTATAACATTAATTAAATATAACACCATTATTTCCGCCCATATACTAATTAATTACATACTTAATTGTGTTCGTTAATAAATTATTCTAAATAAATGTTGATTTGAGTCAGAAATCAATATAATAATAAGTTATCAAAATTAAAGTCTCTATTGTTATAAATAAGCATTTATTAAAAAATGAAATATCATTTTTAAGGTGTTACTTTTTATCACACTGTCTAATACCCATACTAAATTCAGTTTTTTTAGTATTTGGAAGAATTATTATTAATCAATGCAGTCAGTTAATGTAGTTTGAATACTGGAATCATATTAATCCTCTTTAACAAATATTTAAACAATTTTTCTTTATTTTTTAATGAAATAAACGAATTATATCCACAATATTAGTATCTGTACTCTTTAAAAATTTGGTACATCTTTAAAAATAATCTAAAATGTCAATATTCCATAGGTATATTGATAAATAAATTCTAAATTACAAGAAAATGCATGTTCTACGGAAACTTAAAGAGATAGGTAAAAAATGGTATAATATAATTTGATAGACAATTAAATTGTGCATCTGATTCTCGTAAAATATACAGGGTGATCCATTTAAATTAAACAAGTTATTGCCGTTTGAAGCTAATAATTATTTAAAATAAATTTTTAGACACTCTGTATAAGGTAGTATTATTTTTATTATTGCAACACAATAACTGATCAATAAATAAACTTCAGTAAATATTTAGTATTAAAAACTTTGATACCCTTGTAGAAATGAATGAATTTCACAAAATTGAAAATATTTCAAAAACGGTAAGGTTTAAGTGTGATAAACCTTAATAAAATTTACCTTTATTTCAATCGTAGAATCTAAAAATAGAATAATATACAGGGTGTTCCATTTAAAAAAATACAACTATAGCATTTTTCACTTATTTGGGACACTCTGTATCTTGTAAAATTATTTCTAAATTGTAGCTCTAATAGTCCTTCAAAACTTAAAATTTGTAAAAATCTAATCGTTTAGCTACAATACTCCGTGTCGTATGTGGTGAACAACCCTGTATATAGGGGTGTTTAATTCAGAGATTTTCGTAGGACAGTCGGAAAATTTAATAAAAAATGAGCAAAAGCCATTTTTCCAGTTATGGACGGACGCGTGCTAGTGACAAGCGGACATGGCTTATTTATTGCCCTTTAAAGAGATGCGACGCTTCCAATATTTTTTATATAGACAAAGTCAGTTTTTGGAGCGACAATTCTAGGGTTTTTAATAAAAATGTTTCTCAGGAAAAGCACGACAAAGGTGATTTAGAGCACAAAAGAAATATAAATTTCCTGGCTGAGAAAAGAATAAGTCTGTTGTCTCGACGACAATAATTATTATAAATCCATTCTCGTGATGTTTTCGCTGATGCTTTAGGCCAGCTATATTTAACTGAGAGAAAAAGAAATATACTTAGAAGTTTTTTATACTAAAAAAAAGTGTTTTTCTAAGGAGCAAAAATCAACAGTTTCAAGAAAATTAACTTAGGAGAGATTTTAAATATTCTTCTTATTAAAAACTAGACATGATTTGATTAAAATGATTGGTAGACTTAAAAGTCGTTGAGTCTGCTTATTTTTTGGATTATTAATTAGAAAATTATCACTCTGCTTGAAAATTGTATTAAATATTATTAAAATAAAAAATCTAATAATCAATATAATATACCTAAATTATTTCTTAAAATCCTCAGAACTTACGACCGAGAAAAACCAAAGATTTTCCTTGATTTAAGTAAAACAATCTTCGGATTGTCACGGGGTTTCACACAGGACACGGTCTCCTCAACGAACGCCTCAGTAGGCTGAAGCTGAGGAAAAACGACGAATGCAGATTCTGGGGGGAAAATCGGGAAACACCAGAACACCTTATCACTGAGTACGCCGAGACGATGACCGTTCGTGCGATGAATTTTGGTACCGTAGATGTCGAGGATGAAGAGCTGGCCTCTGTGGAGCAGTCTCAGATACTGGCTTTTGTTAAAGCTCTGTATGATGATTTCTTTCAAGATTCCATTATTAGTCATACAGAAAAAAAAAATTCACAGATTTTGCAACATGCGCAACCATCATAGGCGTATTGAAAATACCAGACACAAGTCGGCGGTTGTCGGCAATCACCTGTTTTTTTACATTTTATATTAACTTATTAACTTGTGACGTCATTGGGAAGAGCTCAATAGAAATATAAAAGAACTAAACCTTGTTTGGAAAGCACTTTGATATTCGTGACGTCAGCACTCCAGCAGTCTAACGTAAACGTATCGCTAATCGCCATTCACAAACATATTCCAGATACGTATAATGAACAAGTAAACCGTTCACAACGCAATTTGATTTTTATCGTGATGGCTTTTTTGTAAAACTGAAGAGTTAGAAAAATATTAATGATGAAGATGGAACGTGTGCGGATTCGTGATTGGTCACGCTCACGGTCACGATACTATGACGGGCTCCTACCACGTAGGAGCCCGAATTATGCAAAAAAGGGGTCAGTTTAGATTAAGTTTAAATTAGGTTTATATTTTTAATAATGCAAAACCAACTAAAACCAAATTCTAATCTAACCTAAACTCACTCACTCCTTTGCATATTTCGGGCTATTACCTGGGTATTCCTAGGTTTAACCAATATTCGAACTTAAGATGTAATTTATGGATTGCCCATAAAATTTAAATTCGCCGTACAAAAAAATTAGTTTTCACCAATTTTCACAATAAAAATTAAAAGTTATAAATCATAATATTTTTTATAGAAATGATGGAATAAGGGTGAACGGGGTGCCGGTAGACCAAGAAGATACTTGGAATGTAAATGTTAATTTATACTCGAATTGAGTTGCCTCACAGTATAGGTATATTTTGAACCCCTATCGTGCATATTTACTGTAGATACTTACTGATAAAAATAAATTAAAATATATTTGGCTTCAACGATAATTTAGTTTGCAGCTTCGTTTCATCATGCCTAATAAAAAACCGTCACAACCACTACTCATAGTATGTACCTATGTATTCTTAAACATTATTAGAAATTTAAGATACATAGGTGCCCATAATATGAGTAGCGGTATTGACGGTTTCATCATAACGGATTTTGTTATGATGAAAATAAGCAGCAAAATATATTATCGATTGCAGCAACTATACCTATAGGGAAATTAAAATAACTTTGGTTGCACATCATAATACGATCACCAGCAAACTCCATAAGACGACGCATGGTGTCATTGATGACGTGCACCCAAAGTTGTTTTAATTTCCCTACACTTAGTTTACAAAGTTTACATTCAGTATGTCCAATTAATATAGAACATTATACCTATGCATATTTTTAAAAATTTGCTACCATTATATTTTGATAGTTGAGTTTTTGATATTATTTGTTAACTTCTTAAACAAAACAGACCCATAATAATTTAAATCTTTATCATTCAAAAACTTCTAAGAATTATGAAGTAATCTCACGTCAAATTTTTTAAAATTATTGCATGCCTTAAGTATTTGCAAAGTTAACAAAAATATATCTTTGCATACCTTACAATAAATATATTTGGTCCAATTTATCAGTTCTATATCATATCCGAAATTCAGATTGTGTATGACACAACAAAGAGTTAAAGTGCAACGTGAACAACAAGAAAAATGGCAAGTAAAAAAATTGTAACGTCTTAATTACTAATTACAGAGTCCTTCCCTTGAGTTCTCCTGCCTAAAATCTATATTGTCTTCCCTAAAATTTTAAATATAAATGATTAAAACTCATACAAGTTTACCACAATTTAAACTTAAGATAATTATTTAATTATTAAATCCATAATTATATTAAAATATAACACTTACGAAGTTAATAAATATTAACTATTTCTACTTAATCATTTAATAATTCTGATAAAAACAAGCTTGATTTTTTATTTTAGATATCATACGGGCTATAATCATTAATATGACTATATTAACAATACTTAAATAAAAATTTATTTGAAGGAATACTACTGTATTACAATAATTGTATAACAACTTATGTAATAATAACTCGGAATAATTATTAAAAACTGCTCATCGCGTTATCGATGTCGGCGTCTTGTAACTTTTATTTAGTCTTGTCACTATTATTTTATTAGCCGTTTAGGTATAGTTTGATTTCAGATAATGCAGATTTTAATGTGCCATTTGTGGTTTTTTTATTGGAGTTTTTTTGCATATTTGGTATATTCTATGAAGGGATTTTAAGTGCTCCTGTCCATTTTTCAATTATTAAAGTGCCTATTTAGATACATTTAAAATTAATTAGTTAGTCTATAGTATTTGTATTATGAGTTTTTTTATTTTTTATGAAATGTATTTTTTCCCATTAAAATAAACAGCTTACTAAATCACTAGCTAGCCACTTTAAATACAGGGTGTTAATTAATTATCTGGCCAAACTTCAGGAGGTGATTCTTTAAGTGTTTTTAAGGTAAAAAGTTCATATAAACATGTGTCCGGAAATGTATAATTTTAAAAATACAGGGTGTCAAGGTGTTTTCTAATAGACCTTTTTTTATTAATATCTCAAAGATCCGTTGGCCGATTTTGTTGAAATTTCGCCGTGTTGTGAACTTTGATAAGTTAGCACTAATTAAATGATAATTATTATTTACAACAATATTCAAACAATAAAAACTTATCCCAATAAATATTTGGCAACGCCTTGGCTTCATTTGTTTTTGCGCCTGTTGGCGGTGGATACCATGCAAGCTTTTTCTTTGTCCTAAGTTGTTAATTAAACAAATAATAATCATAAAAATATAAGTCCTAATAGCCTAAATTTTAGATAAATGTATCATGATCCGATGAGACCCAAGTTATTATGTTTTGGAACCTAATGATTTAATTAATTATTCCCTTTAATGCATTTACCTATCTATCCTACGCGCCGAGAAAAAATATTGCATTAGTCTAAATTTATTATTTATGTGAGTCCGCTCTTTCATGTATAATTTGCCCCTTGCTTCGCATACGGAAAGAGTTAGATTAAAATAGTCAAACTGTACCTAACAATTCATATGCCTTGACGCATAATCTTTTTTATAATATTGGCTTTTTTTTATCCGCCCATACCAACCCATACTAAACATCCATATCCATAAAATAGTTGGCCCACTGATAAGACCTCATTTCGGCCTCGGCCCTCGAATGTCCTTGCAACGCCGGCTAAACTCTTACGTGTTGACAAGTTGATGATTAGGCAGGTTATTGAACTCGGCCGTTCCACATCGCATCTAGCATGTCGCTTTTTCAAAGATGGGTCCCATATAAACGCGCCCAGAAGTATTTTCAATACTAAAATAAATCCAGGGTTTTTAATAGAAATGTTTGTCATGATTGACCTATTAGGTGTGTATTAAATCCAGTTTTAATCTTCATAAATCTGTTTAATCTAGTTTTACTAGTGAATTGTAATAAAATAACAAAGGTAATATGCAAAAATTATGTATTTTAACTCGTAATATATAGTAAAATTATAATTATTAGAAATACATTCGTGTACTGGTGTCTTTGAGGTTTTAGGCCTTGACTGATTTCCTGTAAAAAAATATTTTTTAAGTTGTTTACATAAGACGCAAAAATCGGCAATTGGCTTATGCCGGGAGTTTCAAGAAAATTTTGTTTTCATTTTTTTATCCCATTAAAAATTAGACACTGATTGATGAAGATAATTGACAGCTTCAAAAACACTGAATAATTTTTGTTTTCAGTCATTAATACGTATAAAATATATCGTCAACATATTATTCTAAAACAAAAGTTTTATGGATAAAATGTTTTATTTAAACTAATAATATAGACTAGCGATGGGAACTATCGAATGAATTAGACTATCGAATGGTTACTGAATGGATGATTTCAACTATCGAATGGTTTCATTCGAATAAAATCATTCATTCATTTGTATACTAAAGCATATGTGACAACCTCGCCGTGCGACTAAATGGTTATCGTTAAGCCACGACTATCGAATGCTTTTGATAAATGAAATTTAGTATTCGTTTGATTTTTGTCTGCGTCAGTGCATTATTAGTTCTTCCAAATTTTTATAACTTGCCTTCTAAATACTGTGCTATTTTTGCGTTTATTAAAATATTTAAAATACTAAAGTAGTAGTGTTTTTTTAAATTGACGATTCTGTGCGTGTACAGGTGGTTTGGTTTGACAAAAAACAAAATTTTTCCGATAATTTGTGTGATTTTCCGATCTTTCAATTATTTAATTTTATGCGGTATATGGTCTATTTTTTTAATGGAAAATTTTGAGAAGTAACAATTTTTCAGAGAGATGAGGTGAACTTACAATTAATTTTAAAAATACATATTTATTTGTATTTTAGATGTTTTAGTAATATGAATTAGTTGAACTTAATAATCATATTTAAGCAATGTGGTAATACGGTTAAGTAAATGATTATCGAACTCAAATTTTGGGATGAGAAAATTAAATTGATTGATTAAAGTTTTACAAGTGCCAATTTAAAAAAAAAAGTTAACGATATTTGTATTTTGTATATGCTAATTCTCTTACATGTAGATTTTTGCGAAGAAATATTTCATTTATTTTTTAAAGTAAATGCCAGTAAAAGCAAATATTATTTTTAAATACTAAAACAAAGTAATAAAAAGTAATACACATTATATAATTTTGATTTTTAATTTTTTATTTATATTTTTCTTCTATTACACTGCATGCTTAGAAAATTAATAAATGTTTATATTTCATGATTTTAAAATTTGTTGTTAATATAACGAATTAGTTCTGTAATTATTATTATTTAATAAACCAACGTTGCCAAAAAATTTAGAGACTATATTATTTTTAAATAGGATCTAATATAAATAATTTTGACTTCTTATTTGTTGTTTATATTTTGCTACTACTTAAAAAAATGTTTATATTAAATGATTTTAAATTTTGGTGTTAATAGGTATAACAAATTATTACTGTTATTATTTATTAAACCAGTTTTGCTTAAAAACATTAAAAATAATTTTCCTACATCCAAAATAAAAAGTATTATTGTAGTGTAACAACAGAATATTAATAAAAAACATGCAAAATATATAGTCATACTATCCCTAACTAACTATAATACCAAATAATATTCTTTGCTAATACCAACTAAAACGAATATACGGCAACAGCGCCGTTCATAATGTAGCACCTCAATAAAAAAAATAATGTGTCCTTATCTTTATCTGACTCAAAATCAAAGATGCCGGCTTTTTTCATACCATTGCCACCGACCGCCGACCGCTGTCGGGTCTCTAGGAAAGAAACCTACGTCGCCGGGCGACAACTAAAATCCAGTTTATATTTTATTATAATCGATCCTGACGAATAAATGAATTTTACAAATGAATGAATTTTATAAATGAATGGTTTTTGCTGCCGAATTAATATATTTCAAGGCAGATGACGCATCTATTCGATATTTTTATTCGAATAGTTTTCAACGAATGTTTTCTTACTAGCTATCGAATTATTCGAATGAATTGCAACTATCGAATGTTTCGATAGTATTCATTTGATAGTTCCCACTACTAATATAGACGATATTAATTACTGTAAATTTATTTATTTATGCCAATTTATTTATCATAATTTATTTGTGGGATCTAAAACATTGAAGAATTGTTTTAATGTTTTCTCTGTAACAGATTATTTTCTTTTCTATTTCTTGCGTTGTTGGTTATTAGTTTTAGCATTTCCAAAATATCTGTCTGTTTATTATCGGGTAAAATTTTCAAACTGCTTTGTGAGAACATAAACATAAAAACGCTGGGACTTTATAAAACCAATAACCACCCTTGATAACATGATTCACTATCGCCGGATGTTTGTAAAGGATCTGGAAATTTTAGAAAAGCACGTACCTGAAATCCCACCGCTGCCACCAAATTTTAATTCCAAAAATATAATCAAAACAAAAAACTATGTGATCAGATTTCCTCTTCATTAAAATTTGGTGGCAGCTAAGGGGATTCACAAAAAATTAATTACCCAGATTCTTGTTTTGATTATATTTTTGATATCACACTTATGATATTTTTCTTGATTTTTTTAAATTTCTATTTTCCGTTTTTTTTTAAAATCATAATATCTACATAATATAACAACAAAGATAGTAGATTAAATTTGCAAGTGAAAGAAAATAGAAAAAAAACTCCAGTGGTTCTCAAAATTTAAGCAAAGAATATATATTTTTTTTTATTTTAAAAATAAAATATCTCGGATATTTTTTACTTATTTGAAAAATGGTAGAGACAATAAATACGAGCCCTAACAACTATATGTTGGGACAAGGTCTATTTTTGCAATAAAAATAGTAATTTGTTAAAACGACTCAATTTATTTTGTTTATTATTCTAAATTCAAACATTACAATATGATCTAGACAATTTTACTATATTTTTATAACTTTACAAATAAATCACTTTTGATAATAGCTTATTTTGACAAGATGAAGCCAAAGTTGCTGACAACTATATATTGAAACAGCACAACAAGAAATTTGCTTAATACGGAGTTACATCACCTTTCGCCTTAACAACTGCCTGAACTCTTAATGGCATTGTATTTACCAAAGATTGGCACATTTGAGGAGAAAAATTATCCCAAATTTCCTGCAGTTTTGTCCGCAAATCAAAAATTGTTCGTTGAGGGTGGTTTCTTAAATATTGCTTCATTTTATGCCACACAGTTTCTATAACATTGAGGTCCGGACTACTTGAAGGATGGGATAGAACTTTTATATTATTATTACCGAACCAATTTTCAGTTGATCTTACTGAATGGCACGATGCTCTGATCTTGTTGGAAAATATAGTCTTCGTTTGGAAACAATTCTTGAGCACTAGGCAAAAGTGAGGTCTCAAGAATATGTTGATATTTTTGGGCGTTAACAGTGCCATCTATAAAATTTAATTTGCCCAAACCTCTTGCTGACATGCAACCCCAAACCATAATCCCTTAGAAATTTAACAACCCTCTTTAAGCAATCTTTATGAAAGGCTTCTGCTTTATTTCGTATTATTCGTTTTCGATGATCTCCAACGCAAACATCAAATTTAGACTCATCGCTAAATATGACCTTATTCCAATCATTTTGTGTCCACGATAATTTAGATTTTGCCCAATTGTAGCGATTTTTCTTTTGAATTTCTGTCAGTAGCGGTTTTCCTTTGGCCTAAATAAGAATTTGTATCAATATACTTTAGGTAATTGAGTATCAGACCGCATTTGTGGATATATTTTCGGCAACGTTCTCTTGATATATTTAAACCAGTTACAGTATTCCATGTATCTGTTACTTCGCGAAGAGTACTTCTTCTCGCAGACTTGCAAATTTTACTAATTTCGTAAATTTCTCTGAGATACAAACTTTTGGCCTTCTCGAACTTTTACCTCTAACGTCCACATTGGCAGATTCGCCGTATTTTTTTATTATATTAAAGATCGTGGTTTTTGGTATACTTAAATCATCAGAAATTGTTCGAATTGTTTTTCCCGTACTGTATTGACGAATGATAATTTCGCGTAGTTTTTGATTTGTAGCTTTTCCACGGACCATTACTTTAGATTAAATTAACAAAATTGAAAATTAAAAAAATTAACATTTCTTACAGTAAATCTCACTACTCAAAGTATCGAGTCACTTACAAGCTGTCAATGCTGAAGTAAACAGTTTGCGACATTTGTGATGTTTATAGCAAAGCCGCCTATGATGATATTAATTATTTAAAAATACTTGCCCCAACATTTAGTTGTCAGCAAATTTGTCCTTTTATGAACAAAATCCGCTACTGTAAATATGGATTGATTTACAAATTCATAAAAATATTGTCAAGTTGTTTTTGGCTATGTTTATATTTAAAAAATTAAACATATATTTTTCAGTCATTTTGAAAAACCATGGCAATAATTCCATAATATTACCTTGTCCCAACATATAGTTGTTAGGGCTCGTATAATTCTTTTATCGAGATCTACAACCCCTAAAAATATTTGCACGTATTTAGGACTCACCCTGTATAAGGATTAAGATATTTGACCGATTCCCAATCTGAAATCAAATTTAATAAAGTAAATGATCACGGATATTGAATAAAAATGATCATAAATAAAGAAACTTGCCTAAAACTACTGAAACAATAATGGCATTTATTGTAGAATAACAGTGGCAATTTTGGCATGATTGTTTTTCTAAAAAGGATTGAGGTAAAACCCAAAACTAACATAAATTCACGGTCGTTTCTTTTTCGATCATAAAAGAAAGAATCCGTTGGTTCAACGCTAAAATGATTGAAATTATAGCTAATACACTTTAAAAGATTCCTCGTAAACAGAATTTTACTGCTATCCATGAGGAAACATAAAACGGTGCGAGTTTCGAACGACAAGAGAAAAGTTTCAAGTTAATAAACTGAATTTTGTTGGATCGAAATAAAATAATTCATATACAGGGTGTCCCAGGCTGAGCGTGCATTAGAAGTTTCTCTGCAATATCTAGATCGGAGATTTTTTGGACGTCATTGTTTCACAACGAGATCTCTCAATTAAAAATATTTTCAATATGAAGCCACTTCCGGAAATACCTGAAGTTAACGGCAACTTTCTTATTTTAAATGTGTACCCCCTTTTTTATTATATATTTAAATTCTCTATGAAATTTTATGAATTTTTATATCAAACAGTCTATACCTAGTATTAACCGTTTCTGAAAAAAAATATTTAAAATTTTTGGAAGAAAAAACTGCCTCAAAAAAAATGTAGAAATATTCGTTGCCAATGGCATTTACCAACTTGTTTATATATTAACTAGAGTGTACCCGCGACTTCGTTCGCGTCGAATTAATCATTTGTAATGGTGATGATAAAGCAAAGCAAGAATTGCCATTAACATACAAACTGGATAAAATTTTCTCACATTTATGTCAGCATGAGAAAAAACAATATAGCATATTATTATATAACTTGGTAATATTTGAGGGGTACTTTCATCTCGTTGGAATTTGACTTTCGAAATATCCGTTTGCCAAAAATAAGCTTTTTACGCCAAGCAGTTTAAGCAGAATCGTGGTTAACAAATTACCCAACTTTTTGGAACACCCTGTATGATTTTTTAAAAAATTTCAAATTATGTAAAAACACCAAATAAATTATGCTTGTCCAGGCGATTTCTCGAAAGACTAACCGTTTTTTAGATAACAAATATTGTAATATTTGAGGGGCGTTTTTACCCTCTTGGAATTTGAGATTCGAGAAACCCCTCCTAATCGAACCTCTACACCCCACAGTCAATCCGTTTGCCAAAAATCAGTTTTAAACGTCAAGCAGTTTAAGCAGAATCGTGATTACTCAATGGTCATATTTTATGAAACACCCTGTATAAATTTATAAAAAATCTTAAAATATGTAAAACAACAAAATAAAATATACGTGTTTAAGAGTTTTTCCGAAAAACTCACCGGTTTTTAAATAAAAAATATTTTAATATTTGAGGGATAGTTCCACCCCCTTAGAATTCGAGTTTCGAAAAATCCCTTCTTATCGAACCTCTACACCCTAAAGTCAATCTGTTTTCCAAAAATCAGGTCTTTACGTCAAGCGCTTTAAGCAGGATCGTGATTAATCAATGACCAGATTTTTCGAAACACCCTGTATACATTTTTAAAAAATCTTAAAATATGTAAAAAAACAAAATAAAATATACGTGTTTAAGCGGTTTTTCGGAAACTTGACCATTTTTTAAATAAAAAATATTGTAGTATTTGAGGGGTGGTTTCACGCTTTTGGAACTGGAATTTCGAAAAATTCCAGTTCTTCTTATCGAACCGCTACGCCCTAAAATCAACCTGAATGCCAAAATTGAGCTTCTTACGTTGAGTGATTTGAGCATGATCGTGATTAATCAGTATGTCAGTTACTTAAGGATTTTATACAGGGTGTTTCAAAACAAATGCGAAAAACTTCAGGGGGCGATTCCTTGTTCAAAATAAAGGGTAGTTTGCTTCATAAACGTTGGGTCAAAAGTCAACCATTAGGGAGATATCGCGGTACAAAGATGGCGGAAAAATAATGTTTTTATTTTTTATCTTGAAAACGAAAAGAGATAGACTAATAAAATTTTATGGAAGCATTACTGTTATGAAAACACACTTTCTGGTAATTTTTTCACTTTTTTAAAATGATTGGAAGGGGTTGAAATTAACTACCCCTATCATTCTTGTTAACGAAATTTAAAGAAAAATCTTATCAAGCACATGCAAAAAAATTAATTTGGATAGTTTAGTTTGTTTAGAAACTTTTTTATCTCTTGTATTTTTTTGATAAAACTCACCGATTTGAAATTAAAAAATAAAATGTAAAGCATTACATGTCAGGACAAAAAACATTTTCTGATAAAGAATCTAGTAGGCTGCTGTAATTTTTTTAGGAAAAAATCTAGTCGGCCGTTGTTACTTTTTAGGATGTTCCTAATATTATTTTATTTGACGTTACTCTACTGCAATACGTTATTATCTAGATGATTATTATTATTGTTATTATCACTAGATTCTAAATCTAAAAATGTTTTTTGTCCTGACATGTAATGCTTTACATTTTATTTTTTAATTTCCAATCGGTGAGTTTTATCAAAAAAACACAAGAGGTAAAAAAGTTTCTAAACAAACTAAACTATCCAAATTAAAGCGTGTGTTTGATAAGATTTTTCTTTAAATTTCGTTAACAAGAATGATAGGGGTTGTTTATTTCAACCCCTTCCTCTAATTTTAAAAAAGTAAAAACATTACCTGAAAGTGTGTTTTCATAACAGTAATGCTTCCATAAAATTTCATTAGTCTATCTCTTTTCGTTTTCAAGATAAAAAATAAAAACATTATTTTTCCGCCATCTTTGTACCGCGATATCTCCCTAATGGTTGACTTTTGACCCAACGTTTATAAAGCAAACTACCCTTTATTTTGAACAAGGAATCACCCCCTAAAGTTTTTCGCATTTGTTTTGAAACACCCTGTATATTAGTATAGATTTACTTTCTATGTTATTTTATTACTATAATTGTTAAATACACACTTTTTAATCATTTTTTAATTGAAATATGACCATAATAGATACCTAAACATCCCTAGCTGCAACAGTTTTTGATACCAATAGTTAATTTAAAAGCGATGTTTTGTATTACTTTAAAAAACGAAAAAATCATTTTAGTCACATTTGCTCAAATAAAATAATTTGCACCAGCTATATATTATACGCCTTGATACAAAATCGATGGAATTTTAATCTGTTGCAACATAAAAACCATAAAAAAGTTAGTAACATCAATATTCATGTCCACATAAAGGTTTAGAGCCGAAAATAAAAACTAGATTTGATTTGAAATTTTTAACGGGCATACTAGTGTTCGCACTGGTCAATAAAGATATTCAGAAATTATTATTTCAAGGAATTTATTCCGAGTAGAAAAAATATTGTGCTGGGTTGGCGTTGGTTTCTATGTAATTTGACAAATACATAAAGCTGTCTCTTTAGTTGTCAGTTTTGAGTCAATATTTTTTAATTTTCTTTCGCGTCGATTGCTGATTGAATTGGAGCCAGGAATGGCTCAAAACGAAATAAGTAAATCATCAACAGTTATTCAGGCTGAGGCGACAAACGCCATATCCAGATTACTTCTATTTAAATCCAGAATAACTAATGAAAAGGAATACAAAATTTTTCAAAAATGGAAGCAATTAAAAAACGTGCGAGAAGAAATAAAGTTTTCAACCAAAGACATTATAAAGATAGACCGAACATCTCATTCATAAATACTCGTTGGTAGTGTATCAAACATTCCAATGTGTCAAACAAGGACAGAAGAGACAGAGAAGTCTAAAATTTCCGTCCCCGGCAAATAGGCGCATTTGGACTGTTCTATTGGCCAATGGCGTATCGTTTTTTGGAACGAATTTAATTAGTAAAGTAAAAGTAAATTAATTAGTAAAATTTATACTCTATATAAATATACTACATTAACACTTTTTCGTCAGATGAGTTTTGTTATAAGGTCTAATATAATAATATAATTAATATGCCACATATACTTATGTTGAAACGTTAGTAGGTGGTTTTCGAAAATCGATCCAACATCGATTTTCAATTTAAACTTTCAGTTACTTCTATATAAACTTTCAGTTACTTTTGAATTTTTACAGGGTGACTCAGGCTTCCGGAACAGTTCTATATTAGGTTTGTGGTTGGTCACTTTTCTTTCAATTTTTTTTCAGAATATTAAGGCAATGGTAAAGCACATTTTAGACATTTTTGTGGACATAGGTGGTCGGAACATATTTTCAAACTAGTTCAAAAGTTGTAGATTTGCCGTTAAATTTCCATTCCAGAAATACCTAGGGTTGCCACCTGTCCTTTTTTGAAAAGGACAGTCCTTTTTTGGAATAACTTGTCCTTTTGACTTTTTTTGACTTAAAAAGTCATTTTTATTTTCGTATTTTCCCTGAGAAAATTACCTACAGCAAACAGATATATTCTTTTAGTCCAAATTTAATTAGAGATATTATAAAACTTATATAAATAAATTTTTCTTGTTTAGAATAGGCAACAGTATTTAGAACTTCCCGTTTAATCTGAAATGATAGTTTAGGTTTTAGTTTTACCTTTTTTGATCTTAAAAAGAACTTCAAAATTAGTAATTAGTAACGATTTAGTTAGTTCGCAATCGATAGCTTCCTGTGAAGTACTGTGTAATAGTTGTTTAATCTTGTATTATTAATAACTTATACTATATTATATATACATAATACCTAAAATCAATATTTAATGAGAAAATTGTTTTTTTGAAAATGTAAGACAAGATTTGACTCTTTCGCTCTTCTTCTTGTATTATGATGGCTCTGATACGAGACAATTACCTTTTAGTCTCTCAGTAGAAGGCATTTATCATTAAAAGTATCAAATCTGTGTGCTACAGTATGGGATTTCTGTCGCATAATAATGAATATTACGTTTGCTTCATCTACATTACCGTAGATGGAGCTCAAAGCTTGGTAGGGTTTGTATAAATAAACAAAATACAAGAAGCAAAAAAATATTAAGGCCTGACCCCTACATATATGCTTATTATCGGCATTAAGTTCATCAGACTGAAGGGAACAGCCATTCGACGGCCGGTTTCGGAGATTTATCTCCATCGGTAGGCCGACTTTGCTGTAATCCTCAATCCGACAAACGAAAAGCAGAAAATAGCATTTGAGTACAAAACGTACTACTATGGCGAGTGCTAGATGGCGAGAGCAGCTAGTAGTAATAGGTAAAAAGCTTTTTTGGAGGCCTGGGTCACTCTGTATATAGGTATGTATAAAACTAGTAGCCTAAGAATTATTTACAGTTCGTCCCATTCTAAAAAAAAAGGTAAACACACCGTACAAATAACTCTAGAAAGAGGTATTTGTACAGTGGTAAAAAATTGTCTAAACAAGGCCGAAGGGGCAGATAAAATGTAAAAAAGGTCGGGTAACACCTTTGTTTATTTGTTGAGCAAAATTCCTTTAGAATATCGTATATAATGACCAAAAATGACACAATTTTAAGGAAAAAAATGTCACTTTCTGGCATATAATTAAATTTCAAATGCAACGTTTATATTCAAATTTGTTATGATCTACCACAGTTAGGTACTAATTGAGACGAATTATAATTCAATTACCGGCTACTACGTTCTTGTTTTAATATATTAATTACAAATATAATTAGAAATTATTTTGATTGTGAAAGGCTCCCTTGTGGGACGCCTATGTACAATGACGACGGAAATATAAAAATGTGAAAACAATACGCACCTGTGAAAAGACAAATTCGGGTAATTTGAGCTTATTTTTCCACACACTTGACACTGTCGTACCATACTGAATTCGCAGATTCAAAAGTACGTTAAACAAAAACAAAAACCACCGAAAAACACTGAAAAGTTCACTTTCGTCTTGATTCCGACTTCAAACACACCGCAAGCTAAACGTTAACTATTAATTTAATTAAGAAATTGAGATTTATTGATATCCGGTAAAGGTTTTAAAGTCACCTTTTCTGTAAATCAAACTGAGTAGATAGGCGCAAATTTGAGATGTGGCAATGTCGCCTTCTCTATCTCAGTTGGTTTTTACAGTACGTAGTCAACCTCCGATTGTTTGATCGGGTTAAAATGTCTCATGTGATATCTGTTCTTACTAAATCTATGTTTTTAACCTATCTTCGCTGTTAAAGTATCATTTAATCTACTCTTGCGGTTAAAGTACTATTTTATCTACTATTTTTGATAGATATAACGCAATTTTAACAGTTCCTATGGAAAAAATAGATTTATGTTACAATATAAACCACTGTTTTATTTTACAGTTTCAAAATTCAGACTATTGGTAAAAAGCACTATTAATCAACGACTTCCGCATGTTTTTCTTTAATACAAATATAAATAACATATAAAATATAAGTGTGGCATATTTTTTGCCAGCAAAAAATTCCCGTCGCGACAAGCTCGCATACAGAACAATTAATTAAAATATTCCCGAAACCGGGAACATTATAATTAATACCACAGAAACGCGGAGGCGTGTATTGTGCAACCGGAACTTTAAAGTTTTTATTCAAGCGTATGAGTCGGGTAACATTATGTGATACTAAATTAAAGTTCGCGGTAGAACGTTGCTAGATGACTATATTAAAAATTTCAGTCATATATTTATGAATACAGGCTACGTACTGCTTCCTTTAGTCATCTTTCAAATAACAAATTGCCTTTTAATATTGCAATATTCTACGGCTTGAATTAGGCATGATATTAAACTGTATTCAAGTAGATAATGTCAGCGACAACATTTTTGAAGGCTAATTTACCTTAGTTTTCACCAAACGGTAGATTGTAACTTTTTTTAAAACCCATTACATTAATTTACATCTGTTTCATCAACAACTGATGTAAAATACAATGAGATGCAAAAAAAAACAATGGAAACATTTATCGTCAAGTTTAAAATGATAATTTTTTTTTAATTTTTAGCCCTATTTTCTTGAATTTTTTTAGCAAAAAAGGATATAAAATATAACAGGCTATATAAAATCAATAAAATGAAAAATATACATAAAATGATATATACATGTACTGATTTCTTTCAAAAATCGACAACTATGAAACTGTGATCCCTTCCCCGACACACACGCTACATTGTGAGACAGGAAACTGTAGAGAGAAACAAGCCCTATAACATAGGATACAACATTTTAATGAACAGTGCTTTCCATAAAATGAATAAAATGAAAAGTATACGGAATAATATACATTTACTGATTTCTTTCGAAGATCGACAACTATGAAACTATGAACCCTTCCCGGACACAAACGGTACATTGTGAAACAGAAAATTGTACAGAGAAACTAGCTATATAACATAGGATATATAACATAGGATACAACATTTTAATGAACAGTGCTTTCCATAAAATCAATAAAATGAAAAATATACGAAATAATATACATGTACTGATTTCTTTCGAAAATCGACAACTATGAAACTATGAACCCTTCCCCGACACAAACGCTACATTGTGAGACAGGAAATTGTAGAGAGAAACAAGCTCTATAACATAGGATACAACATTTTAATGAACAGTGCTTTCCATAAAATCAATAAAATGAAAAATATACGAAATAATATACATGTACTGATTTCTTTCGAAAATCGACAACTATGAAACTATGAACCCTTCCCCGACACAAACGCTACATTGTGAGACAGGAAATTGTAGAGAGAAACAAGCTCTATAACATAGGATACAACATTTTAATGAACAGTGCTTTCCATAAAATCAATAAAATGAAAAATATACGAAATAATATACATGTACTGATTTCTTTCGAAAATCGACAACTATGAAACTATGAACCCTTCCCCGACACAAACGCTACATTGTGAGACAGGAAATTGTAGAGAGAAACAAGCTCTATAACATAGGATACAACATTTTAATGAACAGTGCTTTCCATAAAATAAATAAAATGAAAAATATACGAAATAATATACATGTACTCATTTCTTTCGAAAATCGAGAACTATGAAACTGTGGTCCTTTCCCCGACACAAACGGTACATTGTGGGACAGGAAATTGTAAAGAGAAACAAACCCTATAATATAGGATACAACATTTTAATCAACAGTGATTTCCATAAAATCCATAAAATGAAAAATTTACGAAATAAAATACATGTACTGATTTCTTTCCAAAATCGACCAACTATGAAACTAACGATCCCTTCCCCGACACAAACGGTACATTGTGAGACGGGAAATTGTGGAGAGAAACAAATCCTATAACATAGGATACAACATTTTAATGAACAGTGCTTTCCATAAAATCAATAAAATGAAAAATATACGAAATAAACTATGTAATACGATTTCTTTGGAAAATCGACATCTATGAAACTATGAACCCTTCCCGGACACAAACGGTACATTGTGAGACAGGAAATTGTAGAGAGAAACAAGCCCTATAACATAGGATACAACATTTTAATGAACAGTGCTTTCCATAAAATCAATAAAATGAGAAATATACGAAATAATATAAATGTAGTGATTTCTTTCGAAAATCGACAACTATGAAACTATGATCCGTTCTCCGACACAAACAGTACATTGTGAGACAGGAAATTGTAGAGAGAACAAGCCCTATAACATAGGATACAACATTTTAATGAACAGAGAGCTTTCCATAAAATCAATATAATGAAAATTATACGAAATAATATACATGTACTGATTTCTTTCGAAAACTGACAACTATGGAATTATGAACCCTTCCCGGACACAAACGGTACATTGTGAGACAGGAAATTGTAGAGAGAAACAAGCTCTATAACATAGGATACAACATTTTAATGAAATGAGTCGGGATGTTAAGTTCATACGCTTTCTCGATAATTTATCGTACGTTTAATATTTGCTCTTTAGTACCTTTGCCGGGCATGAAATCTGTTTGCTCTTCAGATATTTCTTTTAGAATGAAGTATTTTGAGGGCTATTGATAAGGTGTAGCAATACTTTACTAGTGTGATTAATAAGCGCTATTGTTCTATAATTAAAAGTGGTATAAATAGTGATTCGCACCATTCTAATGACCATCTACCAGATTCCCATATCATAGAGCATAGTTTGTGGATGATCTCTGTACCTACCTCTCCCATCGTCTTTATAATTTCATCCTTAATTTTATCCACACCAGGGGTCTTTTTGAAATATATCATAATCTCAACAAAATAATATCAGAGAGATTTAAAACTCAACTATCAATGTTTCACTGTAAAAATGTTGAACAATTTCCAGTTTTAAGCGAAAGTACGTAAGGCAGTAAATCATTTTCCACTTATCGCCTCGCAATCGAACCGGCTTTTTGTTCGTTAAAAGAAGAACTGAAATTGAATTCGTCCCTCGCCATATATTCTTTCCTTTTTTATTTCGTTTCTGGCGATTTTTATTCGACAAATTTCAGCACGACTCTCACGTTCTTGCAGTTGGAAAGTCTTACTGAACAGCCGAGTGTGTTTTACAGTAGACGGAAAGATTAAATGAACAAAATAAAGAGAAACATGTGAATGTATTTTTTTCTGTTTCAAAATTTTAGTTTTGTTGGTATTACATTTTTATGCAATCTTATGATTTAGTAAAAAATCCTGTGAAACATACTTTCAGTACTTTTATCAAATCAGTTTAGTTATTTGTAGCTGTATCTACATTATTATACATTCACCAACAGGAAAAACAGGCACCTTAAAATTTTGATGTATTTTAAAGTTGTAATATACGGGGTCGCTGTTAGGTACGGAAACGACAAATAATAATAACGAATAATACAAAAATTATTGGGTTAAGTTATTAAGATCTATACAATGTTCTTTATCAACAATATGTTCTGCAACGCAAGATTTATCAGGTCTACCATATCTTATCTGAGCTAAATATTCTTTAAATCTAGTTAATATTGATCTTCTAGTTTGCCCAACATATTTCTGATTACAATCTTTACAAGAAATTTCATAAATACCCGACCTTTCCAGTAGAGGTGTTTTATCCTTTGGATTACCTAATAATTGTTGTAATTTATTATTAGCACTATACACAAGTTTATAATTGACATTCTTAAAATTCCTTTTTAGACCACGGGATAACTGTCTATCAAACGGTATTGAAAAATATTTTGACGTATCTTTCTCCACTTGAAAAGTCGAATTTTCAGAAATCATTAACCTATACCTACGTTTTCGGATTATTTTATCAACTAGTGAAGGAGAATATCCATTACACTCAGCTACATTCCTAATGTAATCTCTTTCTATTTCATATAACGAAACGCGCGTCCAGTGTAAAAGTAACTTTGTTGAAAATAGAATAGATAAAAACCTTAACATCAATGTGTGTTTCTATTCTCCCGAATAGCAGGTGAATAGAAACACAAATGTTATTTTTATTTAATGTTTATACGCATATTTTTCAAAAATCAAATTACATGTATACGCAAAGAACAAACAAAGACCCATGTTTTAAAATATTCGGGAAAATAATACCAAATTTTTATCAACAGGTATATCGCTAATAGCCTACAAAACTGTTTCTATTCACCCCATTTTACGGTATACAAGGTTTGTCATAAAGTTGTGGCAACAAATTTTATATTTTTTAAATGAAACCCCCTGTATATTATTGCATATTTCAATTCTTCCTTCAATTTTAAGCAATCTTAAGCAAAGTGTTAAACGAAAATTTTGTAATTTCCAAACTTGATATACATACTCTCATTTTATACATCTATAAATGCTAACTTTAGAACTAATATCAAATATTATTAAGTATGACAGTTTCGGCAGAATGGCATCGTTAAATGAAACTGAACCCCCCCCCCCTATCTAAATTAATTAAACCAAATCGTTTGTGGTATTTTCAAAAGCCAATAATTCGGGAACGGTTGGTTTGAAGTACATTGTGTGTATTTCGATTTTAGCTTAGAATTGAAGAAAGAATTGAAATGTGCAGTAATATACAGAGAATTCTATTTAAAAAAAAAACTTTTATGTGCCACGACTTTATGACCGATCCTGTATACTTGAATTTATTACTCGCTCTCGCAGTACCTCCTATATTAAAATATAGGAGGTTATTAGTTAAAACTAATAATGGACCGTTTCCATACATAAAAGCGACACTGTATTTGCTGTTGTAACACAAAAAGTTCCAAAAACCACAACTGTTATCTTTAAACTCTTACAAAAAAGCATTTTGTTGTAAAAAGCTCTAAAACTGACCGAGCTGTAAAATAAACTAGTAAAAGCGTTCTAAGATGAAAACTAAATTCCTTGGAATTTGGTAAAATAAAACTAACGCTGCATCAAAAGGAGCAACAAATGGAACAAGATAAAACCACTTTTTATTAATGCGCCTTTAAGTAAAGTACAAAATGGGTGCTAAAAGATAGAGAAATAGTTTTCTTGGAATTTTAAAAACCTGTATTGCAGAAGCTTAATATTATCGTAAACAGTTTAAACTGTATACTTTTCACTTATTCTCGGATTTTTAGATATATCAAAATTCCCATTTATAACTCTTTTTTTCTTAGCTAAAGACTTCTAACTATCGCCCAATTGCACTCCTTCCAACGCTATGATCTATCATAGAAAGGTTGGTTAAAAGACGGCTGGTATCTTTTCTGTTTAAGTACAAAATACTTACTGAATATCAATTTGGATTTCTAAGCAACAAGTCCACAAATGAAGCTATGTTTTCCCTCCTTAA
The DNA here is from genome assembly GCF_002938485.1 of Sitophilus oryzae. NCBI lineage: Eukaryota > Metazoa > Arthropoda > Insecta > Coleoptera > Curculionidae > Sitophilus > Sitophilus oryzae. Next base: position 404,297 of record NW_022146977.1, read on the forward strand.
TAAAGTTTACTCCAGCCTAAACAACCATCATTCTACAGCAACAATTTTCTGTGATTTTTCTAAGGCGTTCGATTGTGTAAATCATAAGATCCTAATTAATAAACTGCAGCACTATGGGTCCAGGGGGTCATCTCTCGAATGGTTTAAGTCGTATCTGAGGAACAGAAGTCAACTTGTGAGGGTGGATACCACGTTGTCTTCTAGCAAGCCAATAGAATGTGGAGTACCACAAGGCTCAGTACTAGGCCCTATTTTGTTTCTTCTTTTTATTAACGACATTGCTAACATAAACATCAGTGGCAAAATATGTCTTTTTGCGGACGACATTAGCAACAAGGACATCACGACATTTCATAGGATTATATCAAATGACTTAATCACCATTAAATCTTGGTGCGATTCGAACCTCCTGAGTCTGAACATTTCTAAAACTAAAGCTTTGTCGTATAAAAACTCGTTGCAGCCTTTTGTACTTAACAACACCACCATTGACGTCGTAAAATCTGTAAAATTCTTAGGGCTTGTTGTGGACAATTCTCTGAAATGAGATATACATATCGAAGCTTTGTCGAAAAAATTGAGCTCTGCCTGTTTTGCATTAAGGTCTGTTTCTAAGGAGCTTAACTTGTCAGTGGCTAGAACTGTTTATTATGCACTTTTTGAGTCGCACCTCAGGTATGCCCTTCCATTCTGGGGTACGTGTTGTGCGACTCAATTTGACCGCATTTTCAAGCTCCAGAAGAGAGCTGTTCGATATTCACTGGGACTAAACAGCAGAACTCATTGCCGGGACTTTTTTAAAGAATTAAAAATATTGACTCTTCCTTCCTTATTTATATTTGAATCCGTTTGCCTAATACGTAAACATGTATCAGCTTCTCCAGAAAGGCCATCTCACACTTATCCACTCAGGAACGCGGAGCAAGATCTTTATCTACGTACCCCACGCTCAGAGTTAGTTAAAAGTTTAATATTATACAACTCGAAAAAAATGCACAATCACCTGCCATTTGAAATAAAATCCATAATATCATTTTTTTCATTTCGCAAAGCATTGAACTCTCATTTACTAGACAAGGCTTTCTACACCGTAAATGAATTATATTTTGAAAATCGAATTTGATCTTGTAAACACTGGTCTAATATTTACTAATGACATCGAAATGAATTTATTTAGAGGTCATTGATATTTTACTATAAACTAGCTAAATATTTTTGAATATTATTTTTATTTTTTTGTTCTTTGACATTGTAAACATTTATAAATGTTTATTTTAACAATAAGACTGACAATATTATTTGTATAATGTTTTGTATTATCTTTTGTTTATTTGTTTGTGTACCTTGTTTTTTTTACTTTGTTTGTTAGTTTACTTTTGTCTACAAATTGAAAAATTTTTTGACAATAAAGGCATTTATTTATTTATTTATTTAAAAATGATATTACTCTAGCCTATAAAATGCAAAAAAATATAAAGGATAATTTTTATTGATCTCATATAACAAGGTTTAAATAGATTTAAACTATATTTAATAGATATTTCAATAACGGCAGGATTGTTAAAAACATACGTTGTAGATTCCGATTCTTTCAAAGGTTTAATCAGGCAGTTTACAAGGGAAGATTTTATAGCATTCATTTTATTCCCGATGTAAGCACCTAACGAGATTTATCACGCGGGAATTTATATCCAATCCCATTAAAAGATTATACCGCTGTAATTTATTTTTTTCACAATCAAATAAACCCTTTATTGCCAGTTCCTTTATTGTTCAAGATAAAGCAGCAATATCTCTGACAATACTAAAACTGATTTATGTCCGATGTTAATATAATTAAATATATACAGAGCATTCAAAGTTTTTATTGCATTTTTTTGGTTTGGAATAATATTTCTCTAAACAATTTATATTATTAGTAGTTATTGATATTTGTGATAATTATGTTTATCTGCGTTCTTTTTAGTGTTATTTTTATAAATGACATTTATTTTTACATGACAAAGATCTCAGATTCAGAATACTCGAATTTATAAAAATAGTTTCTTTTTTTATATTTAAATAAATGTTTTTTTTTTTTTAAAGATAATAAATAGGATTATTCCAACTCATCATGCAATTACAAATAATTTCTTTTTCGTGCATTTCTTTTGCAGTGTTGCAATTTATCAGTTCAATAATTTTAAATTCTTTTAACTGCAATTCTTCCGTTTTACTTGAAAACCAACTCTCCTCGAAATAATTCTAAATCTTTCTTTTTGTTCTTGCCAAATTGAGTCAAGTTTAAAATTTGGGCATTTCCATTGAGGTGTATTTGGTTTTATCTCGCTCCGATTGTGTGCTCATTTCAGTTTTAAACGAATTATAAAATATTGCAAGATTAGTTTGCATTTTTTTATATTAAATATACAGACCGGACCATCGTAGTAGTAACATAGGCAGAACCGGACGAATTAAAAGCAGGCGAAAAAATGCGATAAAATAAAATTAGGTCGATATGTGATAAGAATGTTTCAGAATTTGTATTTGTTCGTGTTTTAATAGCCAAAACGAATACATAGATTCTCGCGACAGTTCTCGTGTAAAATTTATTTTTTAAGTAAAATAATGGATGTTTACGAAGTTCGTGAGAAAATTCAAATTGTAAAATGGTATTTCCAAAATAGGTCTTATTGGGATATACAAACAATATTTCCACAAACTTTTGTAGACAGGCCAATTCCATCTCTACCTACTGTATCAAGAGTTATTAATAATTTTGAAACACATGGGTGCGTGTTCCCACAAAAACAAAAAAGCCTGATGTGTTGATTAATGAAGAACAGGAGTTAAAGCAACTGTTCATTTGTGCTACCGGGGATCAAAATCCCACGTTTTCAAGTAATCAAATTGCTGAGGTGGTTGTCCTGTCCACAATGCCCCTATTGTTCACGAATATTTGAACAATACTTTTCCCAACCGTTTAATTAGTGGATATGGAACTATTTTGTGGCCCGCTAGATCACCAGATCTTTCTCCCAATGACTTATTTTTGTGGGGTTATGTAAAATCCAAAGAGTATGGTTATAATAGGGTTAATAATCTGGAGCTTCAAGTAAAAATACGAGAGGCTTTCCAAACTATTAGCCCTAATATGTTAGCCAATGTCAGACGAATTTTACGACCGCCTGGGCTTCTGTCTAGCACAAGAAGATGGCCTTTTTGGACACTTGTTATAACTTTTTTTTATTTAGAGTAATATTTTAATTTTTTTTGGGTTTAGAGAATTTATTTATTTTTAGTTTTAGCTTGTAAACACACTCAAATAATAAATATTTAAGTATTTTCATTTTAAATGTTACCTTAAGTGAAGGTAAACACTTAAAATGAAAATAATAAATACTCGGCACTCCTCGAGTCGTATTCCTAGTCTGTCATGACCGACCCGTACAAGCACAACTGCAACTGCGTACTGCCTGACCAGCCGACTAGCCGGCAGTGACTCTCGAGTACGAACGCAAAACGGGTAAACGTAAATTCGTCCGGCAACTTGCTATGTTACTAGTAGCCTGGTCTTCTCTGTATGTTGGAACTGGCAGATTAAACTACTAAGATTTGCAAAAATGTTTTATACAGGTCCCAGAAATAAGTGCAAGTATTTTATATGGTGGTAGATCTGGTCAAAAGAAACATTTTTTCTCTTTACCGTTTTTCAAATAAGTCCAAAATAACCGATTTATTTTACTTTGAAAATTTAAACAAAAAATGTTTTTTGCATAAATTTTGATAATCACTGGATTTAAAAAAAGCTGTATTCAACAGAACTACATCTTTTTATAATACTGTATCGAACAAAACCAAACCAAACATCAGCAAGGGTGTTATTTTTACTGACTATTCAAAAGCATCGGTTTGGTTCATCCTATCTTTCCCAGTTGTACATTATTTATCGAAATAGGGTTTCCAATAACCATACGCTGTGTTTTATAGATTTGTTTTCCCCTAGGGATTTGGGTAGATTAAGTAAAAAGGTCTGACAATATTTTATTATAGGATTACGTAAAAAGGTAGCCGTAGAGGATAATGTCCCTTAAAATTCAATAAAGTAATATGCAACAGGGCATTTGAAGTTTAGAAAGGTGTTTCATGAACGAGAATTTAATGCTCATTTATTTTTTTAAATATTACTTTAATTTAATTTTGAGTAGTTTTGTTAAATTTTTAGGATATCTAAATAATTTTAGAAAAAAAACGGTTTATATTGTTCTAGAGAAAAACGAACAAAGTATATTATTTTTATTTACCTTTTCAAGTGCTGTAACTTCTTCGGAAAGCATTTTAGGGCATATATTTATATAAAGTATTGTAAGAAATTAAAATGGGAAAATAGAGGTTTAAACATCGATGGGGTACACCTTAGCCATCTTAGGTTCGCAAACGATATTGTCTTGCTGAGCACCGACATTCAAGAACACCATGCTAAAAGAGCTAAATGAACTTGAAGAAGACCAAGATAATGAGCAACAATATCCATAACATTACCGTAGACAACGTTGTTATTGAAAACGTAGAGCATTATAAACACACCACATCGTTAGTAATATTATTATTTGCATTTCTGATATAATAAAATTAAAATAAATAAATAGTTTACAGGACGCATTGGAAATAAAAATGCGAAATTTACCGAATTTTACAAATTTACCTTGATTTTTATTGAACTGAAAAAAATACACACATTTTTTTTTTATTCTAAACTGTGAATTAAAAAAAAAGATAAAACCATTTTTACTTAATAAAGGGTATGGCCTCCTCTACTGTTCATTACAGCCCTACATCGTCTCTCCATGCTCCTGATCAGGTTGTCGATCTCTTCTTGAGGTACAGCCTGCCACGCTGCATTCACGGCCCGAACCAGATCCCTACGAGTTTTACGAGGCATACCCGTTCTCAAAATGCTTCTTTGGACCGCGTCCCATACGTGCTCGATGGGGTTAAGGTCAGGAGATTGTGCCGGCCAGTGTCGTATGTGGTGAACAACCCTGTATATATTATTTTTGTTTTTTTTATCTGTAGAGTCAAATCCCGAAGTTAGATATATTATTTTTTACATCCTTTATATCACTGGGTATAATATTGGGAAAGATGAATTACTAAATTTAAAAATACCGCTCAATCACACTGCTAATACTTTTTCCGGATGTATTTATTTCTTTTTTAAACGTCGACTGGGTTTTGCCGCCTTTTCCCTGCTTCATGATTTATTGAAATTCAATTTTAAATAGCCATATATCCTTTTTCATGATTGTTTTCCATTTTGGAATAAGTGAGGGAGTCTAAACGGAATTGTCTGGTGGTGGATATTTTATTGGTTTTTAATATAATATGATCGAGAAAAAAACGACGTCAGTAATGGCTATGAAATGAAGATCACTGTCATTTTGTATGTAAAATTATATGGGGAATGTAATCGATCGTCATCTCCAAGTTTTTTTACCAGTTCCTGATTTTCCATATAAAATAATATTTTACTGATAACAACAGGAAATATTATAATATTGATTGTAGAATGGAATTATTGAAATTTCGTGCATAATATATTAGCGTCTATTACAAATAAAGTTGAGGGTTCTCATTAGACCTGGAGGTATATTACGCATTATATATGCGAAATCAAACAACCGCTCTGCACAGTCGAATATACCAGAAATTCAGTAAACAAGAATTGCTAATTAGGAGGACATAAATACAATTGTATTCAGATAATGAATAGAAATTGTTTATTGGCTATACAGGGTGAGTGTCCTAAATAAGTTCAGGCAGTTAACTACAGCCTGCAAAAATTTTCAAACTTTTTTTCTATTTCTGTATTTTAATTTTAGATAAAGCCAATCTTCTTTTTATCACGCCTTCTTCTGCCGAAGGTTGGCGATCCAAATGGCAATTGTGGCTCTGGAAACTGCAGTCCGGAAGATTTCCGCAGACGAACGTTCAAACCATCTCCTTAAACAAAATAAAAACACTAAATCACCAGAATACACCAAAACACTTTTACTTTTACACTGGACGCGCGTTTCGCTAACCATGTTAGCATCATCAGCAGATGATTATAAACTCAGCAGATGATTATTAAACGTTTAGCAAATTAATAGAAAAACTTCAGTACACTATTTGGTTTTAACAACCTGAAAACGGCTGAAACTGTTACTGCATTTTCACAAAATTCTTTTTAACCCTCGGACAGGCGCGTACTTTAGAAGCACACGACCGGGCGCCTAACCGTACCGCATTTATATTTTTTAAGTATAATGTAATTTAAAATAAATAACATATTTCTTTAAAAACACTAAATTGCATTGTTCTCGGCTCCAATTAAAATGGACAAAGCTCGTTTTTCCCGTGTAGTCTTCAAATGATGTTGTTTTGGAATTTATGGATTTATAAGAAAATGAGCCCTTCATGTGGATAGCCAAACATAAAGAACATACAAATCGTATTGCATAATATAGTAACCTATAGACTACAAGTCGGTAAAATAAAAAAATTACAAGATATAAGGGAAAACCTCGTTATTTTTAACGATATCTTCATAGCATCTAACCGTTCGATATTCTTATTAAATGTGTCTGATAAAACACATTATCCAAATTAGAGCTGTCGGAGAAAGGAGTTAAGTTCGAATATCCATTCGAGATTTTAAAACTGATTGCTGATTTACCGTCGACCATTAAATCTGACATAAACAGATCTTTGCCGGCGATATTTGCAAAAGATAAGCAAACTTGTGGAAATATATTGCGTTGGGGACTTTATCGACATTGGTACGAAGAGGACTTTTCGTTTGAAAAGTTCCTTTTTATATTGTGAAACGCCATTAAGTAAACTACGTGGTGATATAAATTGCGAAAAAGAAAAATTTAAGTTCGTGCGATATTTTTGATAGAAAAATTTAACATAAAAACTCCAATTTATTGAATCTTGATGGTATTTTTGGTTCTATAGACTAAAATTAATATCATATTTTTACAAGACATAATAATACATTAGATTTAATAAAATTTTACTTAAATAATGTACAGGGTGTCCCATTTTAGTTAAACTCATACGGTATCTCCGTTATTAGTGAAAATAGAAGGGTGTGGTTTCCGAAAACTTGTCCTAATTTTTTGTCAAGTGTCAAATTCAACAAGTGTAAAGATGGTTTCTCAATATACAGGGTGGTCCGAACTGTATCCTGGAAACTTCGGCAGAATATTCTGCAAATAAAGATAAGTAAAATAGTTCGTTTAAATTATGTAGTAAAATGCTTAGTTTGAAGTAACGTCAATATTTGGATCAAAATTGGTGTCTGGGAGTTTTTTGGCATGGGAAATATGATTTTGATGTCAATATGACTCCTATTTATAGAGAGCGCCACCTACATGTGTTTTAACTCTTTTGAAGAGCAATAAACTTTTCGTGCCTACCTGTATAAAACCAACCGAGTGAAAAATTATACATTTCCGTAATTTTTTACGTAAAAAATGCCTCTTAGCTAAAAAAAGAGATATTTTTTACGTAAAAAACGTCGTAAATGAATATGGTTAACAATAAGGTTTACAAAAGAACTTGTGAATTAAGAGAAGCACTCGAACTGACGGTAAGAGAGAAATTTAATTAAGTCGATCGGTCCTTCTATGAGAATAGGTAGTAATTCAGTTTTAAAAAGATGCAACTCAAAACAACGGCGGATTTTTTGAACATTTTCTAAAATAACTTAAAGTGTATGCAGTAATATTATTTTTTAAGTTTTAGTTTGTGTAATGTAAATTGTAAGGAACCGTTTAGTAATATAATCTAACTTTTTATAAGTTTTATAAATCATAATAGAATAAGAATATCATGCAATCCAATTGAAATTAGTCAAGAAAGATCAGAATTGGCTTAACTAAATGTAACTTTTCTAACATGTCTTGAAAACCGTTCTCTAAAAAACGGAACATTCACCGGTTAACGTATCCTCGAAAATGTATGGTCAAGAAAAGTTAAACCAATAATCCTACACGCTTTTCTTCATTTGAAAAATTCATATTTACAATTTTTGCTTATTCTAATTTACAAAGTTTGGATGTGACAGCTTCACATTTCCGAGAGGAAAGACGATTAAACTTGTTTCCATGGCTAACTAAGTGAAATTGTTTAAAATTTATAAGAATTGGCTATAACTCTGTAATTTTTCGAAGAAAACATAGTTTAGCTTATATCGCTAAAAAGCCTAAAAAATGGCGCTTTTTATGAAGTCATGGCCAACTATGGTTTCCATTTAAAAAAACATATGTTTGTGTCATATGTCAAAAATGACAAACTTTAGAAGAAAACAGAGGGCACAGTCTCATTAAGGATGTGATTATCTACAACTTTTATTTGAAAACTTTTGGTCAAAAACAGCCTATAATGGAGTTAGGGACAATTTTTAAAATAGCCGAAATTTGTTTTTTTTTTCGAAATATCTAGTAAGCCATGAACTTTTTCAAAAATCTGAAAGGCGCATATTTATGACCCCACAAAACTGCAATTTTTTCCCCTTTAACCGACTCTCTATCTCCAGTAGTTTCCGAGATACCCATGGAGAACATCGTAGGAAACTCACCCTGTATAAAAGACAGGGATCTTTATTTCATAGCCACGCTGACGCCGTTTTTTTCGATCATACGGTAGCTAGATCTAATTTTATTTTTCGTAAAAAAATATAAATTTAACATAACGGTTTATATTCCGACATGTTTTTAATTTAAAATTAATAATTTTATGTGAATAAATACGAATGTAGGTATACCCTACATATGAATGTTCTTAACAATCTAACCACTGAACATAGTCTGTACGATATTACTTAAGATGTACGTTATTGTTTAAGACTGAAAATGTTTTAGATGTTAAATGTAAAACTAGAACTTAAATATACACTTAGCTGTTCTTTTATGTAACCTTGCTTCAAACAGTAGCAGCGTGAGGTGGTCTAGCATCTCTGTACTGTCTGTCGGCGATCCTGTTGGCCAAAACAACAAAAGGGGACAGATTGAGGACACCATGAATCACTACAGCCGTAGCTACTGACTAGGCTTAGAAATGGGAGTGAAGCAGCATGGGACTCAAGCTGTGGCACTTATATGTAAGAAAAAAAATCATTCTTACTGGGGACACTCGTCCACAGGACATCTGTACATAAGTTAATGTCTGTACATAAGACACTACCCGTACCTTGGACCCTAAAAATATGAAACTCTTGTTTAAAACCAAACAAGATCTTATAAACAAAATTGAAACAAGATCTTATTAACAAAATGAACCTACCTCGAATTACTTCCGAGGGCTCACTAAATAATAAAGAACCTGTCCTTCCTTCCATGTGACATTCTGGAAGACAAAAGGAAAGGGACTCCAACGTGCCAGCAAAATATAATTACAAGTTAGGTTGGGGCATCCGCAACTCTACCCTAAAAATACGCAGTAATAGTAACGAATCTAAAAGGATAATATCTCATCTTTACCTGTAGCTTCGAAATAGCAGCTGATTCAGATTACACAGCAAGATTTAAATAATCACCATTTCTCAAAAACTGGGACTAATGGCGTCTGACAGGCCAGACGGTCAAACCAAAAGTGAAGTTAAATCACAGAGAGTTGACAGAAGCGATGTTGACAGCGCGCGCCTCCACAGAGCGATAGCAGGGTTGTGTCAAACGAAAACAGGGTTGTGGACTAGAGAACGTAAAAATTCGTCAAATAAATCATCAGGCCCGAACGATACGGAATCGGGTGACGATATGCCAGACATCATATATTATATATAAAAAAGACATGTAACGAACTAAAAACGTTACAACATTGTCAGTCTTATTGTTTCAAATAAACATTTATAAATGTTTACAATGTCAAAGAATAAAAAAATAAAAATAAGATTCAAACATATTTAGTAAGTTTATAGTAAATAGAGTAATAGCAAATATTAGACCGGTGTTTACAAGATCAAATTCGATTATCAAAATATAATACATTTACGGCGTATTTTCATAAAAAAATATAAATTTAACATAACGGTTTATATTCCGACATGTTTGTAATTTAAAATTAATAATTTTATGTGAATAAATACGAATGTAGGTATACCCTGATGGGACTTCAATCATCAAAATCAACCATCTATAATATTATTACTATTGATCAATAATTATAATTTATACATATACCTAACACAGAACCAACAGAAATAAAATACATTATTGGTTTTACTATAATACACTTATAAAGTAATAACTTTATCGCCTCTAAAATTACATTACATTACCGTAATTATCAATAATAAGCCGTTTGGGTTTTTGCGCGTTCAGTTATACCGAATTGGCCACTAAATAGTTTATGGTTGGCGGCAAACTAAATTGCGTTATATAATAAACCGTAACGATAGGGATAGTTAACATCATAAAATGTGAAAAATGTTTGAACAGAATTTATTTTCAAATATTTAAATTTTTAATACGTATTTCATTATAGAAATAATGTGCATGTTTATAAACTAGTCAAAACGAATTAGGGATTACTTTGATAAATTTCGTTTAAACAAAGAAAATATATTTATTTAAACATATAAACTTAGAAATATATTCCTTAGGAATTAAGTGTGAATGTAGTGTATGTGCACCTTGGTGTTCATGACGAAAAAAGTTGTCAAACTGCAGAAAAATTGTATTTTTATTATTAGTATTTTAATAAAGCACGCTTTTAGATGTTTCAAAAAACTTTTAATAAGAGTAACTTTAACTCAACATATATGTTTCGGCTTGTTAGGCCTTTTTCAAGAGTTTTTTAAGAACTAATCGTCTAACTACACTGTAACTATATATATATTTACTATGGGGGTGGGTTCAGAGAGTTTACAATAGGGGTAATAAAAAATGTGTTTAGAAATCCTTGTTGGTCGTTAACATTATTTTCGTTTTTAACAGATTTTAGTATTTCTAACTGTTCAATGTAATTTAAGCGTCTACCTTTTCATTCTCTGTGTAGTAACTTAATTGAGTTTTCATTAATTTTGTGATTATTTACTATACAATGAGTTGCAAGACCAGAACTATGCTGGAGATTATTAATAGACTTTACATGTTCTTTAATCCTTATATCTAAATTTCTACCTGTTTGGCCTATGTACACGGCATCACAATCATTGCAATCCACCCTATATACACCTGACTTATTTTTGACATTGGTTTTGTCTTTATTATTTAATAAAATTTGACCTAAATTTCTTTTTATTTATGTTAATAGTTTAGATTATTTGATATTTTGTTAGTTAAATTAGGAATGTAGTTTAAAAGTCGATAATTGTTATTGTCTTTAGAATTAGCGGAATAAAAATTTTTCATTAATATTTTCTTTTGTTTTTTCTTTAGCATATTATCAACAAGGGAACACTTATATCCATTGTTGATGGCGATTTGTTTAATAATATTTAACTCAGTGGAAACATTACTAATCTATGAATTAAACTATGAAAGGGTGACATTTTGATTTGCCAGGATTGGTGTGATTGACTATGTATTACAGTGTCTGTGGTAGTGGGTTTTCTGTAAATATCTAATTGTAATCTATTAGACTGTTTTATAATTGTAACATCAAGAAAATTGATGGTATTAATACCTTTTTCAATAGTAAATTGTATTCTCGGGTTAATTGAATTTAATAATGTTAAAAAACTGTTTAAATTTCTCTCGGTGCCTGACCAAATACAAAAAATGTCATCTACATATCTTGCCCAATTGTATTTTTAATTAAAATTGTATTTTTATTACGTTACGAATGACTACAATATTTATGTATCGAAAAAAATGCTAAACAATAATTGTTATCTTAATTGTCAACGGGAATATACTTTTTTCCTAATTATGTGTGTGTTCTGCGCGGTTTCTACGCATCTCTGCACACCGATTTGTCATAGACTGAATGAGGTTCCGAATAATCTCTTGAGAAAAGGCGTTCCACTCCTCTCGAAGATTTTCTTCCACAGTCTGAAGATCTGGTGCTTGTGGACGACTTTGTAGTCTTTTCTTTAATAGGTTCCAAAGGCACTCAATAGGATTGAGATCAGGGCTATTAGCAGGCCAATCCATAATCGTGATCCAATCCTCTTCCAGGTATCGAGTAACTACTCTTGCAGTATGAGGTCTGGCATTATCCTGTTGTAAGATCAATTCTGGACCATGCTGAGCAGCAAATGGAATAACATATGGTTCAAGAATCTTATCGCTGTAGCGTTCGGGAATAATTATGCCGTCTAGAAAGGCATGCAAGTTCGTACGCCCATTTAAAATTATACCATGACGGAACCTCCACCAAAATGAATCGCTTCTCTGACTGTTGTGTCCAGATACCGTTCATTCGGTCTTCTGTAAACTCTCTGCCGGGCACGGTCTGTAAAAAAGACGTCCCTCTAATGGTCCATGCCCCAGTGAAGATGTTCTTGAGCAAATATCCTTTGTGCTCTACGATGATTAGCAGTTAAATGCGGCACACCAACTACTCGCCTTGATCGAATGTTAACTTCATGCAGCCTATTTCTTATAGTCTGAGTTGAAATTCGAGTTCCTCTGGCGATCGTAAGAAGATTTTGTAGGTTTCTTGCAAAGTGTTCTTTCAGGAAGAGTGACTTGAACAAGATACCAATCTTCCCGCCTAGTTGTCCGCCTTACTCGTTGAGAATATGGTTTGCTGACAATAAAACCATATTTTCTGTGTCGATTCCATAGTCTGGAAATGACCGATTGTGTAATATGAAAAAGCTGCGACGCGTATCGTTGCGACCGACCCTCCTGCAATAAAGTTGTGGCTCTGATGACATCTTCAGTATTTAAACGCCTTCTAACACTGTTTGATCTTACATATTCCACAGGATGTTTTAAACTTTCACTAAAATATCACATATTGACAGATGGAAGCTTTTAGGGAGACGTACTAAAATGTCAAATAATTAAGCATGTAACGGACTAGCTTGAGGTTGTTCGCTGGGATCGCTAGACCAGGTCCTCTCTTCCAATTAAAACAAGCATTAGAAACATATCCATTTATTAAATAAAAATGCAGAGTGCAGAGTGTGGATAAAAATATCAGGGGAAAAATCCAGGAAATGTCAAGGCTTGCTAAGGGTATGCTGAAAGGAGTACTTACAAGAACATCAACTCACTATGAACTAACTATCAACTGACCATCCGCTCTCTTCAGCATACTTATATGCCTCTATTCCTCGCAGTCATGCCGGTTACGCATTTTTAAGTTCCAGAAAAGAGCTGTTCGATATTCACTGGGACTAAACAGCAGAACTCATTGCCAGAACTTTTTAAAAAAATTAAAAATATTAACTCTTCCTTCCTTATTTATATTTGAATCCGTTTGCCTAATACGTAAGCATGTATCAGCTTCTCAAGAAAGGCCATCTCACACTTATCCACTCAGGAACGCGGAGCAAGATCTTTATCTACCTACCCCACGCTCAGAATTAGTTAAAAGTTTAATATTATACAACTCGAAAAAAATGCACCATCACCTACCATTTGAAATCAAATCCATAACATCATTTACTTAACTTCATTTCGCAAAGCATTGAAATCTTATTTACTAGACAAAGCTTTCTACGCCGTAAATGTATTATATTTTGATAATCGAATTTGATCTTGTAAACACCAATTTAATATTTGCTATTACTCTATTTACGATAAACTTACTAAATATTTTTGAATCTTATTTTTATTTTTTTATTCTTTGACATTGTAAACATTTATAAATGTTTATTTGAAACAATAAGACTGACAATGTTGTAACGTTTTTAGTTCGTTACATGTCTTTTTTATATATAATATATGATGTCTGGGCATATCGTCACCCGATTCCGTATCGTTCGGGCCTGATGATTTATTTGACGAATTTTTACGTTCTCTAGTCCACAACCCTGTTTTCGTTTGACACAACCCTGTTATCGCTCTGTGGAGGCGCGCGCTGTCAACATCGCTTCTGTCAACTATCTGTGATTTAACTTCACTTTTGGTTTGACCGTCTGGCCTGTCAGACTCCATTAGTCCCAGTTTTTGAGAAATGGTGATTATTTAAATCTTGCTGTGTAATCTGAATCAGCTGCTATTTCGAAGCTACAGGTAAAGATGAGATATTATCCTTTTAGATTCGTTACTATTACTGCGTATTTTTAGGGTAGAGTTGCGGATGCCCCAACCTAACTTGTAATTGTATTTTGCTGGCACGTTGGCGTCCCTTTTCTTTTGTCCTCCAGAATGTCACATGGAAGGAAGGACAGGTTCTTTATTATTTAGTGAGCCCTCGGAAGTAATTCGAGGTAGGTTCATTTTGTTTATAAGATCTTGTTTGGTTTTAAACAAGAGTTTCATATTTTTAGGGTCCAAGGTACGGATAGTGTCTTATGTACAGACATTATCTTATGTACAGATGTCCTGTGGACGAGTGTCCCCAGTAAGAATGATTTTTTTTCTTACATATAAGTGCCACAGCGTGGATGTAGCTTGAGTCCCATGCTGCTTCACTCCCATTTCTAAGCCTAGTCAGTAGCTACGGCTGTAGTGATTCATGGTGTCCTCAACCTGGCCCCTTTTGTTGTTTTGGCCAACAGGATCGCCGACAGACAGTACAGAGATGCTAGACCACCTCACACTGCTACTGTTTGAAGCAAGGTTACATAAAAGAACAGCTAAGTGTATATTTAAGTTCTAGTTTTACATTTAACATCTAAAACATTTTCAGTCTTAAACAATAACGTACCAATCTTAAGTAATATCGTACAGACTATGTTCAGTGGTTAGATTGTTAAGAACATTCATGTCGATATAATCTTTAAAATATAATTTAGATCTTAGGTTTCATTGCATTACGTCTTGTAATGGTATTACTTTTATAGATATTATTGCACTATTTTAATAGATGGATAATCAAACATAGATTCTAGAACTAGAGGTTGTAACATCTTCGATTTAGCATCATATGGAATATATCAAATTAATTAAAGTAATGCTACATTTCATATTTTCTCTTAAACTTTACATGTCCTGTATTTTATCGTAGTTGTTTTCATTGATATTTAGTACGACTCTTACCACCACTTTCTTTGACATATAACCACTATATATTTACTAGAACTCTACAATGTCATGTATCAGCAAAGAACGTCATGAATAAATATAGTCATTAGTTTTAAGTATTATACAACTGTGTTTTCTTTCTCTGTACACGCCTGGCGCCCAATATCTATATATCTTTTGGTAATTATTACTGATTAATTTTCTCTCTAGGGAAATACCTTATCCACGACTGCTCTCCGATGAAAAGCTGCCTTTCGCAGTGGTAGTGGTTTAAAAAACGCTACAATGTAATTTGTATACTTGTTTTGTATTCTCTTTTGTTTGTTTACTTTACGTTTGTCTACAAATTGTAAATTTTTTTGACAATAAAGGCATTTACAATCAAGGACAATCTCTCAAATACTGCCGTTTGGATTCGGCTAATATATTTAAGTAACATGTGCTTGTGGCACACATCCGATGCCAGAAGATCTCAAAAAAGGGGAAAAAATCGTTAAGGGTAAGATCATCATAAACAGAATATAACACTCTATATTTTCCTGACCAGACCTCGTTCTCCATTACATCTTTAATTAACGTTATCGAAATTTATGAATACGTGGTCGGGCAGATGCGGCTTCGTCTCTGTTAAAGGCCTTCGTTAACCAACCTTTATTACCAAAGGGTCTGGGCAATTATAGGGTGAAAGGAACTTGGCCACTCGTTTTTGCTCGGTATCATACCGCAGTTATAAATAATTTCCTTTTAAGCTGGCGAGTGCTACCCAAGGTGAGCTAGTTTAATATATTAAAGCCTAAATAAATTTCAAGTCCAAGCTCTATCATAGGATATTTTCCAAGAAATATTAAACTGTTGCTCTACCCTAAAGGCGCACTGAGGGTTTGTGGTTACATTGTTCTAAAATTTACTGGTAGGTAACATCCGTAACGAAATAGATATTAAATAATAAATCAGATATAGGGTGGATCAAAAAAGACCTTCCTACTAAAATTAAGAGCTCATTTTTGGAGAGAATTTTTTTAAGGTCTCTACCAACCTTTTTTTCGAGAAGAAAGAGTATATTTCCTGTTCTTATAAAGCACTACAACAATTTTAAAACCATAAAAACGAAAAAACCTTTTAGAAAGATTACAGTAATGAACTTGCCACAAAGGAATAAAAATATTACCTAAATATTTTTTGTTATCGTCAATATAGAGCGATAAAAGTCCGAAAAGTCCTTTATACTCCCAAAGGAATAATTAGATAAGGCGTGACGGAGTTTAAAACTTTTGCGATATTTTACTAGTTTTTGAATTAAACTGGTGTCAACAAGACAAGCTTTTTAGAGCGAAAATGAACGAGGAGGTATTTTTCTTAGAAAGTTTTTCCCGTTCTAATGGATCCTATTAGATCTTCGTGACTTAAAAATATACCCATTATAATTTTCACTCGTTAAGGTGCAAATATATCATTCGGAAAGTTTATTTAGTTGGAAGTTTATGTATGGTTGTGTATATAAAAACTTAATGATTAAAGAGTTAAACCAATAAGTAAAATACAATACAGGGTGGTCCGAACTGTTTCTGGAAACTTAGGCCCTGTTCCCAGAAGAATCTCTGACTAGTCAGCGCGTTTCTTATTGGTTGAAATGCGTAGAAACCTGACTAACAATCAGGTTTCTACGCATTTTAACCAATGAGAAACGTGCTGACTAGTCAGGCATTCTTCTGGGAACATACCTTTATTCTGCAAGTAAAAATAAGTAAAAAAAGTCTGTATAAATGTATGTCCTAAAACGCTTAGTTTCGGAGATACAGGGTGTAAAAGTCTCATTTTTATTTCGATTTTTTCCAAATCATTTCTGAAGTAACGACAATAATTAGATGAAAATTAGTGTTTGGAAGTTTTTTGACATAAGAAATTTAATTTTGATGTCAATATGTCTCCTATTTCTAGAGGGCGCCACCTACAAGCGTTTCAACTATTTTAGTCCAAATATTGACGTTACTTCAAAAATTATTTGGAAGAAATCGAAAGAAAAATGAAACTACTACACCCTGTATCTCCGAAACTAAGCATTTTAGGACATACATGATGACATTCTTTATATAATTTCACGTATAAAATGACATCGATCTTCATTTCCAAGCTATCGCTAGTAGTAGCTGACTAGTGACTCAGCTACTACTAGCGATAGGTTATTATTATTAGCCTAACCTAACAACCTAATAGTACGAGAGCTAGCAGCGTCGGAAAAACAAGTATTTTTATGACGTCTGGCTCTTTGATATATCTTTTACTATGCTCTCTAGAACAGCTGATGATGGAATCCGGTTCGGGGCAAAGACTTTTTTATTTTATTTTCGTTCATATTCTGATAGTAAAGTATTAAATATTTGTTTTTATTTAATTACCAGAATTATTTAATACTTTACTATCAGAATATAGACGAAAATAAAATAAAAAAGTCTTTGACCTGGCCCGGATTCGAACTCTGAATCATCGGTTCGTGGTCGGAAACTCTACGCACTGCGCTATGGAGACATGTTCGAATTATATTCAATACTAGAATTTATAGGACTAAATTAATAAAAAATATAGCATCTTCTTCCGATGCGCAGTAGTGAACACAACGGGTATCGGCAGCCAGACGGGCCGCATGCTGTTCCAGAGAGCATAGTAAAAGATATATCAAAGAGCCAGACGTCTTAAAATACTTTCTCGAGAACGTTGCTACCCAAGCAGCATTTTCACGACTTGCGACCACATTTTTACTAAACACAACGTTGGATTAGTTACAAAAAATAGTTAGCTCCCTACTTTGGGTATTAAAATAAATGTAAACGTTTTTATAACGTTGTGCCGACGTTGGACTAGTACTACAGCAAAGTAGAAGCTTCTGCGACGTCGAATAAACGTTGTCTTGTAACCTTTTTTGCTTAAGTGATCTTTAGGTGATTCGGACAACGTAGTTACAATGTTGGACAATATAGAGTTTTCCGACGTCAGTTTCAGGACCTATTCCAACGTTATGCAAACGCCGTCTGTTTTACTAATTCCAACGTTGTTTAGATTTCCTTATTCTTACGTTGGTAGGACGTCGAGTCACTACATTTTTGCAACTGTATTGAACCATAACCTGAAATCTTAAATTTTCACTTCATTGTTCTGTTCAGTCAGACAGTTCAGTGCTGTTTTTGTTTTTATAAAAAAAACTTAATTAAAATGGGACATAAGAAAGGTACATATAAAACTAAATTTAAATATACACCGACATATATTACCGATAGTTTATCCACTCCCTCGTTTATTTAGATTATAGAAGGCGGCACAAGCTAGACTCTAGGATGACTAAATTAGACAATCTTGCGACTAGTATACTACCTGTTAAGGCCGAACTGCGACTTTATTAGTCCAGTATGCGACTACTCGAACTACTCCATCTTAATCTCCAGAACAACAAAGTGAAAGCCGCCATGTTGTTAAATAGGAAAATGTTTCGTTCCTAAAATAGCAATTCCTGCTTTTTGAATACATTAACTTGAAATATTTGACCCTAAAAAACACGCGGAAACAATTTTTTCGACTGCGAATAAATTATTCTTATTTTACTAAAAAAATTCAAGAAAATTTTTAAAACTTCTGTAATTTTAAGGCCCATTAGTATTTTTCAAAGTAGAAACAATACATTTATCAATAAAGTTGTTTGCGTTTAACTTTTTTGCCTTGGGTAACGAGTTACAGAGTCGGTTAAAGTGTTTCAATAATTATGATCTTCAAACATCCTCCACACTTAAATACTTTTGTTTTGTTTTCCTTCACTGTCATCTAACATATGTCTCTAACTAAATCATAAAAATAATATTTTTACTATAATTATCCCAATTTAGGATAAAACGCGACTTAGACGCCATATTAGTTTTGTATACCAAAACAACGTTGCAGTTTGTACTAAATTAGGCTTCTAGCCAACGTCGGTATCCAACGTCGTTTCGACCCAAAAATTATTCTCCAAACTAGTGCAGACTAGGGTTGGCACGAGGTTGTGCCGACGTTGCGCCCCGACGTTTGTTCGCGTGACACAACGTTGTCTCGACGTCCAAATGCTGCTTGGGTAGCTCTTAGACTATAACCAAACCAAGAAATTTCATATTATGAGCTTACAGAATCCCACTTCTGGTTTGGTTTGTTTTTTTTAAACCTCTTAACGTAAATCACTCATCACACAAAAAAAATATCACTGTAATCACAAAACTTCAGTCTATTTCCGTATTTAACGGAATTTTAAATTATGTCTTTATTTTCGAGAAAATTTAGTCCAAACATACGAAATATTTTGTTGGTGTTTGACCATCAAAATCTTAAAAATAAGGAAGTTGTCTAAAAATGTGCTACAATACGGATGTAGTATAATTCTTTATCTTTAACTTCCTTCTTCATTTGTGTAAAAATAGCTAGCCAGTTTTACTAATTTAAAAATTTTGCTACTTTTTTGAACTAGTAAAATAGACTCTTAAGGAACCGTAAAATGCTCAGAAACCTAAACCTTTTTAGGCGTGTTTACAAGGAGCAAAACTGTTGACTAAACAGATTAATTCGGTTAGGTTTTCGGTTGATAAAGAAAATGAGCAAAAAAAAGTTTTAATTGCTTTTCCTGGATAAAGCCGAAACGCAAAGTGTTTAACAACTGGCGAAGGCGAACTTTCATTAGCTTCGGGAATAATTAAAAATGAAATATAAGTGTGCGGGGGAAGGCCACGTCGCAGAAAAAGTAGTGTTTTCGGATCATTTTTGCCTTAATACTTGCAAACAACTTTTAATAAAGTTGGCTTAAATTGTTAAGTTGGACGTTTGGCAGTTTAAAAGCTTTGATGGCGAAGTTTTCCCATTAATTTTCATTAAAGAAAATTTATTGTTTCAATTTCGTTTAGGATTTCGTTTTCTTCGCGCTCTTCTAATTTATTCGTTTGTTACTTCTATTTCAGAACTATGATTACCCGTCTATTTTTGTATTCGTATAAATTAATAATAACGTGACATACAGGCCAGAGATATCGATTTGTGACGTCACCGCACTAGTCGGGCTTTTGTATTGTGCCATATGGTACTGCATATAGTTTTTGCATAAATAATAGTATTTATTGATAGTTTTGCCAGATATAAATATGAAAAATATTATACAGAAAGGTATTAAAAAATAACATTAACTTTTTATCGCGTTAAAGTAATTGAATAGCATTAAAATTTAGATCTAAAGCACGAATATTAATATGAAATAAACTACAGCATAAGATGAACAAAATAAAATCTAGATAATAAAAAGTGTGTCCTAAAATTGCGTTAGCGAGTATTTAGCAACTAGTAATAATATACTTGTGATAAAAAGATTCCAAATATTAAAAAATTTGAAAACTATACGTTTATCGACAAGTTAAAAAAATGTATTGTATATGATAACGGCAGAATACGTTTTAAAGTTTAATTAAAAATAATTGTAAAAATTTGCCTAACATATTTAAAAAATGTGGATATCAGATAGAATTAAGTATTAACATTAAGTAATTTGTAGTTCGATGTTCACCAAGTAACCATCTCCATAAATCGTAAATAAAAAGATAAATATATCATTTTTTTATATAAAATACTGAAATAAAGTACAAATTCATTTAATTTCTTTAAAATATAATGCCATTTCATAATAATAATAATACTTTTCAATATTTATTTCATCCTGAATTTCCAAATCTTGTTTTCTTTCATCGGGACGTTTTCTCTTTATGGGAACATGCACAGAGGGTCCATAAGAGGGTTGATTTGGAAAAATTGTAGGCACAGCATGTTCTGTATGTTTTGGACGTGACCTAGTTACAGTTAATATTGTTGGGAAAGAGAATGTAGACAGATCCTGAGGACTTATTATAATTGCTGCTACAAGGCGCAGGCACAGAACAATCTCGCGGAATTTTTTATTTCACAAAGTAAAAATAAAGAAACGAAAACTGTTTTACATAAAAATACACGTCACTTACGTTGGTTTAACACTATACACTAACACTAACGCTATTAACTATGTTTTTATATAAATTCCCCAACTTTTTCCTACCCCGGAGTCACAGCCGGCATCGCCGGTGTTATTATAATTTTTACCGAAAGTATGTTTTTTTTCGCGGGTACGATGTTATGAATCGGATCTAGATAGTTCACTATTCACTCAACATTATTTAGTATAATTTTATTAGCATAGAAACGCGTAAAAAACACAGATTTGTTGCGAAACTAATGAAAACAATTGGTTTGTTTACGACTACTAATTCTGGACCACTTCGGTAGAACTGTCAAAACAGTCAGGCCTTGAATATGACGTTAGCCACGACTGGAATTTAAATTTCACACTGGGGATTCAGGCATTACCTCCTCCACTCAAAGCCAATCAACATGATATGGGCAAGGCAAATATGGTGGCGAAGGCTGTTGTTTACCTTTAACCATCGTTCCGTTTGCATACCAGAAATAATTAATTATCTCTAGTTGGTTGTGCTTCTGCAACACGTTTATTTAGTTCTTAGTGTTCAGTGCATGGTGTTATCAGAAAATTGTGATAAAATAAGAGTGTAATAAAAATCCAAACCAGACATTCCACATAGCGAACTTCAAACTTTTGTGCTTGTCGTACCTACTCCTGTATTATTAATTATTTTAAGGTAAGAACTAGAAGTATTTATCAAGATAATTACACATAAATTAGTAAAAAGCCTTCACCGCTCGAGTAAGAAGTGCATTAAATATGCCTCAAAAAGGCCATCATTTATTGAAGAACTATGAAAAAAAAGGGAATGACGTCTTTACCACAAAGACAATGCCCTATGCAAAGAGAAAAAGTAAAGAAAACTTAGCTAAGCGTAAGTTTTACTTACGAACCCCCAAAAAGGTATTTCGTTTTTTTTTCTATATAAAATCTTGAAACACTTATTATATTTTTTAGTTATCCTCACCTATCATAGTTTAAATTTATTCCCATTTGTGTAATGTTGCAAAACATAGAAAAAATATTCCATATTTTTTGATCCAAGCCAGTGTAGTTTATAATTCCAAGAGCATTTACCAAGGTTTTTACTAAGACAACTAACTTCCTATACTGTCCATAATAGTATATATTTATAAACTATAGTAGGTAAGTGTTTGCAATTGAATATTTAGTTTATATTGCTATTTTCTATCATATATTTCTGGTTATTTCTTTTTCCGATGGTTTTGAACACCTTATATCCCAACTAGCATTTATAGTGACAGATACGTAACTGCTACTATCAAAGCCACTACAAAGTGGGCGGTGACCATCGGCGGCTACGACGCATATTCGTAGCTGCTAAGTAATTGCGACCAAAATGGGGAAAGATTTTGAGTAGCCGGGTAGTGTCTTGGGTAGTTTTTGCCACTAAAAGAGTTACTATGATGTGTTACTATAAAGTAGCCTACTGGTGAATGCGACTTATCCGTTACGAAGCTGCCTAGTCGCGGGTTCTTGGCAGCCAAGTGTTAGCCACCGACATGTGGAACTTTCGTTAAACTGTTGAACTTTATTCGCAGCGACCTCTTCATGCAATTTCACATTTCATAAAAATAAATGTCATGATGGAAAATAATTTTGGAAGCCATTATTATTTTTTCGTTATTTGTTATTTACCGTGCGATTTTAACGCCTTTTTAGGTAAATTCCAGAAAGCAATCAACTTTACTGTATAAAATAGTGGGTTTATATAACAAAATTTTTGAGCGCCTCTCAAAATATTTCAAATTATTATATTATTTGCAATAGAAACTCATGTTTGTAATTAAAAAATAATAATAATTTGCTTGAAACCGGGGTCAAACTTTAAAATATTAGTCCACCGTCAGAAATAACAAAATAACTAAGGAAAAAAGCTTTAATCTAGGTATATTTAGCTTAAAAACGCATAATGTTTGAGCCATGTGCCCGTTCGTCTAAAAATTCATAAAAAAATATGGCCGTTTAATCCGAAAAATACTTTATGGTTCCATATACTTCCACAAAGTACCGGGAACAATAACATATTAGGCCAACCCCCTACCTGTTTGAACCTTTAAAATCTTCGGATTGATAAAGTGACAATTGTAGCTATCCAAAGGCGACTTTATAGAAACAATAACTTTTTTGGAACTACATGGTCAACGATTCTTTGGAACCATAAAGTGACTTTTCCAAGAAAGTTCACTGCGCCACCAATTGCCGCTTAATTGGAGCGTTGCTACACCGATCGAGGTGGTGGCCTCGCGACTATACATTCCATTGGTGCCAATATAACGTTCCGCCTTGTCCTTTGAAGTTATTTTTTACTTATTGTGCATTTTCTATCATTAGTGTTTCTATATATATTATTCAGAGCTACATGAGGTATAGAGTATTTTAAAGCCCACTCTTTTAGCTCTTGTTTTATATTGTTGGTTCTCAAATCAGTTCTCCTCTGAGATTCAGTTTCAGATGAACTAACACTACACTCATACAGAAACAGCTTCAAAAATGTCTCAGTCACTACCTGATTTATGATGTTCATCAGTAGGATTATAGAAAGATGTAGTTTTTGGTTTCTGATGTTAATGCATCAGCTCGCAGTGATTCCTTGTGTTTAATTCTTCGGTAGAAAGTACTAGAATATCTAAATTTCTTTTTTTTCACCTTAGGAATTTTACAAAATTTTAATAAAGCTTAAAATCAAGTAAAAGAAAACACTAAAACAGAGCAGCACACGATGCAATCTGAGGCAATTACATTTATTAGAATATATTAAGTTACGGTTACTATAAAGTAGCCGTTTTTGACCCCCGTGACTTTTTAGTGGCAATGGATGAGCGACGGCTACTTTATAGTGACCTAGGAAGGTAGCAGTAACTATTTTGCTACTTTCAATGCTACTATAAATTAGAAGTAATTAAGTGTCGTGGCCGCTACTACCCCGTAACTTAAATTGTTACTATAAAGTAACAAAAACTTAATAGAGGCATTATGGTAGCTCGTGTTGGTAACCCCTACTTTCAAAAGTTACTATAAAGTTTTTGGTCTTTAATGGTGTCATTTTCGAAGATTCGGGTAGTTCCAGCCACTTCGTTAAATTACATGTTTGCGACTTGCAATCGGGGTGTTTATTTTCCACTTTTATGGTAGGTAGGGACTAACCGGTCATTCTCGAAATATACTTCAAAGTGACTATTCCTTATAGGGTAACATTTTAAGTGGCAGAGTGGGCCCAGGAACTATACTTTAGGGACAGTGACATTTTAAAAAGGACTGGGAACTATATTTGCTAGTTGGGATATACTACCTCAAGTTTGAATCTTTTAACACTACCTATTATCTGAGAAAGCAGACCTTTTTATAAAAAGTAACTAACTGATGTTTTCATAAATGTAATAATACAAAAAATTCCATACTTATGTGGAGAACTTTAGACTCCCTGTATATTAAAAAAATTAGTGAAATATTACGTAACCTAACTCGACATTTGTGTGAAAAATGTCTATTGGTTTAAAATACGCGCCAAATAAAGCACTTCTATCTCCGCCATAATGGAAAAGGTTGAGTCGCCTTGTGTGGAGGTGGTGGTGATTCTGGTAGCTCTGACATTGTCATTCGTTTTGACCAGGTTTTGACCTTAGGCAAGGAAAGAGAGGGGACGGGTAACACGCATATTCTCCCGTGATCGGTTAGTGAGGCCAAAATTCGATCGGCGGCCATACTTTGGTGACAAGATTTAGAGGTGACACCGAGCGAATTTTTATGTTTTTTGTGACAACTGTTTTGTTTTAAATTTATAAACTGTGTTGTTTAGTACGCGGTGAGATGTTCAGCGTATGGCAGCAAAGGCCGAAGCGAGAAAAAAGTGGCTGGAATTACATTTCACAGGTAGAAATCGATACACAACTTTTGTTATGTGATCATAAAATGTACATTTTTTTCATTATAGCAGTAAAAATATGTAAAATGCTTTTAATATGTCTTGTACCACATCCAAACCAAACTATTTTTAATAATTCCAAGTAGTATTTTCAATATCCTGTATTATAATTAATGTTTGAAACTATAAATATTGCTACTCAGACCGGATTTCACCAGTGGCGTAGGGAATTATAATCAGAGAAATACAATTTCCGCAATAAACATTTTTTTTATATATTTTACATGTAAAAAAATGTATAAAGTATTGTTATCAAATATGTAAAATAATTGTAAACTATAAAAAAATGAAAAATTCTAGTGATAAAAAAATCTACATGTATAGTTGTTAAATAAAACTTAAATTTACCTGCCAAGATTTGTTGGGGATGGACAAACTTATGGTGGCTACTTGTTATTACATACATATATTCTTTTATATATTCTTTTAAAAACTTTGCTAATTTAAGTGTATAATAATAGTTTCAGTGAGTAATTAATAAAAATTTAAAAATAAATAAAATAACACAAAGCATCTAGAATTGTTTTATTTTTTTGTGGATAAATTCGGATATTCTTAAAAATAGGATATTCTTATGATTGAAGGTAACAAATATTAAAAATTATATTATTCATTGAATCCGTACGTCGTACGCAAGTGTGAAGGGTAATGGCTAGATTCATTATTATAATAATGGTCGAAAAAAATGACGTCTAGTTGGCTTGTAAATGACGATCGACGACATCCCCATATAATTTTACATATAAAATGACAGCGATCTTCATTTCATAGCCATCGCTGACGCCGTCTTTTTTCGATGTCGTTTTGTATAGTTTTTATGTCATTTTATATGTAGAATTATATGGGGAATATCATCGATCGTAATTTACAAGCCAACTGGACGTCGTTTTTTTTCGATTATACTGTATAATAATGAATCTAGCCAATTCCCTTCACACTTGCTTACGGATTCAATGAATAATGTAATTTTTAATATTCATTTGTGAAATTGTCATTTCCAAACAAACAAGAAGCCGTTTTTTTCGATCATACAGTATATATGTATATACACGTTTAAAATATATGTTGTTACATTATTTTTTATTTAATTATACATTATACACTCGTTAATAAATAAATAATTGTCTTGATAATCAGTCCACTGTGACTGTTAAATAAATTTTGCATTATCGACTGAGATATTCTAATATTTTAAAGATGAGACTATAAAATTCAAAATTGTATATACATTACTCAAAAATGAAATAAATATTTTATACCGTCTAGGTACAAGCTAATTTCTGATGCTACGCCATTGGAGAATTTCGCGTGGTGACAACTTGCCTCACTTTCAGCTGCCGTCTTACCCGTCCCCTCTCTTTCATTGTCTAAGGTTTTGAGTTTTGACACTTAAGTTTTGTATTACGAGTTTTTGGTTTTTGCAAGGGTTTTTGGTTTAAATAAATAATATTGTGATTACTTTAAGCTTATAAATGTTTATTAGCAGACCTTGCAGTCGAATATAGTTCTTTTTAGAACCTCATTTAGTACGAAGTGAACAAGATGATAGCCGTAAAAAATTCATCGCAACTTTATTAGAATATTTTGAAGGAAAAAGCAGCAGTAATGGCCTTTTATGTCCCTTAAGTGCTGTTAAGAAGGTGAGTTTTGTTGAGGTAAATAATAACTGTTTATATATTTATTATTAATTTATTTTTGTTTTCTAAAATACCTGTCTTTTATACTACAATTATTGCTATAAAGATTTATAAAATCACATTATAACACACAAATACTAGTTTTTAAAAAATATATACAAACCATGAATCCATAGCACATATTTTACATTGTTTATAAGAACAATAATTATTTATTAAACAAAAGATTATATGCATTTTTTACGGCAGAGAAAGACTAGCGTGCATAACTTTTTTTAATTACCTAATGTTACTGTTCGACTTTGTGATTTAAAAAGTGTGATAAAAGTGCAACTCTAAACATTAAAGTATTTTTATGCAAGACAAACGACCACTCGTACTCTTGATATAACTATAAGCGTCTATAAATTTTCAAGGTGGTATCATTAATAACAAATTCAGGTACTTAAAGCATACTAGTAATTACTTTTCTTTCCGGAAGGCATTTTAATAAATATTTACTTTCATAGGTGCAGTTCGTTTTGCGTATACGTTATGTGCATTAACTAATTGACAAGTTTCTTAGAAACAGGTATAACTATCCGTTTTAATATAACTTAGAGCTATAATAGTGCGTTAGTAGCAAATAGTCTATTAGAACTTTCTTAAAATGTACGCCCTTTTTAATTTTCTTTTATAAAAAAAATAATCTTAATTCGTATACTAACAGAAGAAAAATAAATGTCCTAAACAAAACACAAAAGTTAGCTAAAAACTGGAATTTTTGCAAATCTATAGGTTAGGTTAGGTTGTCATTTTATTGATTTTATGGAAAGCACTGTTCATTAAAATGTTGTATCCTATGTTATAGGGCTTGTTTCTCTCTACAATTTCCTGTCTCACAATGTACCGTTTGTGTCCGGGAAGGGTACATAGTTTCATAGTTGTCGATTTTCGAAAGAAATCAGTAAATGTATATTATTTCGTAAATTTTTCATTTTATTGATTTCATGAAAAGCACTGTTCATTAAAATGTTGTATCCTATATTATAGGGCTTGTTTCTCTACAATTTCCTGTCTCACAATGTACCGTTTGTATCCGGGAAGGGATCATAGTTTCATAGTTGTCGATTTTCGAAAGAAATCAGTAAATGTATATTATTTCGTAAATTTTTCATTTTATTGATTTCATGAAAAGCACTGTTCATTAAAATGTTGTATCCTATATTATAGGGCTTGTTTCTCTACAATTTCCTGTCTCACAATGTACCGTTTGTATCCGGGAAGGGATCATAGTTTCATAGTTGTCGATTTTCGAAAGAAATCAGTAAATGTATATTATTTCGTAAATTTTTCATTTTATTGATTTCATGAAAAGCACTGTTCATTAAAATGTTGTATCCTATATTATAGGGCTTGTTTCTCTACAATTTCCTGTCTCACAATGTACCGTTTGTATCCGGGAAGGGATCATAGTTTCATAGTTGTCGATTTTCGAAAGAAATCAGTAAATGTATATTATTTCGTAAATTTTTCATTTTATTGATTTCATGAAAAGCACTGTTCATTAAAATGTTGTATCCTATATTATAGGGCTTGTTTCTCTCGACAATTTCCTATCTCACAATGTACCGTTTGTGTCCGGGAAGGGATCATAGTTTCATAGTTGTCGATTTTTGAAAGAAATCAGTACATGTATATTATTTCGTATATTTTTTTCATTTTATTGATTATATGGAAAACACTGTTCATTAAAATGTTGCATCCTATGATATAGGGCTTGTTTCTCTCTACAATTTCCTGTCTCACAATGTACCGTTTGTGTCGGGGAAGGGATCATAGTTTCATAGGTGTCGATTTTCGAAAAGAAATCAGTAAATGTATATTATTTCGTATATTTTTCATTTTATTGATTTTATGGAAAACACTGTTCATTAAAATGTTGTATCCTATATTATAGGGCTTGTTTCTCTCTACAATTTCCTATCTCACAAGGTACCGTTTGTGTCAGGGAAGGGATCATAGTTTCATAGTTGTCGATTTTCGAAAGAAATCAGTACATGTATATTATTTCGTATATTTTTAATTTTATTGATTTTATGGAAAGCACTGTTCATTAAAATGTTGTATCCTATGTTATAGGGCTTGTTTCTCTCTACAATTTCCTGTCTCACAATGTACCGTTTGTGTCGGGGAAGGGTTCATAGTTTCATAGTTGTCGATTTTCGAAAGAAATCAGTAAATGTATATTATTTCGTAAATTTTTCATTTTATTGATTTCATGAAAAGCACTGTTCATTAAAATGTTGTATCCTATGTTATAGGGCTTGTTTCTCTACAATTTCCTGTCTCACAATGTACCGTTTGTATCCGGGGAAGGGATCATAGTTTCATAGTTGTCGATTTTCGAAAGAAATCAGTAAATGTATATTAGTGGCGCCTCGTAAATTTTTTCATTTTATTGATTTCATGAAAAGCAACTGTTCATTAAAATGTTGTATCCCATATTATAGGGCTTGTTTCTCTACAATTTCCTGTCTCACAAATGTAATTATTTGTATCCGGGAAGGGATCATAGTTTCATAGTTGTCGATTTTCGAAAGAAATCAGTAAATGTATATTATTTCGTAAATTTTTTCATTTTATTGATTTCATGAAAAGCACTGTTCATTAAAATGTTGTATCCTATATTATAGGGCTTGTTTCTCTACAATTTCCTGTCTCACAATGTAAAAACGTTTGTATCCGGAAGGGATCATAGTTTCATAGTTGTCGATTTTCGAAAGAAATCAGTAAATGTATATTATTTCGTAAATTTTTCATTTTATTGATTTCATGAAAAGCACTGTTCATTAAAATGTTGTATCCTATATTATAGGGCTTGTTTCTCTCGACAATTTCCTATCTCACAATGTACCGTTTGTGTCCGGGAAGGGATCATAGTTTCATAGTTGTCGATTTTTGAAAGAAATCAGTACATGTATATTATTTCGTATATTTTTCATTTTATTGATTATATGGAAAACACTGTTCATTAAAATGCTGTATCCTATGATATAGGGCTTGTTTCTCTCTACAATTTCCTGTCTCACAATGTACCGTTTGTGTCGGGGAAGGGATCATAGTTTCATAGGTGTCGATTTTCGAAAGAAATCAGTAAATGTATATTATTTCGTATATTTTTCATTTTATTGATTTTATGGAAAACACTGTTCATTAAAATGTTGTATCCTATATTATAGGGCTTGTTTCTCTCTACAATTTCCTATCTCACAAGGTACCGTTTGTGTCAGGGAAGGGATCATAGTTTCATAGTTGTCGATTTTCGAAAGAAATTAGGACATGTATATTATTTCGTATGTTTTTGAGCTTGTTTCTCTCTACAATTTCCTGTCTCACAATGTACCGTTTGTGTCGGGGAAGGGATCATAGTTTCATAGTTGTCGATTTTCGAAAGAAATCAGTACATGTATATTATTTCGTATATTTTTCATTTTACTCATTTTATGGAAAGCACTGTTTATTAAAATGTTGTATCCTATGTTATAGGGCTTCTTTCTCTCTACAATTTCCTGTCTCACAATGTACCGTTTGTGTCGGGGAAGGGATCATATAGTTTCATAGTTGTCCATTTTCGAAATTACTCTTAAAAAATATTTTAGTGGCGCTCTCTTCAAGTAAAAGTCATATTGACTTCAAAATCAAATTTCTCATGTCAAAAAACTCCCAGATACTAATTTTCATCCAAATATTGACGTTACTTCAAGAATTATTTGAAAAAAAATCGAAATAAAAATGAAACTTCTACACCCTGTATCTCCTAAACTAAGCATTTTAGGACATACATTTATACGAACTTTTTTACTTATTTTTATCTGCAGCATTTGCTGCCAAAGTTTCCGGAATACGGTTCGGACCACCCTGTATAGTTTCAATATCGCCTGTCAAATTATCAAAAGAGAAACAGAAACAGTAAAGAGTACGTTTATTTTTATTTAAATATTACTTTTTATAGTTAAAGTTTTTTTTATAAAACTATTAAAATTCCACAAAACCAATACTATTTTAATACTCGGACCCATCTGTTATATAACTGAGAAATACGAAGTTGTTCAGTTGAAATCAAGTTGATGTTCTAGAGTGTAGTTAAATGTAGGTTATAGTGAGAATCTTTTCTTATACTTGCAAGTGATTTCATCTGGAATAATTTGAATCTACTACAGAATAATATACTGTTTAAATTTAAGATTGAATTCCCTATCTGCTTCCTGAAATTATTTTGCTGGGATTGGGTGTCATATTACTGGAACAACAATAAGGTAAACATTATTTAGTTGATAAAGTTTTAAATTCTATTTTATTTGCACAGGTTTTGACTTTCAAATTACTACTAAATATGATAGAACTCACATTTCTAAGTAAATGTTTTTGTCGAATATAAAAAGTCAGAAAAAAATTAAAAACGTTGGAAAAATACAAAATGTAGTCATTCTCCTTTATTTCTTCTTGCTCTAGTCGGACTTAAAGCAACTGAAAGCATATTCTTAAGATATATACCGGGTGGGTCTCAAAAGTAGCTCACCCCTATAACTTTTTTATTTATTCATTTAAAAAAAAACGAGATTTGGTATGTTAGTATATGACATAAATTAGGATTGACTGACGTATTCAATAATAATTGTTGTTCACTTCCTGTTTCATCGGAAATGACTACAACTTTTGATTTTTAAATGGCAACCTCGGTATTTTTTACTTTACTCGAAAGAAAATAACACTCTGAATAGAATGACATATCGTATGTCAACTCTTGACATTTTTGCATATGGTGTATTTGAAATTATAACTTCCGATTCGTAACGAAAATTTTACTCGAAATACCAAGTGTGGGATATCAAATTATTCGTAAAAAAATGCTTTTTCCAAATATACTAATGAGCCACCCTCGTTCCATTTGAAAAAAGTGAAATATGATCAAAAATACGATTTGAGCATTTTCTAACTGGCCAGGACAAGACACTCAAAACATTAGACGATCAAATCTATTTTTCCAAGGCTCCTTGATTAAGAATTAGTGTTTTTAACTGAGCCATGGCACTCGAGATTGAATTTTAAAATACGATTTTTTATTAAGCGAGAATGTTAAAAGTTGACATATGATATGTCATTCTATTCAGAATGTCATTTTCTATCAAATAAAGTAAAATAATACCGGGGGTGCCATTTAAAAATCAAAAGTTGTAGTCATTTCCGGTGAAACAGGAAGTGACCAAAAACAATTGAATACGTTAATCAATCCTAATTTATGTCATATACTAACATACCAGATGTCGTTGTTTTATCTGAAGAAATAAAAAAGTTGCGTGAGCCACTTTTGAGACGTACCCGGTATTTCGTATGAAAAGCACACGGGTAGAAATAAGCATACCATAAAAGCACTAACACTAAATATATTTAAAAGAAAGAAACAAATATACAGGGTGGTCCGAACTGTATTCTGGAAATTTCGACAATATATTCTGTAGATAAAAATTTAGACCCCAAAACTCTTTACTTTTGCACTAGACGCGCGTTTCGCTAACTATGTTAGTATCACCAGCAGATAATTATTGATAATAAAACACTAAATCAACACAATACACCAAAATACTACTGGACGCGCCAGTGAAAGAAATCACTAAATAAACACTAAAACTGCATTTTTTCACTTTTTAAAGCTTTTAAATAAACGAATTATTGAATAGAAAAAAAAAGTTATGGTACTTTTAATGCAAAGAGATTTTTTTACGTGTTATTTAAATGGAGAAGTTTGAATGTTCACCGACACCTTTTAAAATTGAGCTAAAAATCCTGCCTTTCGGGGATATTTTTTTCTCGGTTATTAGGTTAATTTTAACCTATAAATTCCATAGGTTAGTTTCTTTGGCTCACCCTAATGGTTAGCGAAACGCGCGTCCAGTGCAAAAGTAAAGTGTTTTGGTGTATTGTGGTAAATTAGTGTTTTATTTTGCTCTTGTAACGCCAAAAAAAATGTAATTTACAAGATATTTATTAGGTACTATATTGCAAAATAAAAACATTAAATCACCACAATACACCAAACTACTTTTACTTTTACACTGGACGCACGTTTCGCTAACCATGTTAGCATCATCAGCAGATGATTATAAACTAAAGTACAATCTACAAGTTGAGCGTTTATATACTCGCTCAGTGGGCACCGAGTGGGCGTGGCAAAATCTAGCCAACCGAGTCAGAGCCCACTAAGCGTAACAGTTAGATTTCCCCCACTAGAGTAGTAGGAACAAAGAACTTGAAGGAATTAGACCATTGTCTCTGTTCATACTATCTTTACATTTATTAATTCTGATACTTGTTGTTATTAGTTTATTAATTTTGATGCTAATTGCCTGTAATTTGAGACTTGTTTAATTAATTTTAAAATTAATTAAACAAGTCTCAAATTACAGGCTTGGTATGTCACTTTAAGTGTGATTCTTTTCAAGTTTTTTAATAATATCCTATAAATTCCAGAATGTGTGTGTATGTATTTTATGAATGAATAATTCACTCTCGACACGCCCTCTAGAACCATTTTCCGACAGTTTAAAAGCTGGTGGGTGTTGCTGCTGACAAAATGGCGGCACTTATACGTTATTACTTTTTTTATATATATTATGAGAATCTGAAATGGAGCGAATGCACACAGGATGACGTGTCGTTATCTACTGCGACCAAACATCGTCGGTGGGCGCTTTTATTTATACCGAAGTCATTTTATACCTCGACAAGAAGGTCGTTTTATAGCGTCACATTCTAAAGGTACAGGGTGAAACAAGTAGTCTACACTATCAGACAAAAGTAGAGAAACTTTCTAAAACTCGTCGGATTTCAAAAAAACTAGAAAAATTTATCTTATCAGGTGTTTATTTATTATATAGGACTATGGCTTGGAACCACTGCATGTAATAGAAGGAACAATGGATCGATTTATGTATTTGGGCATTTTAAATTAAGTGATGATTCCTTTTGCTGGTGGTAATCTGCCTTTAACCTGGATATTTCAGCAAGATAATGATTCAAAGCATAAATCGAAAGTCTTACAAGAATGGTTTTTGTCTGAACCTATTAGGAATATGGACTTTCCTGTCCAAAGTCCAGACCTTAATCCCATTGAAAAAACCTGTGGGAGGAACTAGATCGCCAGGTAAGACGAAGTCACATTAGCTATAAGAAAGACTTGATAAGAATTTTGAAAGAGGCCTGGAATTCCATTAAACCAGATACCATAAGAGAACTATTGGACTCCATGCTAAAGCGATGTTGGAAAGTTATAGCTAATCACGGTTACTCTACACATTATTAATTTTATTAGGTTAGCAACAACTATGTACTTGTAATTTTTATATTAATTTTTGGTTTCTCTATTTTTGTCCCTATAGTTTTTTATTTAACTGAATAATATCTTAAGTTTTCCTGAGGCATGTGATTATTTCATTTTCACTTTAATTTTAACAATGCATAAAATGGCCTCGGTCTCTGCGTTAACAAAAAAAGACACAATTTTAAAAAGTTTCTCTACTTTGGTCCGATAATGTATGTGTTACAGTGAAAAAAGGAAACGCCTTGCGTGACCATCTTCTTTATGTGTGTTGAATACTCGTCAGCGAGTAACGGCTGTATGTATGTATGTACAGTGAAAGTCGGTAACAATCACTAGAGAAAATATTTTAAACTTATTTTTATATTTTGTTCAAAACATTGTATATTTAAAATGTCGCTAAATACTTCTATATATAATATACAGGGTTGTTCACCACATACGACACGGAGTATTGTAGCTAAACGATGAGATTTTTACAAATTGTAAGTTTTGGGTTCGATGAAGGACTATTAGAGGTACAATTTAAAAATAATTTTACAAGATACAGAGTGTCCCAAATAAGTAAAAAATATCAAAGTTGTATTTTTTAAATGGAACACCCTGTATATTATTACATTTTAAGTTTCTACGATTAAAATAAAGGTATATTTGATTAAGGTTTATTATACTTAAACCTTACCGTTTTTGAAATACTTTCAATTTTGTGAAATTGCAGTAAAAATTTTAAGGCTTCATTTCTCCAAGGGTATCAAAGTTTTTAATACTAAATATTTACTGAAGTTTATTTACTGATCAGTTATTGTGTTGCAATAATAAAAATAATACTACCTTATACAGAGTGTCTAAAATTTATTTTAAATAATTATTAGCTTCAAACGGCAATAACTTGTTTAATTTAAATGGAACACCCTGTATATTTTACGAGAATCAGATGCACAATTTAATTGTCTATCAAATTATATTATACCATTTTTTACCTATCTCTTTAAGTTTCCGTAGAAATGCATTTTCTTGTAATTTAGAACTTATTTATCAATATACCCATGGACTATTGACATTTTAGATTATTTTTAAAGATGTACCAAATTTTTAAAGAGTACAGATACTAATATTGGCGATATAATTCGTTTATTTCATTAAAAATAAAAAAAACTGTTTAAATATTTGTTAAAGAGGATCAATTAATATGATTCCAGTATTCAAACTACATTAACTGACTGTTTGCGTTGATTAATAATAATTGCTCCAAATACTAAAAAACTGAATTTTGTATGGGCATTAGACAGTGTGATAAAAGTAACACCTTTAAAATGATATTTCATTTTTAATAAATGCTTATTTATAACAACAGAGACTTTAATTTGATAACTTATTATTATATTGATTTCTGACTCAAATCCACATTTATTTATAATAATTTATTAACGAACACAATTAAGTATGTAATTAATTAGTATATGTGCGGAAATAATGGTGTTATATTTAATTAATGGTATACTCTTTTATAAAGATTTAAATAGTTTTCTTTTTGCATACAAATGGGCTAGTAATATTATCGTTTTGCTAAAAACGATAATATTACTAGTCTGTACATTTTATACATTTGTTGCTGTAAAAACAATCTAAAATGTCAATATTCCATAGATATATTGATAAATGAGGTCTAAATTATAAGAAAATGCATTTTCTACGAAAACTTGAAGGGATATGTAAAAAATGGTATAATACAATTTGATAGACAATTTAATTGTGCATCTGATTCTCCTAAAATATACAGGGCATTCCATTTAAATTAAAGAAGTTATTGCCGTTTGAAGCTAATAATTATTTAAAATAAATTTTTAGACACTCTGTATAAGGTAGTATTATTTTTATTATTGCAACACAATAACTGATCAATAAATAAACTTCATTAAATATTTAGTATTAAAAACATTGATACCCTTGGAGAAATGAAGCTTTAAAATTTTTACTGCAATTTCACAAAATTGAAAATATTTGGAAAACGGTAAGGTTTAAGTATAATAAACCTTAATCAAAATTACCTTTATTTTAATCGTAGAAACTAAAAATGTAATAATATTCAGGGTGTTCCATTTAAAAAAATACAACTTTGATATTTTTTATTTATTTGGGACACTCTGTATCTTGTATAAATATTTTTAAATTGTAGCTCTAATAGTCCTTCAACGAACCCCAAACTTACAATTTGTAAAAATCTCATCGTTTAGCTACAATACTCCGTGTCGTATGTGGTGAACAACCCTGTATATGTTAAAGTAACGTACCTATAGCCCTCACTGACAAGCATTAAGCTCAAGCTTCTGGTATTACTTCATTTTTAAGTAACCAATTTGGAGTACTTAAGTGTGACTATGAATTTTTAACCTCAAAGTGGTTTTTAAAGACTGGTCTAACGGAAAACTATAATTTAAAGTTGACATAAATCTAAATAAAGCTTAAAACGTTCCAATTCGCTGACCATTTACGAAATGATCCGGATAATCTTTAAAGATACCTAGATTATTTTAAAATGTTCCTATCTTATGATATACTTTCTACTTACTTTCTATGAGTTAAATGTTAAAAATATCTATAACCAAAATTGTTATTTAAAAATCTACATTAGACATTAGCACAAATAATCCTACCCACTACATTCTTAACCGTAGATTATAGGGTGATACAGAAGAGAAATATATATTTTTGTGCCGTTTTTCGAATAAGTCCAAATTAAAAAAAATCTATTTTTATTTAAATTATGAGAATCTCCGAAATTTTTCTATTTTTTTTTTCGTTTTCCTTATTTTAATTTTCTAATTTTAGCTTTTTTGGGGTATTTGTTGGGCTTTTCTGAACTTACTTGATGTCGTTATTTATTATTAACTCTAAAATTTGTTTTGTTCAAAGCTGGTAAAGCTATAAGCGATACCAAATAAACTTTAAGTTAAATCATCAAGAGCGCGATTATAAAATTCATTGTTGCCAACCATGGACATATTCGGCGCCGGGCTGACTAACTAGAATTTAAATTTCCTGCTGGCGATTCAGGTGGTAGTTCTGCTGTAAAAAATGTCAAGTTGCCACATCTATTTTTTTTCTGACATTTTGATTTGATTTGAAACTGTAGTTTTGTATTATTATGAGTTTTTGGTTTAAGCGAATTGTGTTGTGATACTTTAGGAATATTTTTTACTAGCAGATCCTGCAGTCTTCTAAAAAAAGAAAGAAAAATCACTGTTCCAGTGGTTCCACGGTCAATGCCACTAATGTCAGTAGTAATATCGCAACTAATGCTACTAATGCTACGACTGATCCGCGAGCAATGCCCATACCACTAAAGTCGCTACTAATTCCAAATTGTGCTATACTGCTAATGGCACTAATGCGATCGCTTTGTACACAAAAATGCCATCACGGTTTACACCTCGCATTAGTCTATCACTGATTGGCAAATTAGAGGAAACCAAGAATGTTTTCCTCATTTTATCAGCAAAGTCGCAAAAAGTCGCAGTATTTTATTTTACTGTATGAAAGCCCAATGTTTACTAAGTAAAACGTATATAGACAATATGCTGAATTCCTCGAAATGCGCAACTAAATCTCTAAGTATAATAAAAATGTCACAGATTTAATCAAATTTTCTAAACGCCTAACTTTTAGTTGCAAAAAAATCGTTAGTATAGAGAATATCAAAATAAATAATACGTTTTTGTAGAATACATACCTGCAGCTTGCTGAGCCATTTTCAATCAAAACAGTAATATAAACGTAAAAAGAGCACAAGAACAACATAGTTAACATAGCCATTTACCTTTTGTCTGTGAGAAGTAACAACATTGACGTTACGTTGAAACAAATGAATGCAACTAAACACACCCATAGCAACGCCATTCATGGCAGACATGATTTAACTTATCATTTATCTTTTTTTGGGAAATCTTAAACACATTTGCTTTTTCGAATTTCGATCACCTTTTTCATGCTAATACCCCACCGTGCGCCTCTAGTGAGAAGTATAAAAGATGCCAAAGCAGCTTAATACCCATTACAAAAAAAAAACTGATCGCAACATTATTAATATTTTGAACGGGAAAGCCATATTAATGGCCTTTTATGTTGTCTGTAAAGAAAATACAGCCGAAATATTAAGAAAGTTTTTGAAAAAACTACAATCAATTATTTCTAATAGATTTCGAGATATCGATTTTTGAATTCAGAGTTCTAATAGCGCAACCACTGTCGAACACCAACTCAATTCCACTTGTTTTTACCAAAAATGCAAGTGTTTCTAACTTGCACTTAAAAATTTTCAAGCTATAGGGAAAATTACAACGACTCGTTAATAAATAAACAAATAAAGTATCACGAGACCTAATGAAATCTTGAAGCTGAACGCATGATGTACACCTCTCCCTAGAACTTTAAGTACTGACAGAGGTACTGATTGGGTCGACCGGTCGAATGCGACAAATCTGCTAAATCCCCTTCCACGTCTCAACGCGTTTACTGTTCTCTCTTTGTTCAGTACATTAAAAAACGCATTGTACTCTTTTTACATACGGAAATCTCTACCCAAGACTAACCTTTGCTAGCCCTTAGTATACAGGCCCGGCAATGGATCTCTAGGCATAGGAATTACATGCATTGGAATGAAACGCCTATAAAAAGTCTATGCTTAAACAGAGATGGACAACAACTTCCCCGTTTCCACTTCCACTACGACTGTCTACTTAGACAAACTCCAATAAGATAACAAATTTTTGAAATTCCGCCACCTCCCATCCACTCATGATACCCATCTCCCTGCCCTTTATTTATCGCCATTATTTTATTTCCCTTCCCGCGCCTCCGCACCTCGCTATTCTGACTCCCGTCAGTTCATCACAGAGTTGCCAGGTCTACCGGTTTCGTCTGTAAGCTACCGATCTACCGATTTAAAGAAAAATCTAACGATATATTCAACTGCGTCTTTAGTTTTTACAATAGAAGCACTTATAAAAAGCTGACTTATTTGACTAAAAATTAAGCGACTGCCGTGTTGGAATCTGTATAATTTGACTTTATTATTGTTTCATTAAATTTTATTTAGTAATAACACACATACAGGTCATCGTTCTGTCTAGTTGCAGAGTTACAGAGATATTCCTAAAAATCCTTATTACTCCTTATTACTCCTTATTAGGCGCGGTATTGGCGACATGCCCGAAGAAGTTAATATCTTTTGAAAAGATTTTATTTCACTCATCTACTAAAGTTGAACCCATATTTTCCCCCAAAAAATGTAAACAAAAAACAAAATTTAAGTTAAGAAACAACCTAAATTCGGACAAATATTTTAGTGATTTTCCCGTCAAAAAAATATATTAATATGAAAAAAGAGCTGAGAGTTGCTACAGCTTTCCCATTGAAATGAAATTAATTTTAGAATTTGTACAAAGGTAAATTTGTACAAAGGTAAAAAGTGACTGCTGCACTAATTTGTGACTGCTATCCCTATTTGTTATAGTTTTATATGTTTTTATTAATATATTAATATTATTTAATTCAATATTTTTTTGAATATCAAATTATATACCTAGCTATTTCTAATTCTTGTTATATTTATTATATTTGTATTTTATTTGAGTGATCTATTATTACGACACATAGGAATGCTAATTTTGGACTTAAATATTATATTTTATTTCGTTTCTGTACTTTTAATTTTTGTTGAAGATCTACCGAGAATTTTGTTCTCGTATGGAATTATAATCTAACAAACCCGGCAACCCTGTTCGTCTACTCCTTATAAAGTTTTTTTCGGCCTAATTCCTTTGTCACAGCCGCGGCTTTGTGAAGCGCCGCCGCCGACCGACTGTGTCGGGGCGACTGCTAGGAAGATCGTACAGTATTGCCATTTCATAGAATTGCACTTGCTATTTTAGAAATGATATCAAAGTTTTGCATGTTACTTTTCGTTTTAGAAAGAAGTTATGTGCCTAGAGAAAACATTCGTAAAATTGTTTCGTACTTTATTTAATATTTCATTAAGTAGGCAAGATAATGGGATTAGAAGATTTAGGATTTTGACAAGCCAACATAATTTCGATTTAATTGAATGGCAACACTGTCCGTCCTGTTTCTATTTTTTCGATTCTGTTCTATTAGTAGGCGGTAGCCCCCACACAAGCGTCTTAAAGACCCGCCCGGCGCCCCCTCTCGCAGGGGCTCTCTCGTCGTATCACTTCTATGATCACTTCCCCTATACGATGGTAGGGAAAAGACACTTTATCCGTCTCTGTTGCACTGCAGTGTATTTTGCAGCCTTACCATCTTTTTTTATTGCATTGAAAACCTCCTATTGCTAATATTCCTTTGCCAGCAGTGTATATTTTTTATCAATAATAAAAACTAATATACTTTACTGACACCATCGGACTTGACCTAAGTTTCTTGATATAATAATTTTTTTTATTGAAAAGTTTTAACTATTTCTTTTTGTTAATATTATCTCGATTGTATTGAGGTCACCCATCTATCAATTTCTCACAAACCACACCCAGATAATATACAAATGGCTATCCCGGTCACCGATATTAAATATCGTATTGTTTAAATTGGGCCAATAGCCTCAAACAACCCATAAATCTTCGATAAGCTTGTTAGAGCGAAATATGACCGTTCTCCTCATTTATTACAACATTCGATAAATGTTAAAACGATCAATTCGGTACGGTCCGCCAAACTTTCAAATCGACTGAATATTAAACCGGTTAATAATTCGGAAATTTATGGAAAACGGACCAAAGGTTAATGCCTCGAAGATGTTCCTTACTAAATCCGGGAAGGGGAGAGGCCACTGTCACTTTTTTTCTTTTACGACATTCATTAATAAAGCGGGAAGGACGGCACCTGCTTCTCCTGACACCACCGGTCCTTGCTAAGCTCTCACTCGACCGTCTGTCACCTCCTATAAATCCACCACGAAATTATTTAACATTGTTTTCATCCTCGAGGTTTCCGAATTAGGTCCTGTGGGACCTTTAAAAGCAAGCTTTAACCTACCTGGAAGTGAGAATCCATTTTCTTTATTTCCTTCGTTCGTTTTCACGTTTTCAAAAAATACCCATATTTATTTTAGGGATGCTACGTCAAACTCGTTGCTTTATTTGCTAAATGTCTGAACAGGAAATAAAGGACTCCATAAAACTGTTTAAAAATAACAAATCAGCTGGCTATTACTCGATTCCGGCGGAAATCTATAAGTGTGCAAGTAAAGAACTTATTGGTCATCTTAAGGTTCTTTTCGATGTCATATGGGAAAGCGGAGAGGTACCTCAGGACTTTTGCAACGCAAATATAGTGAATATATTTAAGAACAATGAAAGTGCATCAGACAGCGGAAACTACCGGGGAATTTCACTATTGGCTATCGGTGGAAAAATGTTTGCAAAATTTATGTCAAACCGCCTGTTTTACAGGGTGTCCCAGAAATGAGTGCAAATGTTTTAACTGGTAGTATAGTTCAACTCCAGAAACACGTCTATGAGGTTTTTTTCGCGAAAAAAATATTTGAAAATTCGAAATTTTTTGAAAAAGTTTTTGAATTTTATATATATAGTTATATATATATATATATATATATATATATATATATATATATATATATATATATATATATATATATATATATATATATATATATATATATATATATATATATAATTCGGGTCAGAACGTCCTACGACGTTGTTCGATGCCTAACTTCCACCCTGTGCGATTTTCCCATTGATTTTCGGTCAGATTTTTCTCGCTCATCGACCTTCTTATTCCTTCCATCCATGTTTTCTTGGGACGTCCTCTCTTTCGTTTACCAGGTGGTATCCAATGAATGACTTGTTTTGGAATTCTTTCATTGTGCATTCTCTGAACGTGGCCGTACCATATTAATTGTTTTTGTTCTATATTATTTACTATTGTTCCCTCTATTTCCATCTGTTGTCTAATGTCTTCATTTCTGATCTTATCCCTCCGTGAAATTCTCATTGCTCTTCTAATCGCGTCCATTTCTTTGTCTCTAATTTCCTTTTATTCCTTTCAGTGAGTCGCCATGTTTCACATCCATAGAGTAATATGCTTTTAACTAGTGTCTCGTATATATTATATTTCCTGTTTTTTGTAATTTCAGTGCTCCATAGAATGCCATTTATGCATCTGATAACTCTTCTTGCCTGTATTACTCTGTTGTTTATTTCTCTATCGTCCGTTCTATCTCCTGTAAATATCGATCCCAGGTACCTGTAATCTTCACATGCCCTAATTTCTATATTATTGTCTAAAATAAGATTTTCTGTATTAGCTCCAATTGGAAGGTATTTTGTTTTTTCTGTATTTACTGTGAGACCCCATTTAGCATATTCTTCAATTATTTTCCGCCCATATATTCCATGTCATCTTTTGTCGTTTGCAATTATGGCCTGGTCGTCTGCAAATTGCAAGGTGTATAGGCATATGTCATTTAGTTCTATACCCATTCCGTTACATTTTCTTTTCCATAGATGTAAGGCCTTGGCAATATAAATTTTAAATAGTGTTGGGGATATACAGCAACCCTGTCGGAGCCCTTTAGTGATAGAAATTTCCTCTGAGAGACCGTTGACCGTTTTTATTTGTGATTTTCCTCCATGGTAAAGATTTTGTACAGCTTTTATCAGAGCTGCGTTAATTCTTGATTCGTGCAATACTTCCCATAATTTTATTATTGGCACTGTATCATATGCATTTTGTAGATCGATGAATGTTATATGAACTTCCTTGTTCATTGCAGATTTCTTCTCGATGATCTGTTTCAATGCAAAGATATTATCTGTACATGATCTTCCGCTTCTGAAACCATTCTGCTCTTCTTCGTAGCTGGAGTATTCCTCTTCAATTAAGTTCCTCAGTATCCTTCCATAGAGGCGACTCTCTATCCTCCATAGAGGCGATTTTTTTTTAGCTTTTAGTTAAAAAGCATAATTTCTTGATAATATGGCAACATAGGTATTAGCTTAAATTTACAAGAAAGGCAATCCAGAAAAGATCGAGTGGTTCTCAAAATTTTAGCAAAAAATCATTTTTTTTTGGAAATTTTCAAAATAAAATAACTCCGTTATTTTGGACTTATTTGAAAACCGATAAAGAGAAAATATGTATCTTTTATCGAGATCTACCAGCCCTTAAAATATTTGCACTTATTTCTGGAATACACTGTATATAGAAAAATTCCTCCCAGAATCTCAAACGGGTTTTCGCCCCAACCGCGGCACCGTCGATTCCATATTTTCCATCCGTCAACTAAAGGAATAAGTAAAAGAGCAGCAGTCTAAACTTTATGTCATCGTCATTTTTATTCATCGACCGAAACAAAAACCTTCGACTCTGTGAACAGAGATGCGCTTTGGGCAATTATGAAAAAGTTCGGAGTACCCAACAAATTTCTTACAGTGTGTGAAAACCTCTATAACAACAACAAGTCAAGAGTGTCACATCATGGATCACAGAGCGAGCACATACTAACAAATACGGGAGTTGTGCAGGGATGTGTCTTAGCGCCTCTCCTATTCAACATATTCATGGCAGCACTCTCCGTTATAGTGGACAGCAAACTGCAGGAGAGAGGATTGGACTGGATACAGATACGACGGCGCGGCGCACAGTGGATCGAGGTATAGGGATATAGCGGTCATAAATAGAAAAAAATACTTTAATAAGTAATTTGTAGCCCAGCTGCTTTATTTATGGCAAAAAGAAAAAT
Organism: Sitophilus oryzae; assembly: GCF_002938485.1. NCBI lineage: Eukaryota > Metazoa > Arthropoda > Insecta > Coleoptera > Curculionidae > Sitophilus > Sitophilus oryzae. Next base: position 448,138 of record NW_022146977.1, read on the forward strand.
ATCTATAGATTTTTCTACAATTTTAATTGAATTTTAGCAAAACGCCGGTCTAATAATGACTGCAAAAATAACTTTTTTTGTAGAGCGTGTCACTTAATAATATCGGTAAAGGTACACACCTGTAGATTTATCGTTAGCGCTTAATAATGATTTCTGGTGAACTCCAAAAAAATTGTTTCTTACATTAACAGCCCCGCGCCCCCTCCTTTAAAGGGTGAACGTGGGGGATGGGTTTTGGGAAATGTTTGGATTGGGTGAGCAAGTGAAAGGTGAAAGAGATAAGTTTATAAATTCTTTAAAAATCACTTCTTGTATCACTAGCTGTTTGTTTAGACTTTTCTTAATAAAAAAATTCAAGTTCCCCCGTGAAAAAATAAAATAACAAGATATTATTTCCTATTGAGAAACACGGACTACTTCAAATAAATATATCGCATGAATAGGAAGAATTCGGTAGACCATTTTTTGTTTATAGACAAATACATTCCTCAAACTATTATTTGTGATAAGAGGAAACGTCGATAAGAATCGATAGTATTTTTTTGGTATTTTGAAAACTATAAAAATATGGATAAAAACAACGTTTAAAAAAACATGAAAAATTAATACATAATAATAATTTCAGAACTTTCTTAGTAATAGTCCAAAAGTAGAGAAAACCTTTTCTTTAAAATATAAAAAATAATAATCATCTCAGGTTTTTTAAAGCCTCCAGGAATATTTAGATTCTTATTTGCTATCACTAAGCGAAACAGACAATTAAATGTGATGGGTTTAAGAGAAAAAAAACATGGTTACAAATTTTATTCCAAAAATTTGTTGTTGTTTTTTTTTAAACCAATGCTACTAATATTCAAAAAGTTTAACGGTGTGTCATATAGTTTAATTTTTCTAAAATCACTTATGGCCGCTCTTTAACATATGCAAGAGCCACTGTGCGGCGGTCTGTTCAACATAAAAAGACTCAGGGCAAAAACACGTATAAAATTTATCACAGAACTTCAATACACTGATGACTGCGCTATTATTGCAAAAACGTTACAGCAATTATACGAAATGCTGAAGACATATTATACCTGGACATAAGCTGAACATAGATAAAACCAAAATCATGTGCAATTATCTCGGCAGTTTGATTTCGGAAAAGGCCAATATCGACTCTGAAATTTAGCTCCTCAGAACTCTAGGTACCATAGTCATATCGTGTTAAGCCACACCCAAAATTCCAAACACACGTGCTTTGATTATGGCTTGATTACGCTTTGCAGAGCTTCAGCATTTGCCATAAAATATAGAGCAATTTGTTACAAAACCATATAAATTATATATCACTATAATCACAAAACTTCTATCTATTTGCGTATTGTAACGGAATTTTAAATTATGTCTTTATTTTCGAGAAAATTTAGTCCAAACCTACGGAATAACCGTAGGTTTGGACTAAAACCGTAGAAGTTGATGTTTGACCATTAAAATCCTAAAATTAAAAAAAAATTGTCTAAAATGTCCTACAATACGGATATAGTATAATCCTTTATCTTTAATAAGATAAATTAAACTTTATAATAACTGAGATAACTATGTTTTCCAACTTTTATGGACAAGCTTTTTACAAAGCATAAAATTTTAACTCGCTTTTAAATTAGAATAACAAAATAAATGATTTTTTAATCCCGAACCAAAAATAGCACTTATAGATGGCGTCAATGTTTTTTCCAGCTAACATAAAAGCCAAAAACTATTTGCAAGTCGCAAATTGCTTTTTGGAAATTGGAAATTACTTTCGTCGACTGTTAAAAAACATGCGTGTTAATTAACGTTTGGGCGTATTTTTATCTAGTTAGTTACTATGATACAACCGTAGAGCGTTCACAAAGCAAATACTGTGGCTGGAAAGCTCTCTACTTAATTAATAGGATGTTCCTCTGGCGGAGACATTCTTGCTTTAATGTTCTGATTGGAACGAAATGAAAATAAATAGAATAAAAAAATATATTAATAGATCTAAATTCGTTTTGTAGGGTAGATTTATTAAATTTAAATGCATTTACAAAAAAAACCATATATATATTAAAAAAATTTCAATAGCTTGAAATATATATATATATATATATATATATATATATATATATATATATATATATATATATATATATATATAGTATATATATATATATATATATATATATATATATATATATATATATATATATATAAAAATATTTCAATATATATAAATATTTATATATATATATATATATAAAAAAATATATATATATAAAAAAATTTCAATAGCTTGAAATATTTAGTTCTTACAGGGTGGTCCGAATTGTTTTCTGGAAACTTCGGCAGCATATTCTGCAGATAAAAATAAGTAAAAAAGTTCGTATAAATATATTTCCTAAAATGCTTAGTTTCGGAGATACACGGTTTTGAAGTTTCATTTTTATTTCGATTTTTTCCAAAAAATTTATGTAGTAGCGTCAATATTTGGATGAAAATTGGTGTCTGGGAGTTTTTTGACATGAGAAATTTGATTTTGATATCAATCTGACTCCTACTTGTAGAGGGCGCCACCTACATATTTTTAAACTGATTTGAAGAGTAATAACTTTTCGTCTGTCCCTGTATAAAACTAATGAGTAAAAAAAATACATTAACTACTTTTTTTACGCAAAAAAGGTCTCTTGGTAAAAATCTCTACATGTAATGGTTCCCGAGATATTTGGAATCAAAATTATCAATACCTGTCATAATTAACATAAATTAAATAAGTTGACTATATAGTTATTAGATATAAATCATAAATTTGAAATGTTTTTGTGCCAAAAGTTCAACAGAAACTGTTTTATCGTCATTTTTTCGCCGAAAAATTTATGACTAATTTAAAAAAAATCCTTCAAATTTATTATTTCAGTCATATATAGTATATAAAATGAATTAGTGATGGGCAAAACTGTTATTTTTAGATAACAGTTGAAACTGTTATAGTTATTTATAAAAAACAGCTTAAAATAACAGCTTAAAAATAACAGGTTTCTTTATTTTACTGCTAAATATTTGAAAGAGTATGAGACGGTCACCGCCAGGCGTATTAACGCAGTTGCAAGTTGCAACGATGACGTGCTCGGTGGTAGTATTTCCAGGGTGTCAAAACATTTCTAAATATCGATTGTTATTTAAAATACCTCTCAACGTTCGTTGTTTACAAATAAGCGCTGTTTACAAATTGCGATATAAAAAAAGCCAAAATTCCGCCACTCGTCTATACCTACACATTGCGATCTACCTACGCCCTGCCCCTCGATCCGCGTAGATCCTGAATTGCGTAGCAGTGTACAGGGTGCATATCGCTCGACGGGGCGAGAAGCTTTAGTTATGATTTTACCATTTGCGGTAAAAAAATAGCAATATAAGAAAATGTGTAGTATATTCTTCATAAGTAAACCAACTACACACTAGAGTTCGAATTAATTTTTACACTTAAACTAGCGTGTACCCGCGACTTTGTTCGCGTCGAATTAATAATTTCAAATGGTGATGATAAAGCAAAACAAGAATTTCCATTAACATACAAACTGGATAAAATTTTCTCACATTTGCCAAAAATAAGCTTTCTAACGTCGAGCAGTTTAAGCAGAATCGTTTTTAAGACTAACCGTTTTTTAAATAACAAATATTGTAATATTTGAGGGGAGTTTTCACCCTGTTGGAATTTGAGATTCGAGAAACCCCTCCTTATCGAACCTCAACCCCACAGTCAATCCGTTTGCAAAAAATCAGCTTTAAACGCCCAGCAGTTTAAGCAGAATATTACTCAATGGTCATATTTTATGAAACACCCTGTATATATTTTTAAAAAATCTTAAAATATGTAAAACAACAACATAATAAAATATACGTGTTTTAAGAGTTTTTCCGAAAAACTCACCGGTTTTTAAATAAAAAATATTCTAATATTTGAGAGTAGTTTCACCCCTTAGAATTCGAGTTTCGAAAATCCCTTCTTATCGAACCTCTACACACTAAAGTCAATCCGTTTTCCAAAATCAGCTTTTTACGTCAAGGGCTTTAAGCAGGATCGTGATTAATCAATGACCAGATTTTCAAAAAACACCCTGTATACATTTTTAAAAAATCTTAAAATATTCTGAAAATTTTTCAGAATAAATATATACCTAAATATTGAAACTTAATAAGTAAGTACTGAAACATACAGCGCCATAATATCTCGACCTCTGTCCGTTATGCTCGTAACAGGTTGAAACAGAATGTATCTAGAACAACTGATGCGTTATTCCCCAACCTGTTTCGAACCTCCATCGACAATCGACCGATGCAGCAGCGTTCCTTTCCCACACCGATTATCTCGACCACCGCCCTGTTATGCTCGTAACAGGTTGAAAAACAACATATCTAAAATTACTGCTTCTCCAACCCGTTGCGAGCCCCCATCGACAATCGACCGATGCAGCAGCGTTCCTTTCCCACACCTGTTATCTCCACCGCCAGGCGTTATGCCCGCAACTGTTTCAAAAAACCTGCTTCTTTTATATCCTATTATTTTTAAGCTGTTGTAAATACGACCATCGACGGTATCGACCGAAGCAGCTACGTTCGCCGCGCCGTAGCCCCACTCCGTTGTCCGTTGTCTCGCCGCCTGTATCGATGGTTGACGAAATAGCATGTTTTCCATCCATACTAGTTGTTTTTTGGAATTGCTTCGAGCAGCATAGAATTTCGTGGTGATGCAGAGCGCCGACTTCGTTTTTCGTTTCACGAGCGGCCGATCTCTACGTGTCGTTATTTTATATCTGTTATTTTTTAGAAGTAGTAACGGTTGCGTTATGTTATTTATAAATAATTGTTATAAAATAACAGATAGTTAAATAATAACCCATCACTAAAATGAATAACTTTGAATTTTGACCGTTATTTTTTACCAACATGGCAAATATAAAATCCTTCTGTCAAAAAAGTTACTGATATTCTTTAAATTGAGTGCCCGAACGAATCAGATAGGTAACTCTTTTTACTTTTGTGAAATAGTAAAAGGAAAATAATAAAACAAGCGACAGTTCTTCCTCTTCTTGCAAAAATCAACACGAAATGTCATAATTGTCAAAAGTAAAATGTCATCAGCTTTTGACATTTCTAAATATCAGACCAATGCCGTCTCTAATAGAACAACATGGCGATAATAAAAATCGCTTTAAACTAATTTTACTACCCTTATTCATTCGATACGACAAAGACCTCGAGCTGTTATTACTGAGAGAGGTGGACATACACGCTATTAAAATTATTATAAAATTATTCTTTTTGTCGATAAAAGAATCTCTGAAATCAATACTTAATCACATCATCGTGTTTTATCTAAATGGTCCTCTCAATTTGTCCACAAGGTGTTTTGGATTTATTGCAAAAAACAACGTTTTGATTTACCCCGGTATAAACCCACCGAACTAAAAAATATATAAGCCATTAAAATAATAAAAAATATTGCCAATAAATTTATCTTCACACTGTTACCATAATCATAAAAGTCGGATTACAAAATAAAAAGTTATGAAACATCAAACTTCAAATTTTTATGGTGGCGGAGTGTATATACAGGGTGTCCCAGAAATGAGTGCAGATATTTTAAGGGTTGGTAGATCTGGTCAAAATAAACATATTTTCTCTTTACCATTTTTAAAATAAATTGAAAATAACCGAGTTATTTAACTTTGAAAATTTAAAAAAATAATCGCAACATTTTGAGAACCGCCGGCAGATATCGCCAACTACATCCAATTACCCGGAGCAAGCCCGGATTTCAGTTAATTCGACGCACTGTGTTGCCATAGGGACAAGAAAGTATATGTTAAAAGTAAGTCATAAAATCACCACACCTGAGGAGTTTGCAGAGATGCATTACATTTTGGTGCACCTTACATTTTTAAGATTGTGATATTATTACATAAAATAAATTAAAAGTTAAATGTTTAATAATGTGTTAAAAAATGTGTTAAAAAGTTAAATTAAAAACTTACCCAACATTAAAAAGATACTTATGACAGATCGATGTAACTGCGACAGTTCTCTTTTTCGATATACACTTAACTAAAATACACTTCACTGTGCTGCTTTACTTGTACATGCTATTATAATAACTACTAAAATAGCAGTCCCCATTTTTAACACATTATTTTCATATAGGCCTCATCACAATTTGAATCACTCATTTACAAAACACCTTGAAAAGCACACATTACTTTGAATACCTTTCTGAATGAATAAATGTTGAGAATTATTGTCTCTTACCGCCACTATTGTCACTTCCGAACTACTTTCAATCTAAGAAAATAGATGTTTCACTCAACAATTTTAAATACGTATTTTGTTTTTTCGCTATTTTTTCTATGTATTTCAACAATACCATCGACGGCCTAATCGTCGCTGGTAACTGCTCCTTTGTCGCGCCGCCGTGTCGAGCTTGCGTCATGCGTGGTTGCCGTAGTTTCAACAATTTCAAATTCAAGACACTCGAAGCAATCAAATTCTTATTAAATTTTAAAAATAAAACAGAAAAACAGGAAAGGAAACAAACAAAACACAAATGAATTGGTTATTGATAAGGTCACAAAAAAGAAATTTGTGACCTTTGATATGTTTATCGTAATTCAGAATTCAATACATCGAAAACAGTCCGACGAATAATCAATTCATTTTTGTTTTGTTTATTTCCTTTCATGTTTTTCTGTTTTATTTTTAAAATTTAATACGAATTTGATTGCTTCGAATGTCTTGAATTTGAAATTGTTGTAACTACGGCAACGTTGCTTAACATCGTCGTCTGACGCAAGCCCGCCACGACGGCGCGGCGACCGGCGACTCAAAGGACCAGTTCACACGCGGCGGTTCTTGGCTGACGGTTAGGCCAAAGAAGAACGACCGGTTAGGCGGTTGATGGAATTGTCGAAATGCATCGAAAAAATAGCGAAAAAACAAAATACGTTGTCAATAATTGTTGAGTGAAACATGTATTTTCTTAGATTGAAAGTAGTTCGTAAAGTGGCGATAAGAGACAATAATTCTCAACATTTATTCATTCAGAAAGGTATTCAAAGTAATGTGCGCTTTTCAAGGTGTTTTGTAAAACAGTGGTTCAAATAAAACAGAGAAACATGAAAGAAAACAAACAAAACAAAAATAAATCGATTATTCGTTGGGCTGTTTTCTAAATTTCTTGAATTGAATTCTAAATTACGATAAACATTTTAGGAATTTCTTTTTGTGACCTGATTGTGAATAACATGAATCATTTTATTAAATTTATTCCAAAATAAAGTTATTTTGCAGCATAACAAAGATTTTCGTAAACGTCATAAACGTAATGTTTGTGTTAATTTTCGGTGGTTTTTGTTAAGTTTTCATTGAAAGGGTAAGTACTAAAAATAATTAATGTGTTTTTTTTTCTATAATTATTAATAATGAGCACTGATAAAAGATTAAATTTAACATTCCTAATTTTTTGAGTAGAAATTTGTCTATGAATTTATAAATGTAGAGCTATGTTCCGCCGAATTATGTAGAATGTGGATAACATAGGAGGTTGCAACACTGCAAGGTTTAGATACACCGTAGGGAAATCTCAGGTGAATAAACAAGTGGCACTAAAAAGTTTTTTCAAATTTCCCGGAAAATGTCAAGAAAATTTTTATATTTTCAACATTTTTTTTTCGCAAAAAAAAACCTCATAGGCGTGTTTCTGGGGTTGAACTATACTACCAGTTAAAATATCTGCACTCATTTCTGAGATACCCTGTATATAAAAAAAACTAAAAATAAAATCGGTAGTCTTATAGTAAGTTGGGGAGTAAAAATAATTTTCTCTAATAAACCTTCCTAAATTATCTTTGTTTTACAGTTAAGGAAATTAAAATTTATCAGTCCTAAAGCCGTTAAAATTGTCTAAATGTTAAATGCTTAAATTTTAAAACGCGATAAAACCCCCGACGTAAACTACTGAAAGTAATAAACTTTCTGACAGGGATGAAAATTAAAAACTAACCACTTTATTTCTGCGAAATTAAAATTTACACCACGTCAACGAAAAGGAAGTTGCTAAATGAAAATTCAGACCAACGCAAATGAAGTTAAAATGTTGTGTACCCAATGCTAACAAGAAAATTTTAAAATATCGCGCCACCCAACACCAGAGAAAAGTTTGCCGATATTTCAATTAATTTATTTAATTTTAGAAGTTTTTTTTAGTTACCTTAAGTTATTTATTTTTAGAAATACCTACAAAACTATAAAGAAAATATTTTTTTTTTCATAGACTATCGAAAAGCTTTTGACAAAGTCAAATGGTCAAAACTATGGATGGTTCTTAAAGAAATGGGCGTGCCTCTTCATTTGATTTCATTGATCCAGAATCTCTATGTAAATACCAAAAGTAGAATTACCATCAATGACGTTACTTCGGAAGACTTCCAGCCTACCTGTGGTGTTGGGCAGGGGTGCATACTATCTCCTCAGTTATTCAATATACAGGCCCGGCAATGGATCTCTAGGCATAGGAATTACATGCATTGGAATGAAACGCCTATAAAAAGTCTATGCTTAAACAGAGACGGACAACAACTTCCCCGTTTCCACTTCCACTACGACTGTCTACTTAGACAAACTCCAATAAGATAACAAATTTTGGAAATTCCGCCACCTCCCATCCACTCATGGTACCCATCTCCCTGCCCTTTATTTATCGCCATTATTTTATTTCCCTTCCCGCGCCTCCGCACCTCGCTATTCCGACTCACGTCAGTTCATCACAGAGTTGCCAGGTCTACCGGTTTCGTCTGTAAGCTACCGATCTACCGATTTAAAGAAAAATCTAACGATATATTCAACTGCGTCTTTAGTTTTTACAATAGAAGCACTTTTAAAAAGCTGACTTATTTGACTAAAAATTAAGCGACTGCCGCGTTGGAATCTGTATAATCTGACTTTATTATTGTTTCATTAAATTTTATTTAGTAATAACACACATACAGGTCATCGTTCTGTCTAGTTGCAGAGTTACAGAGATATTCCTAAAAATCCTTATTACTCCTTATTAGGCGCGGTATTGGCGACATGCCCGAAGAAGTTCATCTACTAAAGTTGAACCCATATTTTCCCCCAAAAAATGTAAACAAAAAACAAAATTTAAGTTAAGAAACAACCTAAATTCGGACAAATATTTTAGTGATTTTCCCGTCAAAAAAATATATTAATACGAAAAAAGAGTTGAGAGTTGCTACAGCTTTCCCATTGAAATGAAATTAATTTTAGATATTACTGATCAAAATTTGTACAAAGGTAAAAAGTGACTGCTACACTAATTTGTGACTGCTATCCCTACTTATTATAGTTTTAGATGTTTTTAATAATATATTAATATTATTTAATTCAATATTTTTTTTAATATCAAATAATATACCTAACGATTTCTAATTCTTGTTATATTTATTATATTTGTATTTTATTTGAGTGATCTATTATTACGACACATAGGAATGCTAATTTTGGAGTTAAATATTATATTTTATTTCGTTTCTGTACTTTTAATTTTTGTTGAAGATCTGCCGAGAATTTTGTTCTCGTATGGAATTATAATCTAACAAACCCGGCAACCCTGTCGTCTACTCCTTATAAAGTTTTTTTCATCATACCTCCTTCACCGTGAAGTGATATTATACCTGCACATTTTTGTTTTTTTACTTTGTATATTTTAGTTTCAATTCAACTATTTTTTTTATTTATTGCATTCATTTTATGTACAGTAGTTTTAGTTTTGTTAAGTTAATTTATTTAGATTTAAGTCCCTTACCTGTAACAACTACTCTTTTGGTGTTTGTAAGGAGTAGTTTAAAATAAAAAAATAAAATAATAGAACTGTGTCAGCCATTGAGAAAAATAAATAATCAACGTCCAACAACCATTTCTGAGTAAAATTAGTGTCGGTTTTCGGCAGCAGGGTCCCCTGCTGCCGACAACAAAGGTCTCCTCGGACATAAACACCCTTCATAGACGGAATTTATTAGGGTTGGTGATAATGTATCGTTTCGCGTGTTATGTGTGCTCCTAGCGAACCGCAAGATATTCTCTGTCGGTACAACTTGCCTTGTGTTCGGGTCGAAATTGATTTCGCTTCCAAATCACATGTTTGAAATACGTTACACGGGTTGGGAATGTCCGTTGTATTTATCATCGATACTAGAAATGCCTTTTTGTTTTAAGTAGTAAAGCATTTTTTAGCAGATAGTTGATTTAAAAATCAATAGCTGCTAGTAATTTTGTATCTACCATCTGGTTAAATGAGGACGACCTTCTTATTAGCAGTAAGAATAAAAGCATTAATTTAAAATAGGTTTAACGGATGTTCTAGACAGTAAGAGTGCCAGCTAACCTTTGTGTTGTACCTAAATAGATACCTAGAAAAAAATAGTAAATTTTTTTCTTCTTTTTGGAATTTTTTTTTTCATTATACTATATATATTATATATACTTTTTGCAATTTTTTGATTAACAAGAACTTAAAATACAGATAAATTGATATTTAAATCAATAAGTTTAAAACTTTATCTATACTAATATATAAAATCCTTAAGTGACTGACATACTGATTAATCACGATCCTGCTCAAACCATTCAACGTAAGAAGTTCAATTTTGGTATACAGGTTGATTCTAGGGTGTAGAGGTTCGATAAGAATGGATTTTTCGTTTGGTTTTCCAGTTCCAAGGGGTTGAAACCACCCCTCAAATATTACAATATTTTTTATTGAAAAAACGGCAAAGTTTCCGAAAAAAACCTTAAACACGTATATTTTATTTTGTTTTTTTACATATTTTAAGATTTTTTAAAAATGTATACAGGGTGTTTCGAAAAACCTGGTCATTGATTAATCACGATCCTGCTTAAAGCGCTTGACGTAAAAAGCTGATTTTTGGAAAAGAGATTGACTTTAGGGTGTAGAGGTTCGATAAGAAGGGATTTTTCGAAACTCGAATTCTAAAGGCGTGAAACTATCCCTCAAATATTAATTTTTTTTTTATTTAAAAACCGTTGAGTTTTTCGGAAAAACTCTTAAACACGTATATTTTATTTTATTGTTTTACATATTTTAAGATTTTTTATAAATTTATACAGATATGTTATACAGGGTGTTTCATAAAATTTGACCATTGAATAATCACGATTCTGCTTAAACTGCTTGACGTTTAATGCTGATTTTTGGCAAACGGATTGACTGTGGGGTGTAGGGGTTCGATAAGGAGGGGTTTCTCGAATCTCAAATTCCAAGAGGGTGAAAACGCCCTTCAAATATTAGAATATTTGTTATTTAAAAAACGGTTAGTCTTTCGGGAAAACGCTTGGACAAGCATAATTTATTTGGTTTTTTGACATATTTTGAAATTTTTTAAAAAATCATACAGGGTGTTCCAAAAAGTTGGGTAATTTCTTAACCACGATTCTGCTTAAACTGCTTGACGTAAAAAGCTTATTTTCGGCAAACGGTTTTTTCGAAAGTCAAATTCTAACGAGATAAAACTACCCCTCAAATATTACCAAGTTATATAATAATATCGCCATATTGTTTTTTCTCATGCTGACATAAATGTGAGAAAATGTTATCCAGTTTGTATGTTAATAAAAATTCTTGCTCTGCTTTATCATCACCATTTCAAATGATTAATTCGACGCGAACGAAGTCGCTGGTACACGCTAGTTAAATTACATAATCATATAAAAATTATATAGTATTATCATTGTATTTAATTATAACAAGGTGAATCATATATTATGAAATTATGATAAATATTGTTATGGTTTTAAATTCATTAACTTACATAAATTAGAAATCTTAAAGGTTCGTTCAGAACCTCGCAAATTGGTGGAATAAATTAGTGGTTTCAATTACACTTTATACTTTTTAGTTGACGATCATTCACAATGTTTAAAAAACATAATAAAAATTAATAGAATATCCTAGCAATAGCTTGCGGTAGTCAGTTGTATCCATAGAGAAAGCCCAATATTTAGCTTATAAAATAATCAACTTTTGATTTCTAACCGCAACGATTCTTATAATAATTAGTAGAAAAGTTAAAAGTTTGACAACTTTTTTTGCTAATTGAAAATATCTACCACTAATTTTGAAGTTCTGAGTGCTTACATTGGAATTAAAGGAACAAAGTTCTAAGCTAATTGAAACCACTAATTTATTATAATTAATGAAGCTATTACTATAAATTTTAAAAGTTATTTCATTTTTTTATATACTCGTATAACACTCACATTTGTTATTTTTTTATTGAAACTGTCTTTAAAGAATACAATTTTTCAGTAAGTATATATTAATTGTAGTAAATTCAAGTGATTTATTGTTATTTTGGAGATTTTCTAACCTCTAAAATAATTATCTACATAAAAAATATCATGTTAAAAAAAATCGAGAATGTAATTTGAAATGTTTTTAATATTGTTAAAGCATTAACCTTAATGTAATACACAGTTGGTGTATAATATCTCATTTAAATTTTAACATAAAAATGACCTAATGTGCTCAATATCACCAAAGAACCCCAAAAAAAATAATATACAAAGCTTTGGGCTTGACGACGTCTTCCCTTCAAATGTAAAATTTTCTAAATAATATAGCATAAATTTGTATAGAATATTCCATAGCATTAAGGCTGCTTTCTCAGCCTTTAAACAAATATGATATCAACAGTATATTATGAATTTTTATACGAGCATGTTTTCCGAAAAAATCGTATATTAAAACAACTAATTTGATTAATAATGAAAAGTTAAAATCTGCTGAGATTATATTATGTTCTCGGGACTATACAAAAACCTATTTCAAAATATCAGACAAATATGAGAATCTTTCTTACGATATTTAAATTATTAATATTAGAACACAAAATAACCTCTTTTGTTTAACATTCACCTTTTTTTTAACACGAAAATATTTTATCATATATACCATTTTGTCACTGTTTTGGCAAATTACATTATGAGTTAATGTCAAAATAATTCTTTAACATATTTCAAAAAATCTGTTTTCTTGATGTTCTTATTCTTTGTGGTCTATACTAATATATAAAATCCTTAAGTGACTGACTCACTGATTAATCACGATCCTACTCAAACCACTCAACGTAAGAAGCTCACTTTTGGCATACAGGTTGATTCTAGGGTGTAGAGGTTCCATAAGAAGGGATTTTTCGAAATTCCAGTTCCAAGGGGGTGAAACCACCCCTCAAATATTACAATATATTTTTATTTAGAAAGCAGTCAAGTTTCCGAAAAAACGCTTAAACACGTATATTTTATTTTGTTTTTTTTATACATATTTTAAGGTTTTTTAAAAATGCATACAGGGTGTTTCCAAAAATCTGGTCATTGATTAATCACGATCCTGCTTAAAGCGCTTGACGTAAAAAGCTGATTTTTGGAAAACGGTTTGACTTTAGGGTGTAGAGGTTCGATAAGAAGGGATTTTTCGAAACTCGAATTATAAGGGGGTGAGTTTTTAATGTAAATAATAAAATTTAATTTAAAAACCGATGAGTTTTTCGGAAAAAGTCTTAAACACGTATATTTTATTTTGTTGTTTTACATATTTTAAGATTTTTTAAAAATTTACACAGGGTGTTTTATAAAATACGACCATTGAGTAATCACGATTCTGCTTAAACTGCTTGACGTTTAAAGCTGATTTTTAGCAAACGGATTGACTGTGGTGTGTAGAGGTTCAATAAGGAGAGGTTTCTCGAATCTCAAATTCCAAAAGGGTGAAAACGCCCTTCAAATATTACAATATTTTTTATTTAAAAACGGTTAGTCTTTCGGGAAAACGCTTGGACACACATAATTTATTTTGTTTCTTTACATATTTTGAAATTTTTTAAAAAATCTTACAGGGTGTTCCAAAAAGTTGGGTAATTGATTAACCACGATTCTGCGCCGGTTTGTATGTTAATGGAAATTCTTGCTTTGCTTTATCATCACCATTACAAATGATTAATTCGACGCGAACGAAGTCGCGGGTACACGCTAGTATTATATATATTTTTTATTTTAATATATATTTTTTTACTTTTCTATCTACTAAAATATAAAATCAAGCATCGATACTTTTAGGAGATTAATAACATTAAGACAACACATTATTTACCTATACAATTAAGGTAAAGTGGGGTTATGTTGAACAAAGCCCTGATTTATTACACCTTTCCGACGGAAGTCATTCAATTAGGAATTTCCTTTAATAAAGGCGATTTAATATAGTGGGGGCAAAATGTGTATGTATTAGCTACAGCTCACTTATAGTTCGGGCAAACAATGTGAAATTTGTAAAGGGTATTATGCTGCCGACAAGGAACTGGGTCAAATTTATCGCGTTGTAATTTTATTGTAAATAAAGTTATATCATCAATATGTAAAAGTTACGCGGCTTGAATAATAAGAGTTTAGTAAGACTTCTTTGAGGGTAAGTATTTGTAGAATACCTTTGAAATAAAAATACACTACTCAAAATATTATAGCATATTTGAAAATAAGTAATTTGTATATTTATTTCTCAATGAACCATGCATTTTTCTGCCTTCTTCTTGCAAATTTTTTTTGGGCCACTGTTAAGAGTCCATTATACTAGTCCGAAAAAGTAGCAAAATAAGCTTTCGGTATTTAACGTTATATGAAAAACTGGCTAGGTATTTTCACACAAATGAAGAAGGAATTTAAAGATAAAGTTTTATACTATATCCGTATTGTCGCACCTTTTTAAACAACTTCTTTATTTTTAAAATTTTGATGGTCAGACATCAACAAAATATTCCTTATGTTTGGACTAAATTTTCTCGAAAATAAAGACATATTTTAAAATTCCGTTACAATACGGAAATAGATTGAAGTTTTCTGATTACAGTGGTATATAATTTATATGGTTTTGTAACAAATTGCTCGCTATTTTATGGCAAATGCTGAAGCTCTGCAAACCTTAATAAAGCCTTAATCAAAGCACGTGTGTTTGGAATTATGGGTGTGTCTTAACACGACAGGATCGGGCTAAGCATTAGGCAGATTTCTGAAATATAATATATATTTCCTTCGGCCACACACCCGCTTTACCCTACCCCTCAGAGCGACCCGAACAGTACAGCGTAATAGACTCTTAATTTAAGTTCTAACACAAAATATTTATCAGTCAGAATTAACTACCTCTGAATAAAACCAATTATTGTAAAATACACACACCGGAAAAATCTAGGGATATCATTTTATTAAAGTTAAAAATAAATGTTTTGAATAAACAACCACATATCTGTAGGCCGATTCTTTCTACTTCGATTGAAACGAAGTAGTCACACTAGTTATTTCTAAATTTGGGATATTTGCAGAAGTGTTTGTGCATTTCTTGTCAAATGTATAAAAGGCACCTAGCATCAATTGTTCGAATTTAACCCGTACTGGCTATGTTTTTATGATAACTGGCCAGATTCTTCAAATAACTCTGTTTAGTATAAACGACATTATGGAGCGTAGACATCTTAACAGAGACGAAATGCTAAGGGCCATGGGTACGCTCGAAGCTGGAATGCGCCAAATTGACGTAGCTAGAGTATTAAATACAACGCAAAGTGTAATATCGCGATTAAGTGCACGCTACCGTGAAAGTGGTGATGTTGCTGAAAGGCACACAGGACGACATCGCATTATTACCACTCAGCAAGATCATTTTTTACAATTAAATGCTCGACGCCGACCGACTCTTACAGCAACAGAGCTTAGTTTAATTCTCCAGAAAACACATAATGTAACCGTTAGTCCTGACACTGTTCGCTATAGATTAAGAGAGGTCAACCTAAGAAGCAGACGCCCCTGGAGAGCTCAACCCTTAACGAGAGGAAATCGAGAGGTACGATATTTGTGGGCTCAAGATCATGTTCAGTGGTCGAATGAACAACGGGCCAATATTCTTTTCACGGATGAGTCACGCTTTGGAATTCATCCGGATTCGAGAAGGCTTAGGGTATGGAGAGAACCGGGAAATCTTATTCGGTTGGATCATGTTCAGGAAGTGCACCCTTATCAAGGTGGAATAGTTATGGTCTGGGAGGAGTCCGGTTAGGCCGAAAAACCGATCTCGTTTTTCTTGAAAGGTTTCTAACAGGAATCACATATCGTGATTTAATTCTTGAGCCTGTCGTGTTACCATACGCCAATGATTTTGGGAGAAACTTCATTCTCATGCATGACAATGTACGGCCTCATACAGCCAGAGTGGTAAGTGAGTTTATCAAAGCTCATCAATTAAACATCTTACCCTGGCACCACAATCTCCTGACCTCAACCCCATCGAACACGTATGGGACGGGGTCCAAAGAAAAATTTTGAGAATGGGTATGCCTCATGAAACTCGTAGGGATCTGGTTCGGGCCGTGAATGCAGCGTGGCGGGCTGTACCTCAAGAAGAGATCGACAACCTGATCAGAAGCATGGAGAGACGATGTAGGGCTGTAATGAACAGTAGAGGAGGCCATACCCTTTATTAAGCAAAAATGGTTTCATCTTTTTTTTTAATTCACAGTTTAGAATTAAAAAAATGTGTGTATTTTTTTGAGTTCAATAAAAATCAAGGTAAATTTGAAAAATTCGGTAAATTTCGCATTTTTATTTCCAATACGTCCTGTAAACTATTTGTTTATTTTAATTTTATTATATCAGAAATGCAAATAATAAAATTACTGACGATGGCTGGATAAAATTGTAATATCCCTAGACTTTTCCGGTGTGTGTAGATAATAAATAACATAAAATTAGATCAGGAAAGCCTAATAAATTCGAAATAAAAATAATATCTTTGTGACTAGTTATTTATAAAATATTTCAAAAAATATATGTTATCCTGCTAGAAAATTCAGTTTTAATTATGTACTGAAAATTACGTAGTCGGCCATAAAGCCGCTGAACAAACATCGGGATTAAGCAAGCACTTACAAAGCAACTTTCCATTTTATATAAAACTGGAAAACAACAGCAACAACTACACCTGAAAAACTGGATTAAACACTATAAAGTGCTAGAAATAAACTAAAAAAGCACATTGGTGGACGGAAAAAATTCAGTTTCCTAAGTTAGCCAATATTATTACATTGGTAACATAACTCTTTAAATGAAAGAAATGGTTTTCTTTAAAATTATCTTTAAAATTAAAACGACACATTAGTTAAAAATACCGGGTGCATCTCAATAGTGACTCACCCCTATAACTTTTTTATTTTTTCAGATTAAAAAGCGAGATTTGGTATGTTAGTATATGACAAATTCTGATTGATTGGCGTATTCAGTTGTTTTCGGTCACTTCCTGTTTTACAGCAAATTACTACAACAAATGGAACCCTCGTTATTTTGTTATTTTTTTGGATAGAAAACGACCCTCTGAATAGAATGACATATCATATGTCAACTTAATGTAATTTTTTTGAATATAATAATTTTATAATTGTTTTATTTCAGTCTTGAATAAGTGCAAATATTTTCAGGGCTGGTAGATCTCGATAAAAGCAGCATATTTTCTGTTTACTGTTTTTTATTAATACATCCAAAATAACCGAATTACCCAAGTTGGAAAATTGATTTATTTCTAAAAAAAATTGCAATCCACCAGATGTAGTAACCATAGGGTAAAGCCTTAACGATGGAAATATCAGAGATTAAGAAATAATACCGCTCGAAAATTTGCGGTGTAGTAAAAATATACAGGAAAATTTAAAAGAAAATGCATGATTTTCAATATTTTTTTGCGAAAAAAACCTCATAGATGTTTTCCTGAAATCGAAATATACCACTCCTAAAATTATTTGCACTTACTTAGAACTCACCCTGTATAAGTCACAAAAGCAACTCAAATCAAACAATACCGATGGGATATTGATATTCCCCTTTGAATAAGAAGACTAAGGAAGGAGCATAGCAAAAATCTTAGGTACACCGCGATGGGCCTCAAATATGGCCGACTTAAATTCCGGTTTATCAGTGTCGTTCTAATTTTATTTAAAAAATGTAAAACTATGATGTAGGGTAGACGTGGGGTAGACTCAATAACTTGTTGTTTTATTTTACGTTGTGAATAAATGTTGGTAGTTATTAAAATTGTTATAAAAATATATAAGTTATAATAAGTATTTATTAACACAAACATCAGATACGCTACTGAAGCAGATAAGTCAAATTAACGTATCTAAATTCTTTGACATCTAATCTTTGACAAGTAATAAATAAAAACTAAAATGCAAGAAAAATATATAATTTAGTTAATTTAAGTGAATTTCATAAATGGTCGGTTTACTACACGTATGTATATTATATAGTCACTTACTAGCGAAAAGTTGTTCCATTATTTCACTCAATTTTTGCCGAGATCTACCGCACGCTACACAACCAACTATTTTTAAAGTCTTTTCGGATAAATCGCGATAAAATCACTGTTAATTTAAGTTCTGCCACAATTTCCATTTACTAGTTATTATACAACTATCAGTAGTAGAATAAATACAAATAACATAAAATAATCTCCGTAAAGACTGACAAATCCACAAAATTTCAAATCAAATTCAAATGTGTCAAATGAATCGTCAAACAGAACTGTCAAGGATCCCCACCCTAGAGAGCTTTTATGGTGGCTTTTCCGCCCACCATGCATGAATACATGGATAGCATTATGCTCCTTCCTTAGTCTTCTTATTCAAAGATATTCCCTAAAAAATACAATATGTACTTTAAAATCGATTTGCTTCTCTATAGGCCTGTATCTCGAACAAGAGAGAAAAAAAGATATATTTGCGTTTGATACACACAGAATTGGAAATAAAAGCACAAGAGCAAACAGTTAAAGTCGAAAATCCCTCCGATTCTCCTGAGATGCCAAAAACAAATATGAAAAAAATGCGGATATCCTCCGCTGAGAGAATCTGGAAAAATACCGGATCCCTGGATTATTTTAAATGCCAGAAATTGTTTGATTGTAATACTACTAGTAGACCGATATTTTTTTGCAGATGAGAGATAAATTCTTTTTTTCAAAAGAGTAAGTATATGATACAGGGTACTTCAAAAAACATGTGCCATCTCTCGTGGGGAGACTTCTCATGTTAAAATAATATTTATAATATAATAAGATACATAACAATATCACTGATACCGAAACACATTTTGGGTTACTAGAACAACACAAAAAATATAAGAATGTTATTGAAAAATATATCCATTTCTGCTGCCTCAAATTGTCTAAAATAATCTCTCTTATTGGAGTTGAACGTTATAAATGATATACGCTATAGAATAAGCTTTTGGGTTGATTGACTTTTTAGTAAACCCTAGTACGGGTTTGCTGTACGATCCAGAAAGTATTATCCTGTCTCTGTAGCTGACAGGTAAATAATTCATTTTGGTAACAACAAATTTACTAACAAATACTACGAAACTTAGAGTAAATGAAAAAGAAATATCAAGCTGACAATCGGGTTGGAAACTCTCTTTTCTCAAATTTTCTAAAATGTATATAATGTAAGTTTTTGAACGATTACAATATAATGATTGATTCAGATTTTATTATCTGAATATCAAATTAAGAATAAGTAAAATATAAAATATCAATATGATATTTTCAGGATGAAAATAACTCACCGGCAAAAAAAACGCCCATTAAAAACTAGTCCCAATTTCAAAGTTGGATTTCTCGCGAACCACTCATTAGATTTTAATGATTTTTTTTTAAATTGTAAATTGATTCCTTCTTAACGTCAGAAATAAAAAACTACGTCAGAAATTTTTATTCCGAATTTATTTTGAGCACATACAGGGCACAACAATAAGACGAAGTTTTTTGCTCGAAGTTTGTAGCACCCTGTAGGAGGCAGCAGCTGTAGTAGCTATTGCTAAATCAAATTACATTGTAGCCTCATCTTTTGCGAGCATTATCTCTATTTATATGGGAAATACTCTGTTTTAAAATGAAAGTATCGGCAAAACCGCGATTCATTCGTGAAAAGGACTTTAGTCCATTGCTCCATATCTCAATTCACATGTAAACGCGCAAACTGAACACGTGCTCGACGATGTCTTGGAAGTAGCTGGGGTCTTGTGGCAGGCCTTCTTGCAGACAAGCTGTTTTCTTTTAGTCTTCGACGGATTGTTCTCCCACTGACTTGAGTTCTACGCACGGCTTGTAGCAGATTCTACGATTTTGTAAAGTATTCAGACAATAAAGCGATCGTCAATTGCTTTTGTCTTCCGTTTTCTTCCGGAACCCACTTGCCTGGTGAAATTTCCCGTTTCCAGGCATCCTGGACTGTTGTTCGAGGTATACCCAGGTAGAGGTGTGTAGTTCGTGAACGAACTAGTTCCAATGAGCTATTCCGACCCCGGAATGAAAAGAACTAGTTCTTGGTTTCTCAAAGAACTAGTTCCTCAGGACCTATTCCGGGATCGAGACTGTGACCAATATATAATAATATGCGACGGCGACGGATCGGCCAGTGCGCGTAGCCCGATGGTAGGCAGGAGTGGGGAGTGCCAGCCGTACGTTATCGGATCCGGACCTAGAGGAACTAAATAAAAGACTAGTTTACGTACGTACGGATCGGGCCAGCGCGATTGATGCTAGGCAGGAGTGGGGAGTGCCAGCAGTATGTTATCGGATCCGGACCTAAAGGAACTAGAGGAACTAAATAAAAAACTAGTTTACGTATGGATCAGCCAGCGCGATTGATGCTAGGCAGGCGTGGGGAGTGCCAGCCGTATGTTGTCGGATCCGGACATAGAGGAACTAATTAAAAGACTAGTTCACGGGAATCTAATCTGTCGGCAGATCCGAGATATAATACAAGGCGACGACGATGAATTTGGCCTTATCTATTGCCACAGCCAACCACAGAAAATTGCCGTGGATACTGTTTTTGATTTTTAGTTTGTTTTTTAAATATTTTCTGGGAAGGTTTCACTTTAGGTCCCTAAAATTAAGAAATATCTTATAAAACGAAGTAGATATTCTGAATTTTTAGACAAAAACAAAAGGCTTGAAGTGAGGAAAAATGCAAGTAAAATTTTTGTAATATAGTTTTTTAAATTCTGATTTTAGTTTCTTTATTATCTTTTTTATCTGCAATAAAAATTACCTATATGTTTTTAACATACACAATTACATCTCCCGTACATTATAAAAATTATACAGATCATACTGTGAATAGTTTTGACTGACAACAAAACGCATTAGGAAGCAAGGGGGATGTCAATGTTAATCGGAAACTATTGTGAACTAAAGACCTAGTTCAAGGAACTATTCCTCTGGAGGAACTGGAACTAAGGAACTAGTTCCTCCCAAGGAACTAGAATTCCCACCTCTATACCCAGGTTATCGGACACATAACGTTGATTTGGGCCATCCTCAATTAAGGGCCATCCTCATCCGTCACAGATAATGGCATTTTTTAATTTGACAACCGTTGTTATATTGCAAATACTCGTAAATCCGTTTTCGCCTATGTCGTCTTGATTATTTACACATAAAACTTTCTGCCTACGAAGCATTTTTCCCAGTCGTTCGTTTTAAAGGAGCATATCTCCAATACAAACAGAGATAACGTCGTGATTAAAAAAATAAATTTGATTATTTTAATTTGAGAACAATATATTTGTTTTTTAAATAATATCAGTACTTAACCCCAAAATCTTAATTAACTTAAAACAACGAAAAGATTGATTGCTTTATATATTTTATAGCTTTCAGCTATAATCTAGAAAGGTTTACGATTATTTTATGTATTTTTAATAGAAATTTATTCGAACTTAAGCCACTTTTAATTGGTTTGTAAGATATTCGTCGCCATTTAAAGGATTTTAAAGCATTTTCAAAGCAATATTTAGAGATCTAATGCAATTAGAGATTTCCGTTTATTCGAAAGGATCTTAGGGAATTGCATTCGCTTTAAATGCTGAAGAAAAACGACGGTTTTGTTATTTATAGTTTATGTAAAATTCCTTAATTTAGATTATGTCTTGGAAAGGAGTTTTAAATACAAATTTTCTAAATTAAGACTTCAAATAAAATTCTAGTGATTTATTACTTCTTTATAGTTTTAGCCGTTTATTAATTTATTATTTTAGTTTGTTTCATACGATTTTTTTATTAAGTCTATATCTCTATTCAATATTTAATGTTTATATTTTATAGTGAAAGATATTGAATTCATAAAAAATGTATTTTACTAACAGTAACTTTTTATATTGCAGGCTCAATCAGCAATATCGACGGTGCCGAATATCATTGTAACAAGACCCAGGTGCGGAAAGTCATCTCGGGTGTGATCGGAGCTGCTTCTAGTGTCACCTCCATCCAAGTTGCCAATCTGCTACGGTTATTTAAGATACCGCAGGTATGTGCCACCAATAACATTTTTCCGTTTTTATTTAAATATCTGACTTTTTTTTACCGCGGCAATTTTGAAAATGAGGAATCATATTTTATATAAACTCACCGGCAAAAAAAAACGGCCACTATAAACTAGTCCCAATTTCTAAGTTGGATTTCTCGCGAACCACTCATTAGATTTTGACGATTTTTTTTTAAATTGTAAATTAATTCCTTCTTAGTCAGAGATGTTTATTCCGAATTTATTTTGAGCATATACAGGGCACAACAATACACTGAACCAAAAGTCGACATAAATACAATGAAAAAGTTCATTAATATAATGAATTAAATCATTAATTTTGAGCCGATGAACGATTTCATTGGCACAATGAAAAGTAGTGGTTTGTGAGAAATTCAACTCTAAAATTCGGACTAGATTTTAATGGCCGGTTTTTTCTTGCCGGTGAGTGTATTATGGCGTTCGTTGTTATATTTACCTTCTTTCAATTGTTTTTTTTTATTTACTCCTCATTTGGCATTAATCTAAACTCATAATTCAACCATCTAATTACTATGCAATTAAGGTTCATTCAGAACCTCCCAATTAGTGGAATAAATTAGTGGTTTTAAACATTTATAAATCCATTTTCGTAATTTACTATCTATTGTTTATTATCAGTTTCGTCATAGGTATCTTATAAATTAAGGTGTTAAATTACGAACAATATACAATGAAAGTGCTGTTGGCTATCAATGATCATGTAACTATAGCGTACAAGTAAAGACATTATAAGGCACCTGGGAACTATAATAATGCTAATATTTGCCATAGACCGAACAAGATTTACGTTTCTGTGCGGAATTCGGGTTACCGTTAGCTACATATATGCACAGTTCCAATACTGACATTGTTTTCATTGTTATACTATTCATTAAAAAAGTTAAACTTGTATGCAAATATTACGTGAACATTTCTACAGAAATAGACTGTTAGGTATGAGGGAACTTTAATAATTGGTACTTATTTATATATATTTAATATACAGGGTAGACCACTGAAAACTTACAATGGCTATAAAATTATTAATTATTAATTAATAATTTAATAAAAATTATTAAAAAATATTTTAAACCAAAAAAGATATACCAAAACAAATTATGCAATGGATACCCCAACATCGAAGTGGAACGAGACGTGGAAGACCTAAGAAGACTTGGAAGGAGGGTGTCACAAGAGCAATGAGTGCCAGAAATCTAAGCGAGGGACAATGGAACGATCAGAAGACGTGGAAGTTAGGTATCGGACAACGTCGCAAGACGTTCTAAACCGATATATATATATATATATATATATATATATATATATATATATATATATATATATATATATATATATATATATATATATATATATATATATATATATATATATATATATATATATATATATATATATATATATATATATATATATATATATATATATATATATATATATATATATATATATATATATATATATATATATATATATTGCCAATAATAATAAATAATATTTTTCTTGCCTTTAGCTGTGTATTTTTTCTAATTTCGAAAAATCGGAAAGTAGAGAAAAATAAAAAAAAAAAAAAAGTAAAGAATTGTTTTGCTTGTCGTAAAGGGGGAACCAAGCTCCACTCCCACAACCGGTTTCTGGGCCTACCCTTCATCAGGTGGGCTGTCAGGGGCTGGTTCTCACCGATACGGCAAGCAAAACTTCTATATCAACAGACGATGTCGTAAAGTGTCGGTGAGATATTAGTGCATCTCCCGTCAAAAGATGGTAAAGAGCGTTTCGGCCCGCTCAAATATGAAATGAATAAAATTCTTACAGCTTTAGTGTATATTAATAAATAATATTTTTTTTTAGCTGTGTATTTTTTAATTTCGAAAAATCGAAAGTAGAAAAATTAAAAAAAATAAAAAGTAAAAAAGAAAATTGTTTTGCTTGTCGTAAAGGGGGGAACCAAGCTCCACTCCCACAACCGGTTTCTGGGCCTACCCTTCATCAGGTGGGCTGTCCAGGGGCTGGTGCACTAATACGGGAGAATTTGACGGGAGATGCACTAATATCTCACCGACACTTTACGACATCGTCTGTTGATATAGAAGAAGTTTTGCTTGCCGTATCGGTGAGAACCAGCCCCTGGACAGCCCACCTGATGAAGTAGGGGTACCTTTCTGGGTAGGCCAGAAACCGGTTGTGGGAGTGGAGCTTGGTTCCCCCCTTTACGACAAGCAAAACAATTTTCTTTTTTACTTTTTTTTATTTTTTATTTTTTCTCTACTTTCGATTTTTCGAAATTAGAAAAAATACACAGCTAAAGGCAAGAAAATATTATTTATTAATATACACTAAAGCTGTAAGAATTTTGTTCATTTCATATATATATATTGTCAAGAAAAATGGCGCATCCGCCAGAAATTAAAAATGTATTACTGGTTGCCTGCACAACCGCAACGTATCCGCCAGAAATTAAAAGACTTTTTCAGGCGCCATCTTTTAGTCAAGTCGAGAAGTAAGGGAATCAGACAATAGAATTGTCTGGTATGAAGAAGTACGCTTTCCCGAGAATTGGGGAAATTTCGAGAAGCAGTCAATAGAGTATATAAGCCGGAGCCATCGACAACTGAGACAGTTTTTGAAATTTGAATATACCGCGTGGAAATTGAAAATCGGACAATTTGGTGAAGGAATCTTATAAATAGTTAGTTTGTTGTGTATTATAAGTTAGTAATTGTGTATAAAGTGAGAAAATAAATTCGTTAAGTATTTTATCGTGAGTTTAAATTAGTGGACCCACGGAATCCGTAACAATTGGTGTCAGAGGTAAGGATTCAAAGAGGATTTTAAGAAGAAATTAAGTGGATTGGACGATTTTACACACCGAATTTGGGAATTTTATGGTTGGTACGAGACAGCAAGCGAGGAAAATGGAGGAAGTAAGCAAACTATTGGGCGATTTTATGGAGAATATGAGAAGAGAGAAAGCTGAAGAACAAGAAAGACTACGTAGAGAAAAAGGAAGAGGAAAAATTACGACGTCAACAAGAACAGGACCGGCTTGAGAACATTTTCGAAGACTTAAAAATTCAACGACAACAAGATAAACAAGAAGAACAGGACCGGCTTGAGAAAATGTTGGATAATTTGGAAATTCGTTTGGAGGAGCGACGTCAGAGAGAAAGCAAGAAGAACAGGACCGGCTTCAGAAAATTTTTAGAAAATCAGGAAATTCGACTTCACAAAACTTCGAGGATATAGGAAAATGAGCAACAAGCAATGTTGGAAGTACGTTGTCAGGAACAGCAGAACCACTTCCAAGAAGCCGTAGAAGATCTTGAGGAACGCCTTCAGCAGAAGATAGAAAGATTGGAGATGGACCTACAGAAAACCAAGGTACAAGTAAGGACACCTGGCGTTCATGGAACTGCGGACCTCAAGGCCCCGACCTACGATGGACCAAACCACCTGGACGATGCTTACCACCGCCAGTTTGAAGCAGCGGCTGCTGCCAATGCGGATGGACTGACCAGGAGAAAGCAGCGGCACTCGTCATCGCGCTGCGTGGCCCTGCCCCTGGAATTGCTACAAACTATTCCTGCAGCCCAACAGCAGGAGTACGAAACCTTGGTTACTGCATTGGACCGAAGATATGGCGACCAACATCGACGTCAACTTTACCAGGCCCAGATCAAGACACGCATGCAGAGGTCCGGAGAGAGTCTGCAGGAATTTGAAGCAGACTTACGTCGGTTGGTACACCTGGCATATCCAGAAGCACCGGAAGGGTTTAGGGAGGAACTCGCCGCCCAGTGTTTTATCAGCGGATTGAGGGACAACGAATTACAGAGGGCGCTACAAATATCACGATTTTCTACCAGCAGCGAAGCACTGGTCAGGGCGCTGGAAATCGAAGCTGCTTTTAGCGCCATCCCTAGACCGAAGATAAGATCGGTAACGGTCGAGGAACAGCCCGAAAGCACTCACAGAGGTTTTGGAGGAGATGTAAGAAAGTCGACAAACTATGTGAGCTACTAATAAACAAGGAAGTCAACAACACCCAGACAGAGAACCAGAGAAGATTCCAGGACATAGGTGCTTTAGATGTGGCAGGAATGGCCACATCAAACGGGATTGCCGCGTTCAAATGCGATTCCGTTCACCATCCAGAGAACGTAGGCACCAGGAAAACTAAAATCAGTCAATACTAAGGGGCGAGTATTGACTGGGGAGAATAGGAGCCCCCAGATTTTCCATTAGAAGTCTAGGAAGAACCGCTGACAGTTTGGTGATCGACAGGAAAGTCAATGGAAAGGGAACTGAATGACAGTGGACACTGGCGCTATGGTTTCGTTGGTGCGGGCTAACTCCAGTGCAAGGATTGAAGCTGATGCCTCTGAGAAGAAGAGTATGTTTACGTACAGTTGGGGGAAATGGCCGTTGTACGGGAGAGGCTATCGTCGAACTGAAGTTAGGAAATTTGAAGTTCAGCATAGCGTTTTAGTAGCAGATATTGAAGATGACTTCATCTTGGGCATGGATGTGATTCGTCAACATGGATTTTCGTTCGATCACCAGAGAAATATCCTGAATATCGGAAATGAAAGAGTTTATGTTATCTCCAGACGAGGGACCAGGAAGAATGGATGTAAGATCAGCGGAAACTGTGGTGATACCTGGTAATACTCGAGAAGATCGTATTCGGTAAAGTGGAGAAAATCGCTGGGTGCTGTGTTGGACTGGTACAAAGTAGCGACAAGAAACAAGATAGGTACCCAGTAGGAAAATCATTGGTGAACACCGACAAGAATATACCGATCAGAATTGCGAATGTTTTCCCGAATTGTGTCAAGATCCGAAAAGGTGACAAGATAGCCATCTGCGAACCTGTAAGAAGTGTCACCCGGATGTGATGAAGTGTCGTCAGCTGTTACACAAAAGGCATCCCAAGAAACACTAAAACATCTAGAACAGCCATGGGATCACCTAACACCTGAGGAGAAACAGAAGGCCAAGCAGTTCCTGCTAAAGCGTGGCAGGTATTTTTTGAGAAGAACAACAGTGGAAGAACGGATTTGTGAAGCACCGGATTAATACTGGTCATGCTCAGCCGATTCGACAACGTCCTAGAAGGGTGCCCCTTTCCAAACAACAAGAAATGGAGACAATGGTAAGATAAGATGTTAGAAGATGGAGTAATCGAAGAATCATCAAAGTCCATGGTCATCTCCTGTTGTTTTGGTAACGAAGAAAGATGGTAGTACACGATTCTGCGTGGATTATAGGAAGCTCAATGACGTCACTAAGAAAGATAGCTACCCACCCACGTATAGATGACACATTAACAACTCTCGCAGGTTCGTGCTGGTTCTCCACTCTCGACTTAAAGAGTGGATACTGGCAAGTTGGTCTAGACGAGGAAGACAAAGAAAAGACGGCTTTTTCTACAGGAAACGGACTATACCAATTCAAGGTCATGCCGTTTGGATTATGCAATGCTCCAGCCACTTTCGAACGTCTCATGGAGGTGGTGCTAAGAGGATTAACTTGGAAAACGTGCTTGGTTTACCTCGACGATGTATTGGTTATGGGAAGAACTTTTGAGGAGCATTTGCGAAATTTAGAAGAAGTCTTTGGCCGCATACGGAATGCTCACCTGTACTTGAACCCGAAGAGTGTAGCTTATTCCAGCGACAAGTGGAATTCTTGGGTCATGTAGTCTCGGCAGACGGAATTTACACCGACCAGAAGAAAATCGCTGCGATCAAGGATTGGCCTAAACCTCGCGACAAACATGAACTTCGAAGTTTTCTGGGTTTATGCACCTATTACAGAAGATTTGTCAAGGGATTTGCCAATATAGCTGCACCCTTACATAGACTTACAGGTGATGAAGTCGGCTACGAATGGAACACCGATTGTGATGTAGCCTTTGGAAGACTTAAGGCGGCTTTATGTTCAAGTCCTATTCTAGCCTACCCGCAACAACAAGGGAGGCATATCCTGGATACCGACGCCAGCAATATCGGCATAGGTGCAGTGCTATCACAAGTGCAAGATGGTGAAGAACGAGTGATAGAATATTACAGTCGAGTTCTATCCAACCAGAAAGGAATTACTGCGTTACCCGGAAGGAGCTGCTAGCAATTGTGAAGGCAGTTGATCATTTTCATAAATATCTGTACGGCCAAGAATTTTAATTAGGACAGATCATGCGGCTCTCAAGTGGCTTATGGAGATGAAACAACCTGAAGGTCAACATAGCACGATGGCTCGAGAAGCTCCAACAGTATCACTTTACCATCCATCATCGTGCTGGAAAATGCATGAAGGTAACGCAGACGGTTTATCCAGAAGACCCTGTCAAACCGATTGTAAGCACTGCTGTAAAACGGAACAACGTGAAGGCACTGTCATGATAAGGAGTTTTAAACTTGGAACCGATGAACAGGTGGACGACGACACAATTGAGGAAAGATCAAATGGAAGATCCAGACATCGGAGCAATACTACTACGGTCCTCAAGGAAGGTAACGGCGAGAGACCACCGTGGCAGGATATTGCGGACAGAGGGCCTCGTTTTCAAAGCTCTCTGGGCTCCAGTGGAATTCACTGGTTATTGAGAATGGATTGTTAAAGCGCACGTGGGAAAGTGCGGATGGCAGGACAGTAACAACTCAGTTACTGGTACCAAGAAAGAAAGTTACCCAGGTATTGGAAGAAATTCACGGTGGTAAAACTGGAGCCCATCTTGGAGTAAACAAGACCTTGAGCAAGCTGAGAGATCGTTTTTACTGGGTGGATTATTGCGAAGATGTCAAGCGAAATGGTGTCGACAATGTAAAACTTGTGCAGCCAGCCAAGGACCAAAGCACTCGCTCTAGGGAAAAAATGAAACAATATAACGTTGGACTGCCATTCGAAAGAATCGCTGTTGACATTGCAGGCCCATTCCCTGAAACGCACAAGGGCAACAAGTACGTTTAGTAGCGATGGATTATTTCAGTAAATGGCCAGAAGTTTTTGCCATTCCAAACCAAGAAGCATCGACTGTAGCTGAAGTATTGGTCAATAATGTCTTCAGTAGATTTGGAATTCCCTTAGAGCTCACACTGACCAAGGAAGAAACTTCGAGTCAAGACTGTTCCAGAATGTGTGATCTGCTTGAAATTTGGTATTCACAAGACTAGGACAACAGCTTTACATCCGCAGTCTGATGGGATGGTCGAGAGATTCAATAAGACCATTGAAGAACATCTCTCGAAAATGGTGGATGAACATCAAAGAGATTGGGATCAGCATATACCACTATTCCTAATGGCATATAGAAGTGCAGTTCACAACACCACCGGACTTTCACCATCGAAGATTTTATTTGGTCGAGAATTACGGTTGCCTTGTGACTTGGTGTTCGGATCACCAGACGACAGCACCACGAACGTAGAGGACTACGCGGATGAACTGAAGGAAAGGTTATTGGGAATTCATAAGGCGGTGAGAAGTAAGATTACGCTAGCCAGTGACCGGATGAAAGCTCGTTACGACCTCAGAGCTAATTCTACGGGATTTCAACAGGACGATCTGGTATGGTTGTATAACCCACAGCGCAAGAAAGGAAGGTCCCCAAAGTTAACTCCAGCATGGGAAGGTCCTTATACAGTCATCAAGAGGATAAATGATGTTGTGTACCGGATTCAACGCAGCCCTAGAAGTAAGATGAAAGTAGTTCATCTGGATCGATTGAAGAGATATCAGACAGGAAACCTTGATCGGGACGATCAAATTTGAGAGAAGGGGGCAATGTCAAGAAAAATGGCGCATCCGCCAGAAATTAAAATGTATTACTGGTTGCCTGCACAACCGCAACGTATCCGCCAGAAATTAAAAAGACTTTTTTCAGGCGCCATTTTAGTCAAGTCGAGAAGTAAGGAATCAGACAATAGAATTGTCTGGTATGAAGAAGTACGCTTTCCGAGAATTGGGGAAATTTCGAGAAGCAGTCAATAGAGTATATAAGCCGGAGCCATCGACAACTGAGACAGTTTTGAAATTTGAATATACCGCGTGGAAATTGAAAATCGGACAATTTGGTGAAGGAATCTTATAAATAGTTAGTTTGTTGTGTATTATAAGTTAGTAATTGTGTATAAGTGAGAAAATAAATTCGTTAAAGTATTTTATCGTGAGTTTAAATTAGTGGACCTTACGGAATCCGTAACAATATATATATATATATATATATATATATATATATATATATATATATATATATATATATATATATATAACTGCTATATATATATATATATATATATATATATATATATATATATATATATATATATATATATATATATATATATATATATATATATATATATATATATATATATATAAAAATATATCAAAAAATAAAAAATACCGTTTCTATAATATCGAAGGGGAATACATATGACGTGTTTTTGAACCACCCCTGACCTACCCCTCAGGCGGCACCCCTACTTACTTGCAAATCTTAAATGGCAACACCCCACTTGTGGCGTCTTTTGAGAAGCCATGAAAATGCTAAACGATGATCATAAAGTTTTTAGGGTGAAATTGAAAAACTACCCCTTACACGAAAAATTAGGTGGACATTAATGAAAAAGGTGATTTTTTCAGCATAAGTTACAAATTGGGACCCAGCTAAATGAGGCAAATGAAGTATTTTTCAAACCACCCCAACCCACCCCTAGGTGCCATCCCCTCACTTCTAATCTCAAGATAGCGATACCTCACTTGTGACACTTGTTTGGAAAGCTAATTGAAATTGTTAAACGATGGTTATACATACTTGTAGGCGTGACAATTTGAAAGAAATTTAAAATGATAATTTATTTTAACAATTGCTCAAAATGACAGCCGTTTTGTTCCATACAAAAATACAAACGATTTTAAAATTCTTCTCTCACTTTTTGGAAAGTCTTTCTCGGAATATTTCGACATGATTCAGTTCTCCTCTGCCGCAATTCTTGCAACGAACCTGGTTTTGTCTTGTAGACTATGGATTTAGTGTAACCCCACAAGAAAAAAGTCACAAAAGGGAGGTGAGATCAGGTGACCTTGGCGGCTACTCGATTGGACCCCTTCTGCCAATCCATTGCCTTGGATAATATTTATCCAATCACCGGCACCGCCTTGTGACAATAGAATAATGCGGAGGGGCTCCATCTTGCTGAAAGTGTATGAGGCCTTCATTAAGAGTTATAATAGATTTCTTTGTACCAGTATTTTTTTCTCGCAGTGGTAGATGGGATACAAAAATAATTCATTCTATTGATTTTGACATGTTTTGACCTTCTTTTTTATTTTTAGCTCCATTTTTTTGTTCGTTTTTATGTTCATTCTTCATGGACTTTCCAAAAGGGCGCCATAAGTGGGGTGTTGCCACTTAAGATTTTCAAGTGAGTAGGCGGCACCCCTACTCACCTAGAGGTAGGTCGGGGTGGTTCAAAAAATACGTCATATGTATTCCCCTCGATATTACAGAAACAGTATTTTTTATTTTTTTGACATTTTTTGTGGTTCAAAAATTATAGCCATTGTAAGCTTTCAGTGGCCCACGCTGTATGTTTATTTATTTTCTTAAACCTTCTTTTGAATATAAATATATTTTTTGTAGTATTGGGATTTTGGTTCTAGGTATTGTTGGTTTAACTTGAAATTATACCATTAAGTTAACGTTTCAGCAATTTTCAATTTAGACATAATATATAATTATAATAATATCAACCTAGTTTTATATTTTTGATATACCAATCATTTAGTACTAAACAAATATTTCTGTTGAAAGTTTCTTGTACTTTTATTTTCGCAACTGTCGTTGTTTGCGTATTACTAGCTCTAAATATTTCAAAGAAAACAATATATTTTTTTGTTGTGTATCTGATGATGTACAAATAAATAATGGATAACGCTTTTAGTAAGACTAATGAGATACTAGTTGAGAATTTGAAGTTTCGCCTACTTCTATGACAGAATTCTTTATTGGGGGAAAACAGTTCACTCTTCTGAAGACTTATCCACTAGTAATGGGCATTGCGATTCTTTTTAGTGAATCGAATCGCACGATTCAATTTCTCATACTGAATCGACTCCTACGATTCGTTCATTTGAACGAACCATGGCACATGCACAATTTACCTTTTATAAAAACAAGAATCATAACTGGCACTACCGGCGATACTTTGGTCGGACAATTACTTAAGGGGTCAGAACGATCATGATGATGATGATGATGATGATGATCTGTTCGTTAATACGTTCGTTGTTTACGAATTTTTAATTGTGAAAATTTTAAACAAATTGCAAATAATTAGATTTGCCTCGTTTATGTATAATTAAAGTATTTATGTTTATTTCAAATATACAGGGTGTCCCAGAAATGAGTGCAGATATTTTAAGAGGTGGTAGATCTGGTCAAAATAAACATATTTTCTCTTTACCATTTTTAAAATAAATTGAAAATAACTGAGTTATTTAACTTTGAAAATTTAAAAAAATAATCGCAACATTTTGAGAACCGCCGGCAGATATTGCCAACTACATCCAATTACCCGTATCAAGCCCGGATTTCAGTTAATTCGACGCACTGTGTTGCCATATGGACAAGAAAGTATATGTTTACAAGTAAGTCATAACAGCACAACACCTGAGGAGTTTGCAGAGATGCATTACATTTTTAAGATTGTGATATTATTACATAAAATAAATTAAAAGTTAAATGTTTTAAAGTTAAATTAAAAAACTTACCCAACATTAAAAAGATACTTTATGACAGATCGATGTAACTGCGACAGTTCTCTTTTCGATACACACTTAACTAAAATACACTTCATTGTGCTGCTTTACTTGTACGTGCTATTATAAAACTGCTAAAATAACAGTCCCAATTTTTAACTTAACACATTATTTTCATATAGGCTTCATCACAATTTGAACCACTGATTTACAAAACACCTTGAAAAGCACACATTACACATTACTTTGAATATCTTTCTGAATGAATAAATGTTGAGAATTATTGTCTCTTACTGCCACTTTACGAACTACTTTCAATCTAAGAAAATACATGTTTCACTCAACAATTTTAAATACGTATTTTGCTTTTTGGCTATTTTTTCGATGTATTTAGACAATTCCGTCAACAGCCCAATCATCCGTCGGCCAAGACAGCCACGCATCACTGATTGGTAACTGCTCACTGCTTCTTTGTCGCGCCGGCGTGTCGAGCTTGCGTCATGCGAGGTTGCCGTAGTTTCAACAATTTCAAATTCAAGACACTCGAAGCAATCAAATTCTTATTAAATTTTAAAAATAAAACAGAAAAACATGAAAAGAAACAAACAAAACACAAATGAATTGATTATTGATAAGGTCACAAAAAGAAATTTCTAAATTGTTTATCGTAATTCAGAATTCAATATATCGAAAACAGCCCGACGAATAATCAATTCATTTTCGTTTTGTTTGTTTCCTTTAATGTTTCTCTGTTTTATTTTTAAAAATTTAATACAAATTTGGATTGCTTCGAATCTCTTGAATTTGAAATTGTTGTAACTACGGCAACGTTGCTTAACATCGTCGTCTGACGCAAGCCTGCCACGACGGCGCGGCTCAAAGGACCAATTCACACGTGGCACTCTTGATCGACGCGCGACGGTCGGGCTGTCAAAAATACATCGAAAAAATAGCGAAAAACAAAATACGTATTTAAAATTGTTGAGTGAAACATGTCTTAAATTGAAAGTAGTTCGTAAAGTGGCACTAAGAGACGGTATTCAAAGTAATGTGCGCTTTCAAGGTGTTTGTAAATCAGTGGTTCAAATAAAACAGAGAAACATGAAAGAAAACAAATATTGAATTCTAAATTACGATAAACATTTTAGGAATTACTTTTTGTGACCTGGTTGTGAATAATAAGGATGAATCATTTCGTAAAAACGTCATAAACGTAATGTTTTAGTTAATTTTCGGTGGTTTTTATTAAGTTTTCATTGAAAGGATAAGTACTAAAAAATAATTAATGTGTTTGTTTTTTCTATAATAATTATTAATAATGAGCACTGATAAAAATTTAACATTCCTAATTTTTGAGTAGAAATTTTTCTATGAATTTATAAATGTAGAACTATGTAGAATGTGGATAAAATAGGAGGTTACAACACTGCAAGGTTTAGATACACCGTAGAGAATCTCAGGTGAATAAACAAGTGGCACTAAAAAGTTTTTTCAAATTTCCCGGAAAATGTCAAGAAAAATTTTAAATTTTCAACATTTTTTTTTCGCAAAAAAAACCTCACGGGCGTGTTTCTGGGGTTGAACTATACTACCAGTTAAAATATTTGCACTTATTTCTGGGACACCCTGTATAGTTGGGTTATATGGTTGAAAATATATCCCTAAAATATGGCAAATAACAGAATTTTATTTGAAAATTGAACGAGAAATATTGAAGCGTATTTTTCGAAATAATAAAATAATATCCCACTGCATTTTCTCTAATGGCTATCAATTTACTATCCGTAGATTAACTTTATGTTCGTAACATTAAATTGCTTGTTATATATCGCTGAAGGCCATATAAAATTCGATTTATTTTTGCATCAGCCCGATTATTTATTTAAATTGGGTCGGGAGAATATTTAAAATTTAAAATTTTAAAAGTTTACTGTGCTTTCGTATTAAACTGTTCTCTAGAGGTACATAACAAATACGTTGCAGCGTTTTCTAGTTCCTTTTTTTTTTCATTTTAGACGATTCAGTACGAAACAAAATCAATTAAAAGTTTTTTAATTAATAAGTTCAACCTTTTTGGTCAGCAGAAACAAGTTAAATTGTTTTTTAGGGAAAATAATTATGTAACAGGTGTTGTGTGGTATTGCCTTTATGTTGTAATTAAAATTAAATAAATGGTTGTAATTAAAAAAAATGAAATATGTGTAGTTTAGTTGTAAAAGTTTAATTGGTATGAAATTATTAGTATTTTAATAAAGCACGCTTTTAGATGTTTCAAAAAACTTTTAATAAGAGTAACTTTAACTCTACATATATGTTAGACCAGTCGTCTCGTACATAAATGCTCCCTCTTATAAATTATGTCAAATACTAGCTAAAACACTTCCTTCCATGATCAATTTTCAATCAAAATTTGCCATAAAGAATTCTTTTGAGTTGCTAGATAATTTGAAAAATATTGAAGTTCCACATAATGCAACACTCGTTTCTTTCGATGTCAAAAGCCTGTTCACTTCTATCCCAACCCATGAATTGTCCTCTATTATTTATGAACTAATTGATAAATCTAATCTTAATATAATAGTAAAATCAGATTTAATAACAATAATTGAAACTTGTTTAGAACAAAACTATTTTCAGTATAACAATGAAATATTTAAACAGAAAGAGGGGTTACCGATGGGTTCCCCAATTTCACCGTTATTCGCAGAAATATTTATGGCAGATTTTGAAAAGAAGCTATTTAAAAACAAGAGTAGTTTAATATCAAAAATAAATTATTGGGCAAGATATGTAGATGACATTTTTGTATTTGGTCAGGCACCGAGAGAGAAATTTAAACAGTTTTTAACATTATTAAATTCAATTAACCTGAGAATACAATTTACTATTGAAAAAGGTATTAATACCATCAATTTTCTTGATGTTACAATTATAAAACAGTCTAATAGATTACAATTTGATATTTACAGAAAAACCCACTACCACAGACACTGTAATACATAGTCAATCACACCAATCCTAGCACAAATCAAAATGTCACCCTTTCATAGTTTAATTCATAGATTAGTAATGTTTCCACTGAGCCCAGAAAATTTTAAAAAAGGAGTTAAATATTATTAAACAAATCGCCATCAACAATGGATATAAGTGTTCCCTTATTGATAATATGCTAAAGAAAAACAAAAGAAAATATTAATGAAAAATTTTTATTCCGCTAATTTAAAGACAATAACAATTATCGACTTTTTAAACTACATTCTAATTTAACTAACAAAATATCAAATAATCTCTCAATAAAATAGGATGTAAAACTATTAACGTAAATAAAAGAAATTTAGGTCAAATTTTTATTAAATAATAAAGACAAAACTAATGTCAAAAATAAGTCGGTGTATATATAGGGTGGATTGCAATGATTGTGATGCCGTGTACATAGGCCAAACAGGTAGAAATTTAGATATAAGGATTAAAGAACATGTAAAGTCTATTAATAATCTCCAGCATAGTTCTGGTCTTGCAACTCATTGTATAGTAAATAATCACAAAATTAACGAAAACTCAATTAAGTTACTACACAGAGAAACAAAAGGTAGACGCTTAAATTACATTGAACAGTTAGAAATACTAAAATCTGTTAAAAACGAAAATAATGTTAACGACCAACAAGGATTTCTAAACACATTTTTTATTACCCCTATTGTAAACTCTCTGAACCCACCCCCATAGCAAATATATATATAGTTACAGTGTAGTTAGACGATTAGTTCTTAAAAAACTCTTGAAAAAGGCCTAACAAGCCGAAACATATATGTAGAGTTAAAGTTACTCTTATTAAAAGTTTTTTGAAACATCTAAAAGCGTGCTTTATTAAAATACTAATATTGTTTTATACACGACGATAAAATTGCATTATCGTCTTGTATAAAAAATAACTATTATTCAGTATATTCAATAAAGATATTTCCACATAATTTTGACATAAACCCATTATGATCTACCACTAATTCGGTATTATTTTGACCGATAAATTTAATTATATTTCAAAATATCTGGCTAAACTTGACCATTGATAAAGTTTATATCCCCTTTCACCATTATTTTCATGTTTTCCGCTAACTGTCGCCATTATCCAATTACATCGGTGATTTAGATGTTATCGTCCCTTGCCGGATATACCGAAATAGAATTCACACAGGTTACTCTAGCTGATCCATTTATTTAATAACTTCTCGTAAAAAGCGAAAGGTAGGTAGCTGTTTGTTTTGGGGGCGAAATATTGATTAGTTAGGTCTATTGTGCGATAGTTTACGGCAAGAGGAAGTGCGTGAGTGAAATTGATATTCACTATTCATTTTAAGAAAATCTATACGTATATTAAAAAAAATTTAAGAGAAATAAATTATAATTTTCCTCGGGAATAATTTCCTATATATTTTCGTCAGCTCCAAATTATATATACTGTGTGGTATTAGGTGCATCTTTTTGTATACAACATTCACCCCTCATTTTATCCCCTTAAAGAACGAATTTTCAAAAATCGTCCCTTGCTAATTTCGAATAATTTCTTCTTAGTACTCAGCTACGTCACATAAGGAACGTCTGCGCAGAATTTCATACCTCTTAAACAGATTTAAACGAATTTTTGTAAAAAATTTCACCCCTAATCTCTTAGGGGATGGATGTCCAGAATTCACTTCTAAATACTCACTTAAAGAACCCCCGTACAAAATTTCATACTCTTAGTATGAAAGCTTTATATAGTAAGCGTCTTCAACACTTCCCTCGTATAATAAGAATAATGACATATCCATGGAAAAATAGCTTGACATAACTCAACAATAGGTTATGAAATTCACGTAACATTGACATTTTTCATTGTTACATCCGTCAGTTATCAACTTTTGACTATTACCTACATTAGAAATTGTGATGATGCCAATATGTGCTCAATGCGTATCCAGAACACGATTCGCATGGCAACGAGAATACCAAATTCGACTGCCTTGCGTTTCGCTGATCGAATAATTGCGCTCACCGCTTTGAAAGCGTAACGTTTTTATGTCAAAGTTACAGAATACGGGCCCAGATGTTATTTTTTTTAACCTAACCTAACCTTGCGGCGACTTTTTAAAAGGTTAAAAAAAATTATAAAAAAGGATGTTAAAAATTAAAAAGAAAACCGCAGCGTATGGCTGCTCTTCGTCTGGTGAACAATGGGTGTAGGTTCATTTAATTATCTTTGCATATTGTAGGGCACCACTTAATTTAAGCCAAGTTAAGGTAATATTTAAAAAATTAAGAAAATTACCACAGGCTAAAGATGTTCAGTAATGATATATCTCAAATTAAAACAGCAACATTTAATAAAAAAGCTATGTACATTTATTAATAATTAAATAACTCCAGTTTGAAAGTGAATAAAAAAGGTCTTTAAAAGAAATACAATAAATTAATGTTATCTTGATATATCGAAACTTAAATATTACTAAATATAAATTACTAAACGTAATCGTTTGTTTAAGTTTCATTAAAAAGGTTTCAATATAAAGTAAATTTCAGTAGAAAGTTAAAAAAAGGCAAACAGATTCTAAAGCAAAACGTAAATGAGTACTTAGCTTTTGCTCTGAAGCTGTAGTCAAACAGTGTTGATTTCGTATCGTACTTGGGCCCATTTCCATTACGTAACTGCTTCAAACCATCAGAAAACTTGGAAATTTGCGGAAAAGGGGGAAACTCGCCAAATCACACCAGCCTCCAACAGGGAACCTTCACGGAACCATTCATACAAACCCAAAACTGCTCAAAATCTTCGACTCAAAAAAAACTATTGCTGTGTTCTCAAAAAAAACTCCTCCAAAATCTACTCCAATAAAAACTCCCAAAATGTCAAATCTTCCCCTTAAGTTGGTAAGGGACACATTCGCAGGG
This sequence comes from Sitophilus oryzae, assembly GCF_002938485.1. Taxonomy (NCBI): domain Eukaryota; kingdom Metazoa; phylum Arthropoda; class Insecta; order Coleoptera; family Curculionidae; genus Sitophilus; species Sitophilus oryzae. Next base: position 487,344 of record NW_022146977.1, read on the forward strand.
CTATTCGCCACAAACGATATACAAAAAAAACTTTTCTGGGAAGGTGAAAACCACCCTGGTACTTCTCACCAGTGGTCGAAATGGAAGTGTCGAAAAATGCGAATAAAACGTTAAAATTCTGCCAGGCAAAATCTAATCATATGCATCTAATTGCCTGTAATTTGAGTTGTTTAATTAATTTTAAATTATTAAGATCTATACAATGTTCTTTATCAACAATATGTTCGGCAACGCAAGATTTCTCCGGTATCTTATCTGAGCTAAATGTTCTTTAAATCTAGTTAATATTGATCTTCTAGTTTGCCCAACATATTTCTGATTACAATCTTTACAAGAAATTTCATAAATACCCGACCTTTCCAGTGGAGGTGTTTTATCTTTTGGATTACCTAATAATTGTTGTAATTTATTATTAGCACTATACACAAGTTTATAATGACATTCTTAAAAATTCCTTTTAGACCACGGGATAACTCTCTATCAAACGGTATCGAAAAATATTTAGACGTATCTTTCTCCACTTGAAAAGTCGAATTTTCAGAAATCATTAACCTATACCTACGTTTTCTAATTAATTTATCAACTAGTAAAGGAGAATATCCATTACACTCAGCTACATTCCTAATGTAATCTCTTTCTATTTCATATCTTTCGTTGGAAAGTGGGAAACTAAGTAACCTATGAACTAAGAAATTTAAACTAGCCATTTTATGTTCAACACTATGATGTGATTCATTAGGAATATATCTGCGTGTGGTCGTATTTTTCCTATAGATATCAAATGCCAGGCAATTATTAGTATTTCTAATAACTAATACATCTAGAAATGGTAATCTGTCGTTGTTCTCAATTTCATGCGTAAATTTAATGGAAGGAAAACGATTATTTAACTTAGAAATAAAATTATCTATAGTGTCTGAATGTGTGTCAAAAACAGCAAAAATATCATCCACATACCTAAACCATACTCTTGGAAAATACCCAAACTGATTCTTAGCCTCCACTTCAAACCTGCTCATGAATAAATTAGCCAAAAATGGAGACAATGGATTACCCATTTCTGTACCTTCCCGCTGTTCAAAAAAGTTGTTATTAAATTGAAAACAATTTTGTTTCATACATAACGATGTAAGCTCAATATATTCAATCACAGTTTTGTTGTCGAGACCATTTGCGTTCAGTAATTCCTTCAAGTAGCCTAAAGTATGTGGAATTGGAACACTTGGGAACAACGAAGATACATCAAAGGAGAGCAAAATTTTACCTTCATGCAATGTTATATCTTTAATTTTGTTAATGAATTCAATAACTGTAATCTATGTAATTTGACAAATAAGTAAAGCTGTCTCTTTAGTTGTCAGTTTTGAGCCAATATTTTTTAATTCTCTTTCGTGTCGATTGCTGATTGAATTAGAGCCAGAAATGGCTCAAAACGAAATAAGTAAATTACCAACAGATATTCAGGCTGAGGTGACAAACGCCATATCCAAACTACTTCCCTTTAAATCCCAAATAACTTATGAAAAGGAATACAAAAATTTTCAGAAATGGAAGCAATTAAAAAACGTGAGAGAAGAAATAAAGTTTTTAACCTATTCTCGCTGTTAAAGTATCATTTAATCTACCCTTGAGGTTAAAGTACTATTTTATCTACTAATTTTGATGGATATAAGGCAATTTTAACAGTTGCCATGGCAAAAATAAATAAATATCTCTATATAGGCTGGGTTTTTGAATCGGATTTTCTTCTCCTTCAGTCATAAATTCATATTACAATTTTCAATAATTTTAGAAGACATTGAATCCTCTTAGAGAAAGACAGGGAATAAAGATTATTTAACGTGTACATCCTACCACATTGAGATCAAGCTTACTCCATTGTATCGACTCGGCAGACAATAGATTCCGCTGTGTGAAAATTTAAGGAACGCCTTGTTATTGAAATCCGTATTGTCTTACACAAAGCACGTAAATCCCGCTTTTGTTATATGTGTTACCGTTTGTTTTCCAGCGATCCGATCGCACGGGATTAATTATTAAGTTCACGGGTGATATTTTCAGTGTAGGAAAGTGTGTATGATATTGAAATGAAAACAAAGGGATTTATTTAGGAGCAAACGTCTTAGAAGAGGAGCTGAAATACTGGTATATTGTCAAATTGGGTTTAAGGAATGGCAAAAAAATATAATATTAAAATATTCCCAGAGCTTGCTTTTGGTAACAAATATCCTTACAGATAAGTAAGTTCTTTGTTTTGTTTTTTTGTAGTTTGTGTCTGAGACTTTATGATAAGTTATAATTCAAGAGATCCCCCAATCTCAATGTCATGTTGTTTATGGTACATCCATAAACGCTAGATTCTCTAGAAAAATCCAAATACTTCAAAACTCGTGTCTACGGTTTTCTTTTAACATTCCTTTTAGAGATCATATAACGCCACATCTTAAAAATTTATCTATTTTATCCATGACTAACAGACGACAATTTCATTTAATGACATTCATTTATCGAATTTTAACTACAGAGCAGCCTCCCTATTTGTTCTCATTGTTTCACTACGTTGACCATGATCATTCGACTAGACAAGTGCATTATTTTAAAATTCCTCAACACCAAACAGCTAACTTCCAAAAATCTTTCAGTTTCATGGCGCCACATTTGTGGAATAATATTTCTAATAACTTTAAATTTCAATCATTTACAGATTATAAAAAACAAATTAAAAATGATTTACTAAATTCGTAAATATTATAATTTCTTCCACTGATTTGTGAGATCTTGTTCTTCTGATATGCCCGTCATTGGTTGCTGTTCCGGTTTTTACACTGTTTCATTGTGCCTCTCTGCTTATCTCCGCTCGTCCCTGATAAAATTATATTTTCACTTTTTTTATATAATTTTAATTTTGTTTATTTCTATAATTTAATTTATTTCTATTTTGTATTTGGGGTCGCACCACTCTGGCACTTTGTGCCATTGTATCGGTTTTTTAATCGCGGTGCGATCCCTTTAGACACACATTTATTAATACTAATATTATTCTGTAAAACTTAATGGGGTCTAATAAAGAAATTTGAATTTGAATCTACAATCTACAGGGTGGCGCACCTCATTCGCCTCGGTTGATTATACGAAAACGAAGAGATGTAGAAACAAATTTTTACAATGATTTAAAGTGTGGCGCAGTCGGTAGGATAGACTATACTAGGATGGCATCGTATTGTACCGAGTTACTGCCAATGCGAGCTTTCTTACATTTACAGAGCCTTACTATTTGGAACCTAGTTACTGTTTAGGTATACTACAATATATTATTAAACATACAAAATTAATTAATTGATAGTATTAAAATAATCATAAAATTACAACGTAGCATATAGTAAAAAGGCACACAGATATAATATTTTATTGCCTAACTAATCCTTTTTATCCTCTAGAAAGTAGTTGAAAATTTATTCCTCTTTAATGTATCCTGTATTCTCGTACAACACTTTTATTTTTACATTTTAAAAATTTAAAAAACTCCTCGCTTTGTTGAACAAATGAAAAATACCTAATTACTTTTTAATTAGCATATACTACCACCTAAATTACGTTGGAATGAAAAGTAATAAAAACGTAATTATGTATTCATGTTAATATATTTTTTATGACTAACAGAGCATTTTAAAATTTAATAATAAACGTACCGTATTAAGGGATGTAAATATTATCTCTGTCTAATTATCATAAAAATATCATTTTTTTTTTTCAAACGTCACAAAAGTATACATTCTTGCGACATGATTGACAATATAAAAAAATCATTTTACTGCCTAGGCATAAAAGTAAAACACTTTTGCGTCTAAGCATAAATGTACGAAAATATATTATTAAACTGACATAAAGTGTCAAATTCAACGAGCGTAACCATAGTTTCTCGATATATAATTACATATAAACTATAGTTTTTAAATAATTTTATAAACACACCGGAAAAGTCTAGGGATATTACAATTTTATCCAGCCATCGTCAGTAATTTTATTATTTGAATTTCTAATACAATAAAATTAAAATAAACAAATAGTTTACAGGACGTATTGGAAATAAAAATGCGAGATTTACCGAATTATTCAAATTTACCTTGATTTTTATTGAATTCAAAAAAATACACACATTTTTTTTTATTCTAAACTGTGAATTAAGAAAAAAAGATAAAACCATTTTTACTTAATAAAGGGTATGGTCTCCTCTACTGTTCATTACAGCCCTACATCGTCTCTCCACGCTCCTGATCAGGTTGTCGATCTCTTCTTGAGGTACAGCCTGCCACGCTGCATTCACGGCCCGAACCAGATCCCTACGAGTTTCACGAGGCATACCCATTCCCAAAATTCTTCTTTGGACCGCGTCCCATACGTGCTCGATGGGGTTGAGGTCAGGAGATTGTGCCGGCCAGGGTAAGATGTTTAATTGATGAGCATTGATAAACTCACTTACCACTCTGGCTGTATGAGGCCGTGCATTGTCATGCATGAAAATGAAGTTTCTCCCAAAATCATTAGCATAGGTCATAGGTAACAGGACAGGCTCAAGAATTAAATCACGATATGTGATTCCTGTTAGAAACCTTTCAAGAAAAACGAGATCGGTTTTTCGGCCTAACTGGACTCCTCCCAAGACCATAACTGTTCCACCTTGATAAGGGTGCACTTCCTGAACATGATCTAACCGAATAAGATTTCCCGGTTCTCTCCATACCCTAAGTCTTTTCGAATCCGGATGAATTCCAAAGCGTGACTCATCCGTGAAGAGAACATTGGCCCATTGTTCATTCGACCACTGAACATGATCTTGAGCCCACAAATATCGTACTTCTCGATTTCCTCTCGTTAAGGGTTGAGCTCTCCAGGGGCGTCTACTTCTTAAGTTGACCTCTCTTAATCTATTGTGAACAGTGTCAGGACTAACGGTTACATTATGTGTTTCCTGGAGAATTAAACTAAGCTCTGGTGCTGTAAGAGTCGGTCGGCGTCGATCATTTAATTGTAAAAAATGATCTTCCTGAGGGGTAGTAATGCGATGTCGCCCTGTGTGCCTTTCTGCAACATCACCACTTTCACGGTAGCGTGCACTTAATCGCGATATTACACCTTGCCTTGTATTTAATGCTCTAGCTACGTTGATTTGGCGCATTCCAGCTTCGAGCATACCCATGGCCCTTAGCATTTCGTCTCTGTTAAGATGTCTACGCTCCATAATGTAGTTTAATACTAAACAGAGTTATTTGAATGAATTCTGGCCAGTTATCATAAAAAACATAGCCAGTACAGGTTAAATTCGAACAATTGATGCTAGGTGCTTTTTATACATTTGACAAAAAATGCACAAACACTTCTGCAAATATCCCAAATTTAGAAATAACTAGTGTGACTACTTCGTTTCAATCCAAGTAGAAAGAATCGGCCTACAGATATGTGGTTGTTTATTCAAAACAGTTATTTTTAACTTTAATAAAATTATATCCCTAGATTTTTCCGGTGTGTGTATTATTTGGAACGTTTTAAATTGTTGAAAAACTTATTTGTGGCGTTTGAAAAAAATAGCATGTTCTATTCGGAGTAAAATTGACTTTTTGTGCCTCTGCTGTATGTCAAACGTACAGGCTCGCGAGAAAAAGTGTCATTTTTACACCTAACAAAACAATATACTATTAAAGTAGAGGTAGAAGGGGGTTTCACCATCAGTGGAGCAGTGGAGCAGAGCGCAGCGCATGCGCGTAAATCAGCTAGGAACATGTAAAATAGGCTAATAAACAAGAATAAACGGGTTTGAACCGCTTTGAACCGCTTTTGAACAGCTTTGAACGGGTTTGAACAAAAACTGAACAGGTCTGTTGTTTTACGCTAAAAAGCTGTTCAAAGCTGTTCAAAAGCTGTTCAAAGAAGTTCAAACCTGTTTATTCTGTTTATTAGCCTATGTTCAATATACTATTAACTTCATCGCTGGATTTTTAAACAATGACAGTGGCAGCCCATCATTATTATCTATCTTAAATAAATCTCTTTTTTCTCATTTATTATATTTCTCGAGGAATAAAACAGTGAGTGGAGGGAAAGCTTCTAAAATATATTTTTTAACATAAAAAATAAAGCCAGTGTAAAATTGACAAAAACATGATCGTCAATATTCAAAAAACCAAAAGCCTAATAAAATTGCTTTTTACGATTTCGCTTTCTTAAGTAGAGCTATTTAAAAATTAAATTATACAACGAGTAGTTTCATTTCAAGAATTGCGTTATCATGACAATTTTAGAAATTTAGCACGTAATCTCTAATTAATAAAGTTTGAATATTTATTGTCATGACAACGATTTTCTTTAAACGAAACAATTATCATAGAATTATTATCTTTTAAATGGCTTTATTGAAGAAAGCAAAAAGTTTAGGTAGAGGAACATGATATATCGCTGAAAAGAAATTTTATTTGGGTTTTGATTTTTTAAATAATATTCATAGGTTTGAATTTGAAATAACAAGGATTTGAGTAATTTTATAACGAACCGAAATAATTTTTTTTTGACCTCCCTGTTTCAGTTGATTTAGATAGATTGGATCCAGTTTTCCTTAATTTATAAACCCTAATTTCAGTTTCCAATATGCCCAAAATATGCCAAATTTATGATTTAACCAATGCTTACTCAAGATCATGTTTTTGTCAGTTTTACATATATTTTATTTTTTATCCCGAAAACTATCAAAGATAAGTATAGGTTAGTATAATATCAAAATTATGACATTATCATTTTGCAACCAAAGGCAAGTAAAAGGAATTTATGGAAACTCTATAATATTTACATTTTTATCCTAAATAACACAGAAATTTGCAGAAAAATTAATGAACATTACAATCGTTTTGTGGTTAGAAAATTGAGTTAGAAAACACGTGAAACATTATTTATTTTTAATTTCTTTCAAAACATTGAGGCACCCTGTAAAGAACAGAAACAGTATCGAAAAAAACAGCTAAGAGAAAACGTAATGCCGCAAAAATTTCATTAAGCTCGCTTCCGTAAATGTGGATTTTACAACAAATAAAAACGATAGTCGTAACCAACCGAAACAATTCCCGGCACGCGATTTTTAAAACTTCCAAGTCCAGTTTAAATTTTCCCTTGTTGATTATTCCTTTTTTTACCTAAACGGATGCCCGTCTAAAAAACAGCTTTATTTGATTAATATAGCCATTATCTGTTTGAATTGTCTCTTGTTCTGAGGGGAATATCGTAATTTAAACATTATATTAAGTAAACCGTATAATCGAAAAAAAAACGGTGTCCAGTTGACTTGGAAATGACGATCGATGACAGTTCTCATATAAAATGACAGCCGTCTTCATTTCCTAGCCATTGCTGACGCGGTTTTTTTTTGGTCATACGGTATTAAAACTTCATAAATAAAACCAATCTTTAAATATTCACTAAATTCATCCAAAAGATACTTTACATAATATTGATAGAGAAGAGTTGTAACGTTTTTAGTTCGTTACATGTCTTTTTTATATATAATATATGATGTCTGGCCTATCATCACAGGATTCCGTATCGTTCAGGCCTGATAATTTATTTGACGCGCTTGGCGTAATTTTTACGTTCTCTAGTCCACAACCCTGTTATCGTTTGACACAACCCTGTTATCGCTCTGTGGAGGCGCTGTCAACATCGCTTCTGTCAACTCTCTGTGCTGTGGACTGACTTTTGCTTTTAGCGCTCTGTAGCCTAACCTAACCATCCCGGCTTTTAGAAATGGTGATTATTTAAATCTTGCTGTATAATCTGAATCAGCTGCTATTTCAAAGCAACAGGTGAAGATGAAATATTATCCTTTTAGATTCGATATTATTACTGCATATTTTTAGGGTAGAGTTTTGGACGTCCCAACTTAACTTGTATTTGTATTTTGCTGGCACGTTGGCGTCCCTTTTCTTTTGTCCTCCAGAATGTTACATGGAAAAAAGGACAGTTTCTTTGTTTATTGTTGAGCCCTCGGAAGTAATTCGAGGTAGGTTCATTTTGTTTATTAGAGCTTGTTTGATTTTAACGTTTTTTTAGTTTTTTAACGTTTTTTTTTAAGTTTGATTTTTGTTGACTGCTGTTCTGAACAGGTCGTTTGATGTACAGTTGAACCATTCTCTGAGATTTCGAAGCCACGACATCCGTCTTCTTCCTATGCTTCTCTTCCCTATTATTTTACCCTGGATAATTAGTTGTAGAAGCTTGTATCTTGTCCCTCTCATTACGTGGCCCGTAAATATTGGAGTTTTCTGATTTTCACCTCTTTGTAAGACTTCTTCATTGGTAATTCTATCAACGTATGATATCCGGAGTACCCTTCTGTAAAACCACATCTCGAAGGCATCTATCTTTTTAAGCATTTGTTTTGTTAGAGTGGCAGCTTCTATACCATAGAGCATTATTGTAAATATGTAGCATCTTAGCATTCGTATTTTAAGGTGGTTACTGAAAGTTTTGCAACAAAAGAATTGCTTCATTTTAATAAAGGTGTTACGTGCTATTTCAATTCTGGTTTTTAATTCTGATGAGTAATCATTGTTATCGTTGATCAGGGTTCCTAGATATTTTATTTATAGACTCGCTCTATTATCTGATGGTTTACGATCAGTTGAGTATTTTGATTTGGTGTTTTGGTAAATATCATGAATTTTGTTTTATTAAGGTTCATATTCAAGCCATAATGGATACTTGTTTCATACACTTTTTAGACCATTCGTTGCAGGCCGTGTATACTTTCTGCTAGCAGTACGGTATCATCTGCATATCGTATATTGTTTATAAGAACTCCGTTTACTACTACTCTGGCTGCTTTATTGTTTAATGCCTCCCTCATGATGACTTCCGAGTACATATTAAACAATAGTGGGGAAAGTATATATCCCTGTCATACACCACGTTTGATGTTGCTGTTTTCCGTGTATTTATTGTCTATCTTGATGTTTGCTGTTTGGTCGTAATATAGGTTTTCAATAATTCTGGCATCTGTGGTATCTATTTGCTTTTCTCTCAGAATTTTGATAAGTTGTTCATGATGGACTCTGTCAAATGCTTTCTCATAGTCCACAAAGCAGGCGTACACATCCTTGTTAACTTCCAAACAGCGCTGAATCAACACGTTTATACTAAATTTTGCTTCTCTCGTGCCAACTCCATTGCGGAACCCGTACTGTGTATCGCTGATGTCGTTATCCAGTTTTTTATACACACGGTTGTGAATTATTTTTAAAAATAATTTGAGTGTATGGCTCATTAGGCTTATGGTCCTATGATCTTTACATAATCTTGCGTTGGCTTTCTTAGGAATCACAATGAAGGTCAACACCAACCAGTCTTTTGCTATCTTTCCTGATCTGTAGATCGCATTGAAGAGCTCAGCAAGTGCATCCAAGCTATGTTCCTTAAGCAGTTTTATAATTTCAATGGGTAGTTCGTCTGGGCCAGGTGCTTTCCCGTTCTTCATGTTCTTCAGCGCATATTCTATTTCATCTATTGTTATTTCTGGTCCGGTTTTTTTAAATAGTAATTACAGAATATATAAAGTATATTTTATTATTTCTATTTAATAGAAAATACATAAATATCAAACAGTTATTTATTTCCGAAGTTACAGTAGAGTGCATCTCTATATATCAAATATCGTTTGTATCGTTCGTGCGAAAAAAAAAACTAAAAAGACACAAATAAACTTCTGACACTCGAACTAACAATTTATTGTACAGCTTCGCGCCGTTGCTTCCAAATAAACAAAAATTGCGCACGACTACGTCTGTATATAATTCAAATTTAATTCTAGCGGACGGCAATTCTGAAATTGTACAATAAATATGTATGATTTATATCAGAAATTCATTGACGCTTCAAACGTCCATATCGCATATACGTCTGCTTTCAATGGAACATTCTTTGCGATCGGGGCTCATGTTTATCTGATTTACAATTTGACGCTTATGATCGCGCTGTGCGAAACTGATGGTATATATTCAATTCCTAATATATACAGGGTGCTACAAATTCGAGGTACGAGCACTGGTATCTCGGAAACCGTAAGAGATTAGAATGAATTTAGAATGAGTGGGAGGGGGGTTAATCACTTCGACCTTATTGATCCATTGTGTCCCCCTTTCTTGAATCATAACTCATCATACAGTCCCAGGGCTTTGACAAAAGCCAGTATCTGGGACGGTTTTATAGAGGGTAGTTCTCCATCTCCAATATCAGTCGTACCAAAATTCATGGCACGAATGGTTGTCGTCTCGGCGCACTCAGTGATGAGGTGTACTGGTGTTTCACCATCTTCCCCACAGAATCTGCATTCGCCGTTTCTTCTTAGTTTCAATCTACTGAGGTGTTCATTGAGGAGACAGTGTCCTGTTAAAACCCCCGTGACAATCCGAAGATTGTTCTTACTCAGACCCAGGAAGATCTGTGATTTTTCTTGATCATAAGCCCTCAGAAACTTCTTCGAGTGTCTTAGACCGTTGCAAGATTTCCATTCCAGGTTGCGGATGGAATCTTCCAAGTTCTTGAGTTCCGCCTTGAGTTGGAGTGTTCGCTCCTTTCCTAGCTAGATTATTTGCTTTTTCATTGCCTTCTATCCCTTGGTGAGCAGGCACCCAGTGTAGGAGGACTTTGTTTTCTTTGCCTAATTTATTCAGCTTCTCTATGCATTCTTTGACCAATTTCGAATTGATTGTTACTGAGTTGATCGCCTTTAACGCTGCTTGACTATCAGATAAGATGGCTATTTCTTGTTTCCGATAGTTCCTATCTAAGATAAGTTGTACGCATCTCTCGATAGCGTAGATTTCTGCCTGTAGGATACTAGGGTAAGTGCCCATTGGTTCGGAGTAATTAGCTCTCGGCCCAAACACTCCAATCCCTGTTCCCGTATTGGTTTTGGAAGCATCAGTATACCAAGTTATGGTATGGTCTTTTAATACCGTAAGAGATACGAAGATGGTTAAATTGGGGCAAAGTTGCCTCCTTGGGATGTTCACCAAGATGCCATCAAAAAAGTTTTAAAAATTTCAAGGATTGCTGAGTTTTTTGAAAAAAATTGATTTTTTTGAAAATCAATTTTATTTTTTCCTGTCGTCATTTTTTGGAAAACCAAAAAACTAATTGCACTTTCTCACAGCCACTTTATTAGAGCTATCTGATAGTATTTTTAGATTTTCAAATTAGCTGATAATTTGTGAGATACAGAGGCCAACTTAATTTTGTTAAATACGGACCTGCATTTTTTATTTCAGCTTTTGAAAGAACTCGGTCTCCTGAGTATAATGATGTGCCACACTTGATACTTTTTTTTTTGTTTTGGTTACCTTAACAATAACAAAACTATTTAATAATTATTTAAAATACATACACCGGAAAAGTCTAGGGATACAATTTTATCCAGCCATCGTCAGTAATTTTATTATTTGCATTTCTGATATAATAAAATTAAAATAAACAAATAGTTTACAGGACGTATTGGAAATAAAAATGCGAAATTTACCGAATTTTTCAAATTTACCTTGATTTTTATTGAACCCAAAAAAATACACACATTTTTTTTTATTCTAAACTGTGAATTAAAAAAAAGATAAAACCATTTTTACTTAATAAAGGGTATGGCCTTCTCTGCTGTTCATTACAGCCCTACATCGTCTCTCCATGCTCCTGATCAGGTTGTCGATCTCTTCTTGGTTGTTGAATTGTGCCGGCCATGGTAAGATGTTTAATTGATGAGCATTGATAAACTCACTTGCCACTCTGGCTGTATGAGGCCTTGCATTGTCATGCATGAGAATGAAGTTTCTCCCAAAATCATTGGCATATGGTAACACGACAGGCTCAAGAATTAAATCACGATATGTGATTCCTGTTAAAAACCTTTCAAGAAAAACGAGATCGGTTTTTCGGCCTAACTGGACTCCTCCCCAGACCATAACTGTTCCACCTTGATAAGGGTCCACTTCCTGAACATGATCTAACCGAATAAGATTTCCCGGTTCTCTCCATACCCTAAGCCTTCTCGAATCTGGATGAATTTCAAAGCGTGACTCATCCGTGAAGAGAACATTGGCCCATTGTTCATTCGACCACTGAACACAAATATCGTACCTCTCGATTTCCTCTCGTTAAGGGTTGAGCTCTCCAGGGGCGTCTGCTTCTTAAGCTGACCTATCTTAATCTATTGCGAACAGTGTCAGGACTAGCGGTTACATTATGGGTTTCCTGGAGAATTAAACTAAGCTCTGGTGCTGTAAGAGTCGGTCGGCGTCGAGAATTAAATTTTAGAAAATGATCTTGCTGAGAGGTAGTAAAGCGATGTCACCCTGTGTGCCTTTCTGCAACATCACCACTTTCACGGCAGCGTGCACTTATTCGCGATATTACACTTTGCGTTGTATTTAATGCTCTAGCTACGTCGATTTGGCGCATTCCAGCTTCGAGCATACCCATGGCCCTTAGCATTTCGTCTCTGTTAAGATGTCTACGCTCCATAATGTCGTTTAATACTAAACAGAGGTATTTGAATGAATTCTGGCCAGTTATTATAAAAACATAGCCAGTACAGGTTAAATTCGAACAATTGATGCTAGGTGCTTTTTATACATTTGACAAGAAATGCACAAACACTTCAGCAAATATCCCAAATTTAGAAATAACTAGTGTGACTACTTCATTTCAATCGAAGTAGAAAGAATCGGCCTACAAATATGTGGTTGTTTATTCAAAACGTTTATTTTTAACTTTAATAAAATGATATCCCTAGATTTTTCCGGTGAATGTAATTCCAAGTCCGACTCTGTTTTTTTAAATTATTTAAATATTATTTATTGATTATAATCATTGCAACAATACTGATCAGCGCTAATTAACATTGAATAAGGAAAATCGAGCCAATTGAAAGATTCAAATAAATAATATCCAGGTCAGCAATTTAAAGATATTATTTTTAACTTTTTTTTATTGTGAACTTGAAATCTCAGTGTATCTAATCATATGCATAATATTCATCGTAGTTATTGTAAATAAATCAACTTCTACAAACTAGTTTCTAATGCTCTACATGTTTGAAGCGGTTACCACCCTCCCTAGTGCACAAATGTATTTTTCGTTCAATCTTATTTATAGCTATTTGAATTGCTCTTGTCATTGTTGAGTTTGAAAGCTTATCAAGATTGTAACGATGAACAGATTTAATATTTAAAAAAGCAGATTGAAACCGGACTTGAAATTAGTTTAAATTTGAGGGTTGGAACCTTTGGTGTTACACAGCAAAATAAAAACACTAAATCACCACAATACACCAAAACACTTTTACTTTTACACTGGACGCTTTTACACTGGACGCGCAAATGTGTTGGTTCGATTTTCCTTATTCAATATTAATTAGCGCTGATCAATATTGTTACGATGAATATAATCAGTCCAAAAATATATATTATATTTTGAATATAATCAGATTAAATAATTTAAAAAAGCAGAGTCGGGCTTGAAATTATTATTTTAAATAATAATTAAAAAGTCTTCTTATTATTAAGGTACCCAAAACAAAACAAAAATTAAGTGTGGCATATCATTGTACTCAGGAGACCGAGTGCTTTGAAAAGCTGAAATAAAAGATGCAGGTCCGTATTTAAAAAAATTAAGTTGGCCTCTGTATCTCACAAATTATCAGCTAATTTGAAAATATAAAAATACTATCAGATAGCCCTAATAGAGTGGTTCTACGAGCCCTAACAACTATATGTTGGGACAAGGTCTTTTATGCAATAAAAATAGTAATTTGTTAAAACGACTCAATTTTATTTTGTTTATTTTTCTAAATTAAAACATTACAATATGATCTAGACAATTTTACTACATTTTTATAACTTTGCAAACAAATCACTTTTGATAATAGCTTATTTTGCCACAATCAAGCCAAATTTGCTGACAACTATATATTGGGACAGCACAACAAGAAATTTGTTTAATACGGAGTTACATCACCTTTCGCGTTAACAACTGCCTGAACTCTTAATGGCATTGTATTTACCAAAGATTGGCACATTCGAGGAGAAAAATTATCCCAAATTTCCTGCAATTTTGCCCACAAATCAAAAATTGTTCGTTGAGGGTGGTTTCTTAAATATTGCTTCATTTTATGCCACACAGTTTCTATAACATTGAGGTCTGGACTACTTGCAGGATGGGATAGAACTTTTATATTATTATTACTGAACCAATTTTTAGTTGATTTTGCTGAATGGCACAATGCTCCATCTTGTTGGAAAATATAGTTTTCGGTTGGAAACAATTCTTGAGCACTAGGCAAAAGGAAGGTCCCAAGTATATGTTGATATTTTTGGGCGTTAACAGTGCCATGTATAAAATTTAATTTGCCCAAACCTCTTGCTGACATGCAACTCCAAACCATAATCCCCTTAGGAAATTTAACAACCAGAAGCAGGCTTTATGAAAGGCTTCTGCTTTATTTCGTATTATTCGTTTTCGATGATCTCCAACGCAAACATCAAATTTAGACTCATCGCTAAATATGACCTTATTCCAATCATTTTGTGTCCACGATAATTTAGATTTTGCCCAATTGTAGCGATTTTTCTTCTGAATTTCTGTCAGTAGCTGTTTTTTTTTGGCCTAAATAAGAATTTGTATCAATAATCTTCAGGTAATTGATTATCAAAACAAAATAAAGTTTGCCTTGTAAAACCCCAGACCGCATTTATGGATATATTTTCGGCAACATTCTCTTGATATATTTAAACCAGTTACAGTATTCCATTTAACTGTTACTTCGCGAAGAGTACTTCTTCTCGCAGACTTGCAAATTTTTACTAAATTTCGTAAATCTCTTTGAGATACAAACTTTTGGCCTTCCCGAACATTTACCTCTAACGTCTACATTGGCAGATTCGCCGTATTTTTTATTATATTAAAGACCGTGGTTTTTGGAATACTTAAATCATCAGAAATTTTTCAAATTGTTTTTCCCATACTGGTATTGACGAATGATAATTTCGCGTAGTTTTTGATTTGTAGCTTTTCCACGGACCATTACTTTGAATTAAATAATTAACAAAATTGAAAATTAAAAAACTAAAATTACTTACAGTAAATCTCACTACTCAAAGTATCGAGTCACTTACAAGCTGTCAATGCTGAAGTAAACAGTTTGCGACATTTTAATATCATATGATGATATTAATTATTTAAAAATACTTATAGTAGTCCCAACATATAGTTGTCAGCAAATTTGTCCTTTTATGAACAAAATCCGCTACTGTAAATATGGATTGATTTACAAATTCATAAAAATATTGTCAAGTTGTTTAGGATATATGGCTATGTTTATATTTAAAAAATTAAACATATATTTTTCAGTCATTTTGAAAAACCAGGGCAATAATTCCAAAATATGACCTTATCCCAACATATAGTTGTTAGGGCTCGTACTAATTGCTAGGTTCTGAATAAAGCTTAAAATATACAGATCGAAAACGCAACATGTTTTATTGTGTGTATGAAAAAAATCTCTATAATCCCCTTTTAAAAATAACTTTTCCATGAAATATGAGACACATATCACAAATTAAATGCTAACATTTTTCTTGTGGCACGAGAGATATTCGAGAGTGTATTAATATGTAAAGCCGGGCAAATAAAGCTGTTGGCAGTGTGTCCTTCGCCAAACCAGACCGTAAACAATTACGATATTTTTTAATTAAATAACCTCGACACCCGGCTTTAGCCCAAGGGAAATAAACACACTCGCTGTAATATCAGAGTCGCCGTGATGATATGGCCTAGTTGAGTATATTTTCATTTTAGATACGCGTATAATAATATTATGAAGTTACCTTACATAAATATATTGATAGCTTTTTATCATTTTTATTTATATTTTACAGTTATTTTTTACTGTAATTGTATTATCAATTCTAATGAGAGATTATATTATACTAGCGTGTACCAGCGACTTCGTTCGCGTCGAATTAATCATTTCTAATGGTGATGATAAAGCAAAGCAAGAATTTCCATTAACATACAAACTGGATAAAATTTTCTCACATTTATGTCAGCATGAGAAAAAACAACATGGCGATATTATATAACTGGGTAATATTTGAGGGGTAGTTTCATCTCGTTGGAATTTGACTTTCGAAAAATCCGTTTGCCAAAAATAAGCTTTTTACATCAAGCAGTTTAAGCAGAATCGTGGTTAAGAAATTACCCAACTTTTTGGAACAGCTTGTATGATTTTTTAAAAAATTTCAAAATATGTAAAAAAACCCAAATTAATTATGCTTGACCAAGCGTTTTCCCGAAAGACTAACCGTTTTTTAAATAACAAATATTGAAATATTTGAGGGGCGTTTTCACCCTCTTGGAGTTTGAGATTCGAGAAACCACTCCTTATCGACCCTCTACACCCCACAGTCAATCCGTTTGCTAAAAATCAGCTTTAAACGTCAAGCAGTTTAAGCAGAATCGTGATTACTTAATGGTCATGTTTTATGAAACACCCTGTATAAATTTATAAAAAATCGTAAAATATGTAAAACAACAAAATGAAATATACGTGTCTAAGAGTTTTTCCGAAAAACTCACCGGTTTTTAAATAAAAAATATATTAATATTTGAGGGATAGTTTCACCCCCTTAGAATTCGAGTTTCGAAAAATCCCTTCTTAACGAACCTCTACACCCTAAAGTCAATCTGTTTTCCAAAAATCAGCTTTTTACGTCAAGCGCTTTAAGCAGGATCGTGATTAATCAATGACCAGATTTTTCGAAACACCCTGTATACATTTTTAAAAAATCTTAAAATATGTAAAGAAAACAAAATAAAATATACGTGTTTAAGCGTTTTTTCGGAAACTTGACCGTTTTTTAAATAAAAAAATTGTAATATTTGAGGGCTGGTTTCACCCTCTTGGAAGTGGAATTTCGATAAATCCCTTCTTGTCGCACCTCTACACCCTAGAATCAACCTGTATGCCAAAATTGAGCTTCTTACGTTGAGTGGTTTGAGCAGGATCGTGATTAATCAGTATGTCAGTCACTTAAGGATTTTAATATTGGTATAGATTTATTGTGGTTAAGCTATAATAAAAATCAATCCATACCATCAAGAAAGTGTGTGTGGAGATATATGAAAATTGAATAAAAAAAAGTTTCTGGCTTATTCTTAGTTCCGCTAGAGTTAATTTGTCTAGTAGTTCTACCAGTAACTCTCTGTTCTATCACTCTGCTCCACAGTAGGGAGGAGGTTATTCCACCCTGTAGATTGATTTATTATTTGTTTTTGCAGCCCCAGTTTTGGTACCCACCTGGAACTCTGCTCCCTGTTTTCACCCCGAAGGCACAAGTTGCTGTTTCTTTCCTATCCAGGTTTGTCTGTATTAGCTCCGTTAGTTGATATCTGTGAACAGAGATTCACTTTGGGCAATTATGAAAAAGTTTGGAGTACCCAACAAATTTCTTACAGTGTGTAAAAGCCTCCATAACAACAACAAGTCAAGAGTGTCACATCATGGATCACTGAGCGATCCCTTCCTAACAAATACTGGAGGGATGGATAGGCAGGGATGTGTCTTAGCGCCTCTCCTATTCATCATATTCAAGGCAGGGCTCTCCATTATAGTGGACAGCAAACTGCAGGAGAGAGGATTGGGCATTAGATACAGATACGACGGCGGTCTTTTCAACATAAAAAGACTCAGGGCAAAAACACGTACAAAATTCATCACAGAACTTCAATACGCTGATGACTGAGCTCTAGTTGCAAACACGTTACAACAATTACAAGAAATAAAACACATATACCTGGGCATACGAGGTTTTGGGCCTGAAGCTAAACCTTGACAAAACCAAAATCATATGCACTCCCCCGGAAGATCACAACAATGCTATAAAAATCGGAGAAGAACTATTGGCATATGTAGCGGAATCCAAACTTCTTTCTTTTTTTGTTAATCGTATGAGTCCAAACTTTTCCTCACCCCCTCTTCCTCTTCCTCTGTTAGAAGAGCACAAAAAATACGCTTTCGTCCGTACTTGAACTCATTGCTTTAAAAACTAAACTACCGTAAGTAAAAAACACTTCGACTATAACTAAATAGCGTTGCCGCGTTTCAAAAGCGCGCTATAGTGGGCGCAGTCCCTTCGCAGCCGGAAAAAATTCTCTTCCCAGCGCCGCGCCGCGCAGCGGTCTAGTGGGCGACAACCGTAATATCCTAAATAATTTTGGGTTGGACCAGTCAGTTTTGCCTATTTTAGGTATAAAATTTACTTTCGCTCTTCTCCAATGGTTGGTATATATCCCGTCGCTAATATACTTCTTGTAATGTTTAGTAGAGGGTGAGTAGATGTTTTCTAACCTTTCTTTGGAAGGGCAGGAAATATCCCACCTACTCCTGATGTTTTATAAGGCTGAAAGCTTTTAATAGCCTTTTGTAGTGTTTATTCTGTATTACTAGCTTGACCACTTCCCAGTCGTCACAGGAAGGATTGTAGGGTTCAGTTCGAGCTACATGCGTATCGATAGATATGCTACCTGAAAAGTATGTCTGAAGTAAGAGGTTAGCTCTGCTTCTTCATTCTGTGGGGCTTCCGTCAAATTTCTTCAGTTAGATAAGAAAAAAAGATTAATTAAAATTATACATTAAAATCATACACACTATCGGAAACGTAATGCATCATATTATGCAGTTTGTGCAGTATTTTCTTGAATTTAAGTTGACAATGTTGTTAATTTATCCATTACTCTATAAATAGGCCTGTGTGCGGACTGTATAGAGATAATTATTTTACGCAAATTAAATAACATAAATTACCATTGTATTTATTCCAGTGGAAGTCTATTAATGCACATTAAATTTAATGTAAAATTGCAGCAATTAATTAATATGTCAATTAGATTTCTATATAATTAATATCTAACAGTATATCTCAGTAACAGTCGCTGATGTTAATTTGGAAAATTCAATATACAGGGTGGTCCAAACTACATTCAGGTAACTTCGTCAGAATATTCTGCAGATAAAAATAAGTAAAAAGTTTGTATAAATGTATGTCCTAAAATGTTTAGTTTCGGAGTTACAGGGTGTAGAAGTTTCATTTTTATTTCGATTACTCGGTGAAGACACACACAACACATCCAGCATGTTTCTGATGTAAATAATTCAGCATACTCTAAATCTCTAGTCTTGGCTTTTCCAAAATTGTTCTCCATTTTTATTTTTCTATACTAATATATAAAATCCTTATAAATGACTGACTCAGTGATTAATCACGATCCTGCTCAAACCACTCAACGTAAGAAGCTCAATTTTGGCATACAGATTGATTCTAGGGTGTAGAGGTTCGATAATCAGGGATTTTTCGAAATTCCAGTTCCAAGGGGGTGAAACCACCCCTCAAATATTACAATATTTTTTATTTAAAAAACGGTCAAGTTTCCGAAAAAAACACTTAAACACGTATATTTTATTTTGTTGTTTTACATATTTTAAGATTTTTTAAAAATTTATACAGGGTGTTTCATAAAATATCACCATTGAGTAATCACGATTCTGCTTAAACTGCTTGACGTTTAAAGCTAATTTTTGGCAAACGGATTGACTGTGGGGTGTAGAGGTTCAATAAGGAGGGATTTCTCGAATCTCAAATTTCAAGAGGGTGAAAACGCCCCTCAAATATTACAATATTTGTTATTTAAAAAACGGTTAGTCTTTCTGGTAAACGCTTGGACACGCATAATTTATTTTGTTTTTTTTACATATTTTGATTTTTTTTTTAAATCATACAGGGTGTTCCGAGAGGTGTTCAAAAAAGTTGGGTAATTGATTAACCAGGATTCTGCTCTAGTTTGTATGTTAATGGAAATGCTTGCTTTGCTTTATCATCACCATTACAAATGATTAATTCGAGGCGAACGAAGTCGCGGGTACACGCTAATGTTGTTTATTTTGTGTAGCAAATATTTTTTTTTGTAGTTGCTTTCTTCTAAAGAAAGAACCTGGAGTTAAGGCGAACCTAGCAAATCAAATTTAAAACAGAATTTCTTGATTTGAAAAAAAATCTATATATGGTAATATGTATGATAATAAATGCAGCATTTCAGTTTAAAAAAAAATTCTCGTAATTCAATGCCCTAAATTTATCAAAAAATTGTCTTATTATCCAGGTTAAATGGCATTTTTTATTGAAAGAAGAAAAGAAAACCCACAAGAAAAGCTTATATATCAGGACCAAACAACAAAAATCTTGAATATTAATAATCGAAAGGGCAAAAAAACGACTCTTTGTAAAAGAACGACTATTATTCATCTCCATTCTTTCCGTCCGGTCATACGGCTTCCCGATTTCCTTAAAAAGAATTAGGCCCAAACGTATCTGGCTCGGCGTAGGCCACTAAAAACTGGTACGCAATAAATAACAATACAAAGGCCTTGTCTGTCTCTGTATGCCACAGCTCGTTTATCAACGCGTTCCTGAACGTTGCCGCCATATTTCATAATCATAGCGCTAGTATGAAAGTGGGCATAGTCATTTTTGTAGCTGTATTAGGAGCGCTAAGTTAAAAAAGTTTAAAATTCTAACCTGTATTCCCGGTTAGCAAAACTAAAGGGACGAACAACGAACTAGTGGAAATAAAATACATTAAATAAATAGAATTTTAGAATTTAGAATGAGTGGGAGGGGGGTTAATCACTTCGACCTTACAGATCCATTGTGTCCCCCTTTCTTGAATCATAACTCATCATACAGTCCCAGGGCTTTGACAAAAGCCAGTATCTGGGACGGTTTTATAGAGGGTAGTTCTCCATCTCCAATATCAGTCGTACCAAAATTCATGGCACGAATGGTTGTCGTCTCGGCGCACTCAGTGATGAGGTGTACTGGTGTTTCACCATCTTCCCCACAGAATCTGCATTCGCCGTTTCTTCTTAGTTTCAATCTACTGAGGTGTTCATTGAGGAGACAGTGTCCTGTTAAAAACCCCGTGACAATCCGAAGATTGTTCTTACTCAGACCCAGGAAGATCTGTGATTTTTCCTGATCATAAGCCCTCAGAAACTTCTTCGAGTGTCTTAGACCATTGCAAGATTTCCATTCCAGGTTGCGGATGGAATCTTCCAAGTTCTTGAGTTCCGCCTTGAGTTAGTTACCACTTGGAAAGCAGAACGGTTCTGGTCCAGTTAGTGGAGTGTTCGCTCCTTTCCTAGCTAGATTATTTGCTTTTTCATTGCCTTCTATCCCTTGGTGAACAGGCACCCAGTGTAGGAGGACTTTGTTTTTTTTGCCTAATTTATTCAGCTTCTCTATGCATTCTTTGACCAATTTCGAATTGATTGATACTAAATAAATAAATAAATGGCTTTATTGTCAAAACATTTTACAATTTGTAGACAAAGGTAAAGTAAACAATCAAACAAACAAAAGAGAATACAAAACATTATACAAACAACATTGTCAGTCTTATTGTTTAAAATAAACATTTATAAATGTTTACAATGTCAAAGAATAAAAAAATAAAAATAAGATTCAAAAATATTTAAGTTTATAGTAAATATCAATGACCTCTAGATAAATTTATTTCGATGTCATTGGTAAATATAGCAATAGCAAACATTAGACCAGTGTTTACAAGATCAAATTCGATTATCAAAAAAAGATTAAGATTAAGTACAAAAGTCTGCAGCAAGTTTTTTATACGACAAAGCTTTAGTTTTAGAAATGTTAGTTAGACTCAGGAGGTTCGAATCGCACCAAGATTTAATGGTGATTAAGTCATTTGATATAATCCTATGAAGTGCCGTGACGTCCTTGTTACTCCAAGTGAAGCTAGTGTCGTCCGCAAAAAGACGTCGTTAATAAAAAGAAGAAACAAAATAGGACCTAGAGTACTGAGCCTTGAGGTACTCCACATTCTATTAGCTTGCTAGAAGAGAACGTGGTATCCACCCTCACAAGTTGGTTTCTGTTGTTATATGGTTGGGGTTGTGGTACAGAAGCAAAGTGTGGGTACCTGCTTTAATCTCCAGCTGGTAAGGTTATTGTATAAGCATTTGTGGATATGTTGGAGCTTAACAACTTAACATTTTAGTGTTAGTCTATTAAAAAAAATCAAGACAAGCTTGTTTCTGTTTGGATTCTACTACAAAAAGTAACTTTTATATTTTGTAAATTTATTTTGTCTGTGACGAAATACCCAGGATTTTCTTCAGGAAATAAACCCCACACAAAGGTATAGAAATTAATTCCTTCGTTATTTAAAATTAGAGCAAAATTTTGTTTACACCAAGACAGCCTTTCGGCAGTAAATTATTGAAATTAATTACGTCGTTTTCATTAATACTATAAATACAAAGATGAAGTTTCGGGATAAGTAATTACCTTAATAGAATATAAGTACCTACATGTACATATATTGCTTCGATTAAATTTACCTAAGTACATAAAGAATAATACGGCCACGTGTAATTAGATTCTTAATAAGGTTTAGAACTAATTAAAACTTCCTGTGTGCACTCTGAGGAACAAAAATACAACTTACAACGATGTTTTAGAACGTAAATGAAATTTGTCTTGGAAACTTCTATTGTAACTCCGATGGGCTGTAGTTGTTAATGCAGGCACCGCAGCAGCTTTCTTGAGAATGCTTTTAGTTTGATAATTAATTTAGGAATAATCCGTTGACAGACGTTTTTAGAGGAAGAGAAACTTCCCCTTGGGATGCTTAGCGTCGTATCATGCTACTTTAAAATTATTAGGGTCGATCTGCATTAGACGCTTCTGTAATAAAAACAAGACACAGTTTTTTAGGGTTCCGTACCCAAAGGTTAAAAACGGGAACCCTATTATTAAGACTTCCCTGTCCGTCCGTCCGTCTGTCACAAAGGTCTATCTGATGAACCGTTATCATCATACAGTCCCAGGGCTTTGACAAAAGCCAGTATCTGGGACGGTTTTATAGAGGGTAGTTCTCCATCGCCAATATCAGTCGTACCAAAATTCATGGCACGAATGGTTGTCGTCTCGGCGCACTCCCAGTGATGAGGTGTGTACTGGTGTTTCACCATCTCCCCACAGAATCTGCATTCGCCGTTTCTTCTTAGTTTCAATCTATTGAGGTGTTCTTTGAGGAGACAGTGTCCTGTTAAAACCCCCGTGACAATCCGAAGATTGTTCTTACTCAGACCCAGGAAGATCTGTGATTTTTCTTGATCATAAGCCCTCAGAAACTTCTTCGAGTGTCTTAGACCATTGCAAGATTTCCATTCCAGGTTGCGGATGGAATCTTCCAAGTTCTTGAGTTCCGCCTTGAGTTGGTTACCACTTGGAAAGCAGAACGGTTCTGGTCCAGTTAGTAGAGTGTTCGCTCCTTTCCTAGCTAGATTATTTGCTTTTTCATTGCCTTCTATCCCTTTCTGTAATAAAAACAAGACGCAGTTTTTTAGGGTTCCGTACCCAAAGGTTAAAAACGGGAACCCTATTATTAAGACTTCCCTGTCCGTCCGTCCGTCTGTCACAAAGGTCTATCTGATGAACCGTTATAGCTAGACAGTTGAAATTTTCACAGATAATGTATCTATGTTGCCGCTATAAGAACAAATACTAAAAGCAGAATTAAATAAATGTTTATAAATTAAAAAGTACTTTCTCTAAACATTATCTTTTAAGTAAGAATTTTACATAGAATCTTTCAAGTCCTCGGTGGCCGCGTGGTTAAAGCGTTAGGACTTGACGCTGCTATGACGTTGGAGCCGTAGTGAGGCAGGTTCGAATCCTAGTCAAGGCGACTTTTTTTTAATCGTTTTTTTTTATTTTTACATATTTATTTTTACTTTTTAGATATTTATTATTGATTAATACAATTTTTAGTAATGTGTTTCTTCATTCTTTTTTAAATTACTTATACGCGCATTCTAAATCGGAAAAAAAGTTTATAATAATATGGTATTTAATGTTGTATAGATAATGAACGGTACGGAATTCTCTTAATAATTTCTGTTTAATGTCTCTCGCTTAACTAAAACACAATCTATTTATTAGACAGTCAGTGGACTTCGATTGTTTTTGAATATCTGCACTAAGGAAGCCGTGCCGGTGCACTCTGGACGTACCTTTACGTTTTATTCTTTTTTTTTAATAAAAATATAAAATTGGTACGAGAAAAAATAAAAAAATGGGGTGGACCACCCTTATCACTTAGGGGTATAAAAAATAGATAACAACCCCATTCTCAGACTTGCTGAATATACATATAAAATTTCATCAAAATCGGTCAAGCCGTTTCCGAAGAGTATGGTAACTAAAACTGTGACACGAGAATTTTATACCGGGTGCGTCTCAGAAATGGCTCACTCCCATAACTTTTTTATTTTTTTACATAAAAAAACGAGATTTGGTATGTGAATATATGACATAAATTAGGATTGACTGACGTATTCAATTGTTTATGGTCACTTCCTGTTTCGCCGGAAAAGACTACAATTTTTGATTTTTAAATGGCACTCTTAATATTTTTTCATTTTAAACGATAGAAAATGACACTCTAGATAGAGTGACATAATACCATATGTCAACTTTTGACATTTTCTCCTATGGTTTATTTGAAATTGTAACATGTGGTTCATAACGATAATTTGACTCGAAAACCAAGTGTATTGTACCAAATTATTCGTAAAAAAAGGGTTTTTTCAAATATGCTAATGAGCCACCCTCATTCTATTTGAAAAAAATTATATACAGGGTGAGTTTCCTACGATGTTCTCTATGGGTATCTCGGAAACTACTGGGATATCTTTCTTATCTTTTTTGACTAATTTCGCTTAGTTGGCGTGGTGTTCTTATTTTGTTATGATTTATAACTTATAAAAAGACTATTAGATTTTTTTTATTAAACGATTCTTTACAATTTACATTACACAAACTAAAATTTAAAAAAGTAATATCACTACATACACTGACAAGTTATTTTAGAAAATGTTCAAAAAATCCGCCATTGTTTTGAGTACATAAATGTATTTTTAAAACTGAATTTATAGATGTTCTCACAAAACGACCGGTCGACTTAATTAAACTTCTCCTGCACCGCCTGTTCCGAAATTAGTCAAGAAAGATAAGAATTGGCTATAACTCGTAATTATTTGAAACTAAGTAATTATTTGAAAAAAAAAACATATTATAGCTTATTTCGCTAAAAAGCTTAAAAAATGGCGCTTTTTATGAAGTCATGGCCAACTATGGTTTCCATTTAAAAAAACATATGATTGTGTCATATGTCAAAAATGACAGGCTTTAGGAAAAATCGGAGAACACAAGCTCATTAGGGATGTGATTATCTACAACTTTTAGTTGAAGACTTTTTGTCTAAAATAAATTATAATGGAATTAGGGACAATTTTTAAAATAGTCAAAATTTGATTTTTTCGAAATATCTAGTAAGCCATGAACTTTTTCAAAAATCTGATTATGACCTCACAAAACTGCAATTCTTTCCTCATTTAACCGACTTTCTATCTCCAGTAGTTTCCGAGATACCCATAGAGAACATCATAGGAAACTCACCCTGTATGAGTAAAAATACGATTTGGGCATCTTTTAATCGGCCAAGACAAGACACGAAAAATATTCAAAAACGATCAAACCTATTTTTCCAAGGCTCCTTGACTAAAAATTATTGTTTTTAATACAGTCATGGGACCTTAGATTGAAATTTAAAATGCGATTTTTTTTAAAGAGAAGCTATAAAAAGTTGACATATCACATGGCCTTCTATTATTCAAAGTGTCATTTTCTATCGAATAAAGTAAAAAAATGTCATTTAGAAATCAAAAGTTGTAGTCATTTTCGGTGAAACAGGAAGTAACCAAAACCAATTGAATACGTCAATCAATTCTAATTTATCTCATATACTAACATACCAAATCTCGTTTTGCCATCTGAAAAAATAAAAAAGTTGAGCTGAGCCACTTTTGAGACGCTAACAATATTAAATTAGAGTAATTTCCAAACATCTCACGTTATAAATTCGGCTTTATTGGTGGATTTCTTTTTTGTTTGTACGTTTTAAAAATCTTCAATGTAAATATGTATATCCACTAACTCTCATGGGAATATTTCTGCATAAAATGGAAAAGTTACTTCTTGTTTTATAAAACAATGTACATACACTGTCAGATATCACGGTTATCCGCCAACCTCATCTGACAGTCACTACACAAAAGAATAAAGACTAAAGAAATAACTGGAACTTTTAGAGTTTCAAATGGCTTTTTTAGTTTACCTCATGTAAAAACAACTAGACAATATCACTATCGTCTATTAACTTTCTTTTTTCCATAGCAACTGTTAAAATTGCCTTGTATCTATCAAAAATAGGAGATACAATAGTACTTTAACCGCAAGCAATAATACTTTTTAACAGCGAGGATAGGTTAAAAACTTATTTCTTCTCGCACGTTTTTAATTGCTTCCATTTTTGAAAATTTTTGTATTCCTTTTCATAAGTTATTCGGGATTTAAATCGAAGTAGTTTGGATATGGCGTTTGTCGCCTCAGCCTGAATATCTGTTGGTAATTTACTTATTTCGTTTTGAGCCATTTCTGGCTCCAATTCAATCAGCAATCGACACGAAAGAGAATTAAAAAATATTGACTCAAAACTGACAACTAAAGAGACAGCTTTATTTATTTGTCAAATTACATAGAAACCAACGCCAACCCAGCACAATATTTTTTCTACCCGTAATAAATTCCTTGAAATAATAATTTCTGAATATTTTTTAAAACGTAACTTGCTATGGAAAAAAATATCGTTTTATACACGAATCGCTCGTGAATTAATCTTTTCGGTCTACAAAAATAACTATTACTAAATAATTTCGTATTCATAATAGTCGAGATTAATTTGAAAGTGATGGAGTTTTGCAGTTATAATTATTATTATTATTATTATATGTCAAAAGATTAATACTTTGGATCTCAATTTTATCAAACATTTCTAACTGAACATATATTTTTCCAATTCTTTACACAGATTCAAACCCAAATCCAGATTTATTTTTGCTAATATTACAAAAACAATTACAGTTAGACAAACAATACAACAATCAGACAAACAATACAACAGTCTATAAATAATTTGCAGTTCAATGAAATTACTTAAAACGGCCAAAATTAAGATGGAAGCTATAGTCGTTTATAAAAAATTATCTTATTTCCATAACACTTCACCCTTTCCTATTCTCATCACGGTTATCTCTCTCCTGGAACCTTCATTAAAAAGCGCCTCGAATTGCGGTCAACAAAATTTAATGAGCGAAGAAGTATACCTTACCTAGAATACTTTTTAATATATTCTTCTTTAGGAGCTTTTCGCCTGAAAAGTTTAAATTAGTTGGAAATCTTGTTAAGGAATGTAATTAGATGGTTTATTTTTTCCATAGATTTGTACTCAGTTTAATGCATTCATGACTATAGCCGAAACTTAATGAAAAATACAAAATTTAATTTTTTTTGAATTATTTTTCAAAGGTTGATTTTGATTAAATTATTTTTCAAAGATTATTTTTCAAAGGTTGATTTCAAAGGTCCGATGGTGGCAGCACCAGCGGAGAATGCACCAAGCTTATAGTAATATAAAATAAAATTTATAAGTTATTTAGTGTATATTAAAACAATATGTCAAAGAATATTATATACTGACACTTTAAAAACTATTTGTCAAAAAATATTACGAAATAAAATTCCCATCATCTCATATAATGCCTTTATAGTGTACTCAAATAATTTATATAATGCGACTATATTACGATAGCTAATTTATTAATATTAAAACAGAAAATTATTTGTGACATTTTCGAGCAAAAATTTATTTTCACTGACTAAAAGTAATTAGGGAATTATTGAAATTGGGTTTTTGTTTTTGCCTATTTGATATTAAAATTATATAGAGATATATTAATAATTTAATTTAAATTTTAACTACATTTTGTAAATAAAACCCATAATAGTATTAGTATCTAAGTTAATCAGTATTTTTCATCTCCGTTTTGAATTATATTGTTTAAATTTAAAGTCCTTTTTAATTAATATTGGAATATTTATTTGATAGAAATAATATTCATGGCGCCAATTCTAAACATAAAATAATATAAAGTATAAAAGAAAGTATTAAACTGCCAATAATCACAAAGATTTTCTCCAAGTCGTGCCTCATGAACAAACTTAAATGTGATTAGCAAAAATCAATGTCAAATTACTAAGATTGATTATTTATTAGTGCCTGGTTTCTAATGCTATTTATATATTCAACGCATATATAAATGGCATTAGTCAAACGAACAAGGATTTTAACAAAGTTGGTAGATCTTGATTAAAGAAACATATTTTTTCTTTGCCGTTTGTAAAGTCCAAAATAACTGAGATATTTTACTTTGAAGATTTAATAAAAATATTTTTTTGCTTAAATTTTGAGAACCACAGGATCTTTTGTGGGTTTCCTTTTTTGTAATTTTAATCTACTACCTATGTTGCCATATTATCAAGAAATTTAATTTTTTAAATAAAAATTAAATAAATTTCCAAAAAAGCTTTAAAAAAATTTCGAAATTTCAATTTTTTTTCTAACTCAAAGACGTGTTTCTGGAGTCGAAAAACACTATCCCCAAAAAATATTTGCACTTATTTAACACTCATCCTGTATAACACTTCCAAAGAGAGAGAGGTTTATTATTTTTAATATTTATGTATATTTGTATTCAAATATAACGTGGGAGCCATTGGGATTTTATTTTCTAAAAATTGGTAATCAAAAGTTTTACATTTCTTTTGGAAGCAAATAAAATTGTAGTAAAATTATGGTCTCTTTTCATGTCCAATAAATTCCATGTTCTTTCTTTATTTGTTGTAAAACATATAGCTTTTTTATTAGAAATGGCTGGATATTTGAGTCACAGGTATATTTCCTTTTCTTTTGTTTTAGACATAAATTCATGCTACCTAAAACTGCCAGCTGTATAGTACTAATTTTAATGTTATTAAAACTTTTATTAACATTTAAACTAGTACAGTATTAACATCGAAAATTAAATGTTTCCCATGTTATTACTGAATGAGTAATACAGAGTTTTACATCTTTTTTTATGCATAGACAAAAAGTAATTACAAATTTATTTGCAACGTATCAATGCAATATGGTTCAGAATAGAAAATTTTCACTAACATTTCAAATATTGAAATTTATGCCACATCAGCCATGAATTTAGTGGTAGGTAATTCAGATTTTAATTAAAGATTTTATTACACACCTTTAATTACAAATTTAACATACCATTCTGAGTGGGAACTAAATTTGTAATTAGTTTTAACTGCTACGACTAGATATTTCTATTTGTAGTCGTCAAGCCGAATGTGTTATTTGGCGTAAAGGGCACATTCCTACCTAGTCTTGATGGTATATGCAGCAAAAGGAAGAAAATCCAATGAATATTTCTCTTTGACTAAAAGTTTACGGAAATTAATTATTAGTAGTAGCTATGTAAAGTAAAATGTAAAAAAATAAAATAATTTTAAAGATATTTTTATTTATTTTTAGTACCCATTTTTACAAAAAGTAAAAAATTATATAGTTTCATTTCTAGAAGTTAAAATTTTTATTAAAAAAATACAAAGTTTTCAACTTATTTTATTTTTATTAAATTAAAAATTGATATAGTGAGTGGCTCCTTTCGAACTGGATGGCATGTGTCCATCAGCAGTTTACCATTAGCTGAAGAAGTATGATTCTTCGGTTGGGAGGTGTAAATTCATTTTTAAATAACATTTTTATCATCAAAAGAATATATTAAAACCGAATTATAACGAGAAAACTTTACTGGAGTGGCTCCTTTCGAACTGGATGGCATGTGTCCATCAGCAGTTTACCATTAGCTGAAGAAGTATGATTCTTCGGTTGGGAGGTGTAAATTCATTATTAAATAACATTATTATCCCCAAAATAATATATTAAAACCGAATTATAACGAGAAAACTGCACTGGAGCGGCTCCTTTCGAACTGGATGGCATGTGTCCATCAGCAGTTTACCATTAGCTGAAGAAATATGATTCTTCGGTTGGGAGGTGTAAATTCATTTTTAAATAACATTTTTATCATTAAAAGAATATATTAAAACCGAATTATAACGAGAAAACTTTACTGGAGTGGCTCCTTTCGAACTGGATGGAATGTGTCCATCAGCAGTTTACCATTAGCTGAAGAAATATGATTCTTCGGTTGGGAGGTGTAAATTCATTTTTAAATAACATTTTTATCATCAAAAGAATATATTAAAACCGAATTATAACGAGAAAACTTTACTGGAGTGGCTCCTTTCGAACTGGATGGAATGTGTCCATCAGCAGTTTACCATTAGCTGAAGAAATATGATTCTTCGGTTGGGAGGTGTAAATTCATTTTTAAATAACATTTTTATCATCAAAAGAATATATTAAAACCGAATTATAACGAGAAAACTTTACTGGAGTGGCTCCTTTCGAACTGGATGGAATGTGTCCATCAGCAGTTTACCATTAGCTGAAGAAGTATGATTCTTCGGTTGGGAGGTGTAAATTCATTATTAAATAACATTATTATCTTCAAAATAATATATTAATACCGAATTATAACGAGAAAACTTTACTGGAGTGGCTCCTTTCGAACTGGATGGCATGTGTCCATCAGCAGTTTACCATTAGCTGAAGAAGTATGATTCTTCGGTTGGGAGGTGTAAATTCATTTTTAAATAACATTTTTATCATCAAAAGAATATATTAAAACCGAATTATAACGAGAAAACTTTACTGGAGTGACTCCTTTCGAACTCGATGGCATGTGTCCATCAGCAGTTTACCATTAGCTGAAGAAGTATGATTCTTCGGTTGGGAGGTGTAAATTCATTTTTAAATAACATTTTTATCATCAAAAGAATATATTAAAACCGAATTATAACGAGAAAACTTTACTGGAGTGGCTCCTTTCGAACTGGATGGCATGTGTCCATCAGCAGTTTACCATTAGCTGAAGAAGTATGATTCTTCGGTTGGGAGGTGTAAATTCATTTTTAAATAACATTTTTATCATCAAAAGAATATATTAAAACCGAATTATAACGAGAAAACTTTTACTGGAGTGGTCTTTTCGAACTGGATGGCATGTGTCCATCAGCAGTTTACCATTAGCTGAAGAAGTATGATTCTTCGGTTGGGAGGTGTAAATTCATTTTTAAATAACATTTTATCATCAAAAGAATATATTAAAACCGAATTATAACGAGAAAACTTTACTGAAGTGGATCCTTTCGAACTGGATGGCATGTGTCCATCAGCAGTTTACCATTAGCTGAAGAAGTATGATTCTTCGGTTGGGAGGTGTAAATTCATTTTTAAATAACATTTTTATCATCAAAAGAATATATTAAAACCGAATTATAACGAGAAAACTTTACTGGAGTGGTTCTTTCGAACTGGATGGCATGTGTCCATCAGCAGTTTACCATTAGCTGAAGAAGTATGATTCTTCGGTTGGGGGTGTAAATTCATTATTAAATAATATTATTATCTTCAAAATAATATATTAAAACTGAATTATAACGAGAAAACTTTACTGGAGTGGCTCCTTTCGAACTGGATGGCATGTGTCCATCAGCAGTTTACCATTAGCTGAAGAAGTATGATTCTTCGGTTGGGAGGTGTAAATTCATTATTAAATAACATTATTATCTTCAAAATAATATATTAAAACCGAATTATAACGAGAAAACTTTACTGGAGTGGCTCCTTTCGAACTGGATGGCATGTGTCCATCAGCAGTTTACCATTAGCTGAAGAAGTATGATTCTTCGGTTGGGGGTGTAAATTCATTATTAAATAACATTATTATCTTCAAAATAATATATTAAAACCGAATTATAACGAGAAAACTTTACTGAGTGGTCCTTTCGAACTGGATGGTATGTGTCCATCAGCAGTTTACCATTAGCTGAAGAAGTATGATTCTTCGGTTGGGAGGTGTAAATTCATTTTTAAATAACATTTTTATCATCAAAAGAATATATTAAAACCGAATTATAACGAGAAAACTTTACTGGAGTGGCTCCTTTCGAACTGGATGGCATGTGTCCATCAGCAGTTTACCATTAGCTGAAGAAGTATGATTCTTCGGTTGGGGGTGTAAATTCATTATTAAATAACATTATTATCTTCAAAATAATATATTAAAACTGAATTATAACGAGAAAACTTTACTGGAGTGGTCTTTCGAACTGGATGGTATGTGTCCATCAGCAGTTTACCATTAGCTGAAGAAGTATGATTCTTCGGTTGGGAGGTGTAAATTCATTTTTAAATAACATTTTTATCATCAAAAGAATATATTAAAACCGAATTATAACGAGAAAACTTTACTGGAGTGGTTCTTTCGAACTGGATGGCATGTGTCCATCAGCAGTTTACCATTAGCTGAAGAAGTATGATTCTTCGGTTGGGAGGTGTAAATTCATTATTAAATAACATTATTATCTTCAAAATAATATATTAAAACCGAATTATAACGAGAAAACTTTACTGGAGTGGCTCCTTTCGAACTGGATGGAATGTGTCCATCAGCAGTTTACCATTAGCTGAAGAAGTATGATTCTTCGGTTGGGAGGTGTAAATTCATTTTTTAAAACCGAATTATAACGAGAAAACTTTACTGGAGTGGCTCCTTTCGAACTGGATGGAATGTGTCCATCAGCAGTTTACCATTAGCTGAAGAAGTATGATTCTTCGGTTGGGAGGTGTAAATTCATTATTAAATAACATTTTTATCATCAAAATAATATATTAAAACCGAATTATAACGAGAAAACTTTACTGGAGTGGCTCCTTTCGAACTGGATGGCATGTGTCCATCAGCAGTTTACCATTAGCTGAAGAAGTATGATTCTTCGGTTGTGGGGTATAAATTCATTATTAAATAACATTTTTATCATCAAAAGAATATATTAAAACCGAATTATAACGAGAAAACTTTACTGGAGTGGCTCCTTTCGAACTGGATGGCATGTGTCCATCAGCAGTTTACCATTAGCTGAAGAAGTATGATTCTTCGGTTGGGGGGTGTAAATTCATTATTAAATAACATTATTATCTTCAAAATAATATATTAAAACTGAATTATAACGAGAAAACTTTACTGGAGTGGCTCCTTTCGAACTGGATGGTATGTGTCCATCAGCAGTTTACCATTAGCTGAAGAAGTATGATTCTTCGGTTGGGAGGTGTAAATTCATTTTTAAATAACATTTTTATCATCAAAAGAATATATTAAAACCGAATTATAACGAGAAAACTTTACTGGAGTGGCTCCTTTCGAACTGGATGGCATGTGTCCATCAGCAGTTTACCATTAGCTGAAGAAGTATGATTCTTCGGTTGGGAGGTGTAAATTCATTTTTAAATAACATTTTTATCATCAAAAGAATATATTAAAACCGAATTATAACGAGAAAACTTTACTGGAGTGGCTCCTTTCGAACTGGATGGCATGTGTCCATCAGCAGTTTACCATTAGCTGAAGAAGTATGATTCTTCGGCTGGGGGGTGTAAATTCATTATTAAATAACATTATTATCTTCAAAATAATATATTAAAACCGAATTATAACGAGAAAACTTTACTGGAGTGGCTCCTTTCGAACTGGATGGCATGTGTCCATCAGCAGTTTACCATTAGCTGAAGAAGTATGATTCTTCGGTTGGGAGGTGTAAATTCATTTTTAAATAACATTTTTATCATCAAAAGAATATATTAAAACCGAATTATAACGAGAAAACTTTACTGAGTGGCTCTTTCGAACTGGATGGCATGTGTCCATCAGCAGTTTACCATTAGCTGAAGAAGTATGATTCTTCGGTTGGGAGGTGTAAATTCATTTTTAAATAACATTTTTATCATCAAAAGAATATATTAAAACCGAATTATAACGAGAAAACTTTACTGGAGTGGCTCCTTTCGAACTGGATGGCATGTGTCCATCAGCAGTTTACCATTAGCTGAAGAAGTATGATTCTTCGGTTAGGAGGTGTAAATTCATTTTTAAATAACATTATTATCATCAAAATAATATATTAAAACCGAATTATAACGAGAAAACTTTACTGGAGTGGTCCTTTCGAACTGGATGGCATGTGTCCATCAGCAGTTTACCATTAGCTGAAGAAGTATGATTCGGTTTGGGGTGTAAATTCATTATTAAATAACATTATTATCTTCAAAATAATATATTAAAACCGAATTATAACGAGAAAACTTTACTGGAGTGGTCCTTTCGAACTGGATGGCATGTGTCCATCAGCAGTTTACCATTAGCTGAAGAAGTATGATTCTTCGGTTGGGGGTGTAAATTCATTATTAAATAACATTATTATCTTCAAAATAATATATTAAAACCGAATTATAACGAGAAAACTTTACTGAGTGGCTCCTTTCGAACTGGATGGCATGTGTCCATCAGCAGTTAAAACCGAATTATAACGAGAAAACTTTACTGGAGTGGCTCCTTTCGAACTGGATGGAATGTGTCCATCAGCAGTTTACCATTAGCTGAAGAAGTATGATTCTTCGGTTGGGAGGTGTAAATTCATTTTTAAATAACATTTTTATCATCAAAAGAGTATATTAAACCGAATTATAACGAGAAAACTTTACTGGAGTGGCTCCTTTCGAACTGGATGGAATGTGTCCACCAGCAGTGTACCATTAGCTGAAAAAGTATGATTCTTCGGTTGGGAGGTGTAAATTCATTTTTAAATAACATTTTTATCATCAAAAGAGTATATTAAACCGAATTATAACGAGAAAACTTTACTGGAGTGGCTCCTTTCAAACTGGATGGAATGTGTCCATCAGCAGTTTACCATTAGCTGAAGAAGTATGATTCTTCGGTTGGGGGGTGTAAATTCATTATTAAGTAACGTTATTATCATAAAAAAATATATTAAAACCGAATTATAACGAGAAAACTTTATATTATATAAGTATATACTTAATTAAAGCTAATGAATAGTGTCCAAATCGAAATGTAAATCTACTATCGATACTATGAAGATTATTAAATTCATTGTTGCCAACGATGATTACGGTGGTAGCTCTGCTGTAAAATATGTCAAGTTGCCAGTTTTATTTATTTATTTCCTGATATTTTGATTCGTTTTGGCACTTTAGTTTGGTGTTACGCTCTTTTGGTTTAAATTAATTATTTTGTTGTGATACTTTAACCGTAAATATTTTTACTAAGAGACCTTGCAGTCGAACATTGTTCTTTTTAGAACCTCTTTTAGTTCGAAATTTTTAAAATAGCTTAATAGCCGTTGCAAAAAATTCATCGCAACCTTATTAGAATATTTTGAAGGAAAAAGCAGCAGTAATGGCCTTTTATGTCCCTTAAGTGCTGTTGAGAAGGTGAGTTTGGTTGATGTAAATAATAACTGTTTATATATTAACAATTTATGTTTAACATTTTTTATTAAACATTTTTTATTATATTTATTTTTTTTTCTAAAATATTTTTATTAAAAGAAAATATGTAATAAATATGTCAATAAATTTCTATTTTTATTACCTATATTTTTTGAAGTTATAAGTAATTTGACATACGAAGAGTAAAATTGCTTTTATTTAATAACAAATTAGTTCTTTTTCCTAAGTCATTAAAAAATTGACAATAAAACCAATCAAAATTTAAAATAGCAATCCGTATTTTTTACGCAATTTATTTATTACTTCTGTAACAAAATTTATTTAGTTTCTTATTTTATTTCTTACATATATTTTGTAGTCAGTGTTTCTTTTATTAAGAGACAGAATAAAGAAAGAAAATAAGTGTGGCATATTTTCAATTCACTGATATTTATTACATAGTATAACTTTAAAATGTAAAGTTTTATATCAATGTTCAAACCAAAACAGAGCCCACTATGTTGTATTTTAAATTTCTGTTCGGAAAAGCCACAAAATGGCAAATCAAGTTGACATTCGCCGGCTTACCTTTTTGCGGATATCAAAAACAGACTCGCAACGTAACCGTTCAATCTAAAGACCTACATAGACGTGGTTTTGTGCTTGTTGGTTTTACCCGTTGGAGTAAAATTGTCAAAGCAAACGCCAACGATTAAAAAAATCTGTCTACATACTACACCCATTACATTATTAATTTTAACACGAATTTGATTGATTTGAAGGTCTTGATTCAAAAAGGAAATACCACTCCTGCAACTCCCAGTGGACGATATGCCAAGAACGTACAACTTTGACAAACATGTCAATGTAGTATTGAGCAATAAGAAGGATTGGAAGAGCGAAACGCTTGCCCAGCAGTTAAAAGACCATACCATAACTTGGTATACTGATGCTTCCAAATCCAATACGGGAACAGGGATCGGAGTGTTTGGGCCGAGAGCTAATTACTCCGAACCAATGGGCCCTAGTATCCTACAGGCAGAAATCTACGCTATCGAGAGATGCGTACAACTTATCTTAGATAGGAACTATCGGACACAAGAAATAGCCATCTTATCTGATAGTCAAGCAGCGTTAAAGGCGATCAACTCAGTATCAATCGATTCGAAATTGGTCAAAGAATGCTTAGAGAAGCTGAATAAATTAGGCAAAGAAAACAAAGTCCTCCTACACTGGGTGCCTGCTCACCAAGGGATAGAAGGCAATGAAAAAGCAAATAATCTAGCTTAGGAAAGGAGCGACACTCCACTAACTGGACCAGAACCGTTCTGCTTTCCAAGTGGTAACCTTTCAATATGCACAAATTTATAATTTGCAGTAGAAAACTAAATTTTGTTGACAGACCTATTGAGGCTGAAAAACAACGTTTTCGTAAATCCAAAAAGTTTTACCCCGGCCTGTAAAATCTGGCGTCTGCGGGCGCTCTTAAGACTGAGCAAGCATTATTCATCTGCCTGCCGGGTGTGAAATAAGTACAGGAACGAGAAGAGATGAGATGAACTATCAAAATAATGGAACTAAAATATAGATGACGTTCGGGTCGCATGTGCGGGCTTAAGATAAAGGACCCACTTGCTTTATTAAAATGAGTCTTTTCGACAATATTTTATAGCTTCGGGGGATCAAATTTGCATGTTATATCCGATATTTTTCATATCATTGGCTGTCGAAGGTATCGTATCGTGAAATATATTAAAATATATTTTTTTTTCATAGCAACTGTTAAAATTGCCTTATATCTTTCAAAAATAGTAGATAAAATAGTACTTTAACCGCAAAGGTAGATTAAATGATACTTTAACAGCGAGGATAGGTTAAAAAACTTTATTTCTTCTCGCCCGTTTTTAATTGCTTCCATTTCTGAAAATTTTGTATTCCTTTTTCATGTTATTCGGGATTTCAATGGAAGTAGTTTGGATATGGCGTTTGTCGCCTCAGCCTGAATATCTGTTGGTAATTTGCTTATTTCGTCTCAAAGTCCTTGCAGGGATTCCAAAAGCATGCATTATGCTTTTATACCAATTTGGTCGGTATTAATGGCTTGCAAAGCAGCAGACAATGATTTTTCAAACCACTGAGCGCTTTCGGGACATTTTAGTAGGCATGATTTAAAAAAGTTACTTTTTAGTAAATGAATTAGTAGGGCATCTTTACCGGCTTTCTATGTGTCCAAACCAAACCCCACCTAAGGTTTTTAAAATGCAGTTTAAAATGCAAAATTTTTTTGAAGTTATGATACTTCACTAACTTTTTGTATATAATGTTATATACCTAAAATTAATAGTTTTTGTAATATTTTTAATTTGTTTAAACAAATGTTAAATTGCAGTGTGGTAAAAAAAAAATTGTGTCATTGTTTCTGAAGTGGAGTACCAAAATTTGGTAGAAGAGTTTTATAGGGATGAACAAATATATATATATATATATATATATATATATATATATATATATATATATATATATATATATATATATATATAAATAAAGATATTTAGTTAAATGATACAGGGTGTTCAAAATATATTTATGAATTTCAACTACTTAAAATTAAAAAATCTCAAGTTTTCTAAACGGGACGCCCTATATATGTAAAAATATTTTAGTTAAATGATTCAGGGTGTTCATAAAATCTCAAATAGTTGCGATTTAATAGTTGTTAGTTAGAATTTTAATAGTTGCGATTTATTCCAATTTTTTGTATTTTTACCCATATTTTTAATACAATTACCCTATAAAATCATAGTTGCCATGACAAAACAAACTATTTATTACTTCTTAACAAGTTTATTTATTCTTTAACAAGTAGCTTAATAATTAGTTGCAATTGCTGGTATTAGTTAAAATTAATTATCTTTACTCAAATGAACTAAAATCGCAGTCGTGAATTTCTTGATTATTTTAAATTTTGAAATATTCCGCGATCATTGATTGAACAAAGAAAAATCTGGGTGCGAATAAAATATATTATTCCCCTTCTATTTAACCTTAGCAAATATAATATATCTCTACGACCATTAATCCGTACGTCGGGGAAACAATGCATTTTCAACTTGGTTTTTCCCGTTTATTTTCCACGCTTTGCTTCTCACTAGTGACACATTACTTGGACGTAATTGATTTGTTGCATTTCGTTCTACGCTACGGATATAAATAATTCTCTTTCAAGCTGATCCGAAATCGTTTCCAGGGCAAAAAATTGCACTAGGGAATATTTCAATCTGATTTGTAAAACCACTTTTTGTTGATCATTGTATGTGACGACTGATAAATTCAAATTAATGTTC
Organism: Sitophilus oryzae; assembly: GCF_002938485.1. Taxonomy (NCBI): domain Eukaryota; kingdom Metazoa; phylum Arthropoda; class Insecta; order Coleoptera; family Curculionidae; genus Sitophilus; species Sitophilus oryzae. The sequence continues at coordinate 526,229 of NW_022146977.1, forward strand.
CTTTAACATATGTTATATGGTACATGGCATATAGTTATTCTTATTCAAATTACAATCACGTCGCCAAATTAATACTTTTGTGACGTTTGAAAAAAAAATACCTAATGCATGCGCCCCTAACATTTTGCGCTGGATGTATGTATACCCATGATTACCTATTGAGCGGTTGCTTGGTACTCAAAACTAAAACAACGTACAGCAAGGCACACCGTGTGCAAAGTACAGAGATTGGCATGTATCTGCATCACAGGTGCCATGAGAACATGTCCAAGAGCTGCAATGGAGGTCATTCTAGACCTAACACCACTGCACATTATCGTCGGTAGTTATGCCAATGATTAGAATGGTTATTGGCCTGAAACAGTACTGGGAGAATCTTCAGGTCAGGACCTTATAGCACCCTCAAAAAGAAAATTTCACATCTCCAAATCCCAATGGATGACATACCAAGTAATTACAACTTTGAGAAATATCTGACTATAGTATTGAGTAATAAAAAGGATTGGAAGGAAGGAACGTTTGCTCAGTTTGTAAAAGACCATACCATAACGTAGTGTACTGATGCTTCCAAAACCAAAGCAGGGACAGGGGTAGGAGTATTTAGGCCGAAAACTAAATACTCCGAACTAATGGGTACCTACCCCAGTATCCTTCAGGCAGAAATTTACGCTATCAAAAGATGCGTTCAGCTTAAATAGGAACTATCGAAAACAGGAAATTGCCATCCTATCCGATAGTCAAGCAGCACTAAACGCGATCAACTCAGTAGCCATCAATTCGAAGTCGGTTAAAGAATGCATAGAAAAGCTCAACAAATTAAACAAAGAAAATGAAGTCCCCTACTCTGCGTGCCTGCTCACCAAGAGATAGAAGGCAATAAAAAAGCAAATGATCTAGCTAGAAAAGGAGCGCTACTGAACACTCCACTAACTAGGCCAGAACTGTTTTTCTGTTTTCCAAGCGGGAACCAACTGAAAGCGGAACTGAAGAATCTGGAAGACTCTCCGCAACCTGACCTAAGACATTCGAAAAAGTTCCTTAGAACTTACGACCGAGAAAAATCAAAGCTTTTCCTTGATTTAAGTAAAAACAATCTTCGGATTGTCACGGGGCTTCTAACAGGACACTGTCTCCTCAACAAACACCTCAGTAGGCTGAAGCTGGGAAACAACGGCGAATGCAGATTATGTGGGGAAAATGGGGAAAAAACAAACCAAAACACCTTATCACTGAGTGCGCCGAGACGAGGACCGTTCGTGCCATGAACTTTGATACGACTGATGTGGAGGACGGAGAGTGCGGCCTCTGTGGAGCCGTCTCAGATACTGGCTTTTGTTAACTCAACGCCAATGAAATATCTGGAATTTAAACTTTAATTTCATTTAAATTCATTTCCTCCAGACCTCTTCCTTTGCCAATTTCAAGATACACAAGAACTTTAATAAGAGAACTGTAAAATGCCCTGCTTCCATCGTTCGGAAAAAGACCCCGTAAGAGACGGTCTATTTCGTTTATTTCTGTCCAGAGCATAAAATAGCTCCTCTGCGATAGTGACAGACAATTGATGTTGGGATTTTCTTTATACAGTTCAAAGCTACGGTCTTCGTGTTTTTCTCCCAGCAAATTGCACTGCAGCGGATGAGATTTTTTGGAAATAAATTAAATAGATAGAAATGTACCGCATAAAACATAATTAGGTATGAAACTGGTTGTTTCATTTGTTATAGCGGTATCTACAGTCTAATAAATACTGTAGTATATTTTTGCATTAAAATTCTAACTACGGTTCATGCCAAATAAACTTCTATTCACGTGATTAAGCTACATTTTAAAATATTTTAAATAAACAAAATACGAGTAGCGGAAAAAGGGGCCAAAAAACCCTACATATATGCTTATTCTCTGCATTAAGTTCATCAGACCGAAGGGAACAGCCATTCGACGACCGGTTTCGGAGATTTTTCTCCATCGTCAGGCCGACTTTGCTGTAACCCTCGATCTGACCAACGAAAAGCAGAGAATAGCATTTGAGTACAAAACGTACTACTATGGCGAGAGTGCTAGACGCTCTACGCCATCTAGCGGTAGCTGTGACAATCACAGATCGTACCGCCAAAATTAAAACTAGTGCTGTACGGATCCGAGTTTTTAAACGGATCGGGGATCCTTTAAAAAAATCCGGATCCGGATTTATCCGTATCCGGATTTGAATATGCGATTCGGATCTAGATCCGAGATTCGGATCTTAAAATCGCATCTGATATCCGAATCTCAAATTCGGATCCCATACCCCGGTTATGGTAATTTCGAGGGTAATTTATAAATTATGCACTGAAAAAAAGGATCTCTCAGTCGAAATGAATATGACTTTGACCCAAAAGATTGGCGCTTTTCAATAGGGCCAAGAACGACGTTTCTTTGCCCAAAGAGCATTAACTATCTTTTCATAAGATTTAAAAAATTACTTTAGAGAATAGAATAATCTATCTGTCAAAAGCATTTCACTCTTGACCCAAAATGAATATGCAAAGAAGTTCTTGCTACAAGAACAATAGTCTCTTTGATTCATGCAAAAATTCTTGAATGAAAAGGGACATTTCTTGATTAAAGAGACACTTTTCTTAAACCAATAGCGAATAATATTGACTCAACTAAAATTTATTTTGATCTAAGAGAAGTCTATACATCATATACAGGCATATTACGAGGTATATTATTTTCTGATAAATTTAGGTTTTCCTGGTATTTACTTACTAGAGAGTAGTAAGTAAAGTGATATTATTTTACTCGATAGTAGTTATTTCTGCTTCTTCACTCCTTGGTATTTTTTGGGGTGGTTCATCACTCTACAAATTACAAAAAAAATGTTACATCAGGATTAATCAAAGTAAAGCAAATAAATTATTAAAATTATAAGTTTTGTTAACATTTTGAATTTTTTAATACGACGAGTTGAAATTCTAACATTTTTGTAATTATTTGCATAACAAAATTGATACCTATATTCTTATTCTATCTATAGTCACGCATGCATTATCTAAACAGGTGCATTATGTAAATGTCTCTTACCTTCAAATATAGCAAATAAATGCTCTAATTTCCATTTTTTGAGAAACTCCTTTAAAGAATCCATATATCCTAAAATTTGTCCATAAAAAATGACAAATGCATGTTAATAACGATCACTAATTTGTTATACGATATGCGTTTAAAAAGCAAATTATGCTAAATTCCAAGTGGAAAATTCCAAGCAACAAAACGCGTACGTACTATGATGTGCGACCTATGAAATGCGACGTACGACTGATCGGACTGCCGACTGATTGTATACCGTCCTTCGTCATCGTCTTTGCTTGTCGTTATTATTTTTCATCAAAAGAGTATTTAGCTATTGGAAAAATGGCCATGTTTCTTGAATGAAGTACTTCCTAGCGTATTTTTCTTTTTATCTTAAAACAAAGTAACTTGCACTTGGTTGAATGAAAATAGATTCAAGAGCAATTTTCGAATTTTTCAAGAGTACCAGTTTTCTTGAGTTAAGAGCGTTTTTCTTCAGGCAAAATATTTTCTTTTACGCTAAAATAAATTCTCTTGCCACTAATTTTTTTTCAAGAACGATGACGACTTTAGTTCAAGTCTATCTTTTTTATCAGTGTGGGCATAAAAAAGTAGTTTAATTTGCAGCACAAGATATTTAATTTTCAAACAAAACAAAAAATACAACCAAGTATGCGGATGCGGCATGCGCATGTTATGCATGGAACGACGACTGGCAACAGTGGCAACAGTGAATACGAATACGACGATCTTGGATCCAGATCCTAAATCCGGACTTAAACCCGGATCTTAAATCGGGGTCTTAAATCCGGATCTTAAATCCGAATATTTATACCCGGATCGATCCGGTTCCGGATTGTACACTTTAAAAAATCCGGATCAGATCCGGATCTGATCCGGATTGAAAAGGATCCGGATCTAATGTACAGCACTAATTAAAACCAGCGGCCTACTGGACAAACATGCTTGCTTCATCCACGTTACCGTAGATGGAGCTAAGAAGGCTTAGGTAGGGTATATATAAATAAACAAAATACAAGTAGCGGAAAAAGGGGCCCAAAAACCTTTATTTATATATACCCTACCTAAGCCTTCTTAGCTCCATCTACGGTAACGTGGATGAAGCAAGCATGTTTGTCTAGTAGGCCGCTGGTTTTAACTTTGGCGGTACGATCTGTGATTGCCACAGCTGCCGCTAGATGGCGTAGAGCGTCTAGCACTCTCGCCATAGTAGTACGTTTTGTACTCAAATGCTATTCTCTGCTTTTTGAGAAATGTCTAGTGTCTAGTCCTAGCAGTCAACTTTTAAGCTTGACCAATCAGGTTGGTTAGCGTGGTTATTTGAAGGGTGTTAATTCATTTGTGTTTGTCAAAAATTCTAACGTGATTGGTCGGGCTTAATAGTTGCCTGCTAGGGCTAGACACAAGTGCTTTTCGTTGGTCAGATCGAGGGTTACAGCAAAGTCGGCCTGACGATGGAGAAAAATCTCCGAAACCGGTCGTATTACTTTAAATATCCTTAAGCACAATCATAAAATTAACAACCTCTAGTAAATTGTACATTCTCACATAGTAATCCTCAACGATCACTTAAATTGACAGTTCTAACATGTTAATTCAAACTATTCGGACCGTTCTCATAATGTCTCTAATAATTATGACAGTTCCAACGACGTGAACTGTTTCAAAATGTATCACGTTAACAGTTTCATGACTTCCGAGTATTGAGCTTTCGTGCATTATAGTCTAAACTACAATGTGGTTTATAGTTTAGAAACAGAGAAATCCAGAATGTGCCCTCGAAATAAATCGGGGGATATGTATGTAACTCTGCCAGATTTAATTAACTTAACAAAGTACTGTTATAGCCGCTGTATAAACGTAATTGTGGAGATTGTGTCGTGAGCTCGTATTTTATCTGGCAAAATCTCTACTTCCTATAGAATTACCAAGTAAAATGTGCTTAAAATATCTTATACGTCCTGAAAATTTGATGTAATGAGGGTCGTTAATATGTTATGAAAACAATTTTTGCAAATTTACAATTAGACACGACTGTATACTTATAATTCTAAATTTGTTCTGATCTAAGTTTAAGAAATAAGACTTTATATTAAATTTAGATACCCTCACCACACCAGCACACTATGGTTTCTAGAGGCTACTTTTTTGGCAAAATTAAACAATTAAACACCTTACATTTAATGGAAAATACTGACTGTAAATTTGTGTTTTTAATAAAATAATAAAACACTAATAAAATGAAGTTATTTTTAATCTTCTCATTTAACGTGTGCTTAACTTTTACCTATGATGCATCTTCTGTATTTAGTTCCAAAAAAGAAAGTTGATCAATCATAGAATTACTGCTGTCCAAAAAAACAATCTTCTTTAGAAATATCTTCTTGCTCTTCTTCTTTTTGCATTTCTTCTTCTTGCTCTTCCTCCTCGTATTCCTCTTCTTTTCCATGCTTCTCTTCAAGTTGTTCTTTATTTAACTTCTTTTCGATAAAGTCAGGTACACAAAGTAGGTTAAGTACATCGGCAGGATCACTAAATTTACAAAGCAGCCTGCACAAGTAAAGTATTTTGCAGCCTGCACAAGTAAAGCCGAATCCTGCCTGTGTTCCTCGGAATCTTTTGAGGCCGTTCTTCTTTGGGTTCTGGAAGATTGCTCCGAAAAAGGTAATAGTGGGCGGCCGGCAGATGATGTGAAAGGAAAGGATTCATTTAACTCAAGGATAAAATGTTCCTTTAACCAGTCATCATTTTGTTTTAAAAATAAATCTTTAAGCCGCGAAGCCGCCTGCCATCTTCTTTCAAAATTTATACAAAGGCGATTTATCTTTTTTTCCATTGTGCCCGATAGTTCTTGTTCATTATTCTGAAATTTCTGTCTTACAAAATTGGAAACATACCCGTTTTTCTCAACTTTATCGGCTCCTTGTAGCCATTTTTCCAAAAGATCTATTTTTTTCAATCGATACATAGCTGAAAACAAAATCTTTTTAAAAAAAAGTTGCAGCTAGTAGCGGCCAATTTTTTCTTTGATATGTTCAGAAAGGATTGTTTCAAATTTTACAATAACATCTAGCATGGAGACACATGGAGAATTTTTTATAAGTCAAACTAAACTTTTGACTTTTTATTTATGTTCTGTCTTAAACTCATTATTTTTAATTAATTAAAAAATAATGTACGCTGATTCTTATGTGCAATTGTTAGTTATTTCTTAAAAATACATACCATAAACTATAAAAATAACAGTAATCCGTTTTTATATCCCATTGAAATATATCACTTATTCACCAAAACTATTCGAAAAATAAACAACAACTGAATAGGCACAAATACTTCACTAGAACGTCTAAAAATAAATGCTGATAAGGATTAAAAATGAAAACTAAACAAAAATATATGCATGTGGTCTTCTTCATTTGTATATATCTGCTTGCATTCCACTCACAAAAAAAGTCCATATACAGTGAGTCTAAAATATGAATTTTGGCCAAAAAATCAGCTTCTAGAAACCATAGTGCAGCACGAAAAACGGACAAAAAAAGTTTAAAATTTTGATGAATTTTTAAGTTTAATATATTTTGTTCTAGTGGGCCAATTTTGATGATTTTTTAAGCAATTTGTAGCTGAATTATTTGACTTTTTAGTATCTCTTTCTAAATTAAAAATTAAAGCTCCTATATGTCAATTATTCATGGGAAAACAAAATGTTGATATTTTGGTAAAAGTTTGAAATATCCTGTGGAATATATTAACAAAGCAAGGAATATACGGGGTTGTTCACCACATACGACACGGAATATTGTAGCTAAACGATTAGATTTTTACAAATTGTAAGTTTTGGGTTCGTTGAAGGACTATTAGAGCTACAATTTAAAAATATTTTTACAAGATACAGAGTGTCCCAAATAAATAAAAAATATCAGAGTTGTATTTTTTTAAATGGAACACCCTGTATATTATTACATTTTTAGTTTCTACGATTAAAATAAAGGTAAATTTAATTAAGGTTTATTGCACTTAAACCTTACCGTTTTTGAAATATTTGCAATTTTGTGAAATTGCAGTATAAATTTTAAGGCTTCATTTCTCCGAGGGTATCAAAGTTTTTAATACTAAATATTTACTGAAGTTTATTTATTGATCAGTTATTGTGTTGCAATAATAAAAATTTTACTACCCTATACAGAGTGTCTAAATATTTATTTTAAATAATTATTAGCTTTAAACGGCAATAACTTGTTTAATTTAAATGGAACACCCTGTTTATTTTATAAGAATCAGATGCACAATTTAATTAACTATCAAATTGTATTATACCTTTTTTACCTGTCTCTTCAAGTTTCCGTAGAAAATGCATTTTATTGTAATTTAGAACTCATTTATCAATATACCCATGGAATACTGACATTTTAAATTATTTTTAAAGATGTACCAAGAGTACAGATACTGATATTGTCGATATAGTTCGTTTATTTCATTAAAAAATAAAAAAAACTGTTTAAATATTTTTTTTTTTTTTTGTTAAAGAGGACCAATTAATATGTTTCCAGTATTCAAACTACATTAATTGACTGTTTGTGTTGATTAATAATAATTGCTTCAAATATTAAAAAACTGAATTATGTTTGTGTATTAGATAGTGTGGTAAAAAAACTAACACCTTAAAAATGTTATTTCACTTTTTGACAAATGCTTATTTATAACAACATAGACGTTGATTTTCATAACTTATTATTATATTGATTTCTGATTCAAATCCACATTTATTTAGAATAATTTATTAACGAACACAATTAAGTATGTAATTAATTAGTATTTGGGCAGAAATACTGGTGGTATATTTAATTAGAGGTATACACTTTTATAAAGTTTAAATAGTTTTCTTTTTGCATACAAATGGGCTAGTAATATTATCGTTTTACTAAAAACGATAATATGACTAGCCTGTACATTTTGTAGATTTGTTGTTTTAAAAACAATCTAAAATGTCAATATTCCATGGGTATATTGATAAATGAGGTCTAAATTATAAGAAAATGTATTTTCTATGAAAACTTGAAGGGATAGGTAAAAAATAGTATAATGCAATTTGATAGACAATTAAATTGTGCATCTGATTCTCATAAAATATACAGGGTGTTCCATTTAGATTAAACAAGTTATTGCCGTTTAAAGCTAGTAATTATTTAAAATAAATTTTTAGACACTCCGTATAAGGTAGTATAATTTTTATTAATGCAACACAATAACTGATCAATAAATAAACTTCAGTAAATATTTAGTATTAAAAATTTTGATACCCTCGGGGAAATGAAGCCTTAATATTTGTACTGCAATTTCACAAAATTGAAAATATTTCAAAAACGGTAAGGTTTAAGTGTAATAAACCTTAATCAAATTTACCTTTATTTTAATCGTAGAAAATAAAAATGTAATAATATATAGGGTGTTCCATTTAAAAAAATACAACTTTGATATTTTTTTATTTATTTGGGACACTCTGTATCTTGTAAAAATATTCAACGAACTCAAAACTTACAATTTGTAAAAATCTAATCGTTTAGCTACAATACTCCGTATCGTATGTGGTGAACAACCCTGTATTGTAAAAGGAACTACACAACACTGGGATCTCTAATCTCTATTAGTTTCGTTCCAAAAGCATTTTAAAAGACTTGGTTGAAAGAATGGGCATGAAAATGACAAGTTGTTGCTTGAATACTCAAGTAGGTAGTTAAAATTCATGAAATACATTTCTTTAGGGGAATTCTCCATTAAATCCTTAAGCGCGGGTGTTAAAATTCTACTGAAATAATTTATCATGTTTTTTCTCGTAATATTCGACCGCGACCGACTTGGCAAAATTCTTTTTTCGTGTTTTGATGTAGAAGTGGCCGCAAATTAGAATATTTTGCTCCAGAAATTTTTGGCGACAATTTTGGAATAACTTAGATGGGTCTTATAAATTAATGTTTGTTAGAAACAAATTTGGAATAATTTAAGTTTTATTTAAAGATAATAGTTTATATGAACAGTGTTAATATGAGAGGTACACTACAGGAACCTCGTAAACGCGTCGAATTAATCATATTTCAATGCGTGTCCAAGCGTTTTTCCGAAAAACTAACCGTTTTTTAAATAACAAATATTGTAATATTTGAGGGGCGTTTTCACCCTCTTGGAATTTGAGATTCGAGAAACACCTCCTTATCGAACCTCTACACCCCACAGTCAATGCGTTTGCCAAAAATCAGCTTTAAATGTCAACCAGTTTAAGCAAAATCGTGATTACTCAATGGTCATATTTTATGAAACACCCTGTATACATTTTTAAAAAATCTTAAAATGTATAAAACAACAAAATAAAATATACGTGTTTAAGAGTTTTCCGAAAAACTCACCGGTTTTTAAATAAAAGATATTCTAATATTTGAGGGGTGGTTTCACCCTCTTAGAATTCGAGTTTCGAAAAATCCCTTCTTATCGAACCTCTACACCCTAAAGTCAATCCGTTTTCCAAAAATCAGCTCTTTACGTCAAGCGTTTTAAGCAGGATCGTGATTAATCAATAACGAGATTTTTCGAAACACCCTGTATACATTTTTAAAAAATCTTAAAATATGTAAAAAAACAAAATAAAATATACGTGTTTAACCGGCTTTTTTTTTGGAAGATTGACCGTTCTTTGAATAAAAAATATTGTACACCCTCTTGGAAATGGAATTTCGAAAAATTTCTTCTCATCGAATCTCTACACCCTAGAATCAACCTGTATGTCAAAATTGAGCTTCTTACGTTGAGTGGTTTGAGCAGGATCGTGATTAATCAGTATGTCAGTCACTTAAGGATTTTATATATTAGTATAGATTAAACTAAAGAAAAGTTATTCGATGACTATATGTTTTGAATTCTAAATAGGTCTTATTATTTCTGATGATGCTTCGATGATAACCAAATTTTCCCGATTTTGATTGTATTATTTACTGGTTTTACTTAAAAAGATATGACAATACATTTTTTTACATCTTGAATTAAACATACGCACATATGTTTTTCAAACTATAACCCTGCGAAAAAATGCATACGCATTTATGTACCAGCGAGCCGCTGTAGACCTGCGTAGCGCGCCGTTCTCGTTGCCGATTTAGTTGCACGAAGGCGGCTAGATGGCGTTAACGTCTAGTTCTCGCTATAGAAAAGTACAGCAATATACTTGAAGTGCGTTTTCTGGTTGGAGCTTGCCAGGTCGAGGTCATGGTACAAAGAATACAAGGTATGATCGATAGCGGCTCCAATTTCGTTCAGTTCGCGCAGACCACCTGTGACGTCACTAGGAAAATAATGAATAAATAAAAAATAAAGAAAGTTGACAGGAGATCTGCATTTTTTGGGGTTATGGTTAAGAATTGTTTATTTTTAAGACTTTTTAGTTCGTTTAATTTAATAATTACTAAAACCAGCAGTTCCAAAAATATATTTAAAAATAATTATCTATTAACATGGATTTGGACGATAATAATAGGTAAGAATACTAAATTTTTCTATATTCGGTATAAAATTGTTTATTAGGTTTTTAGTTTGCGATGTTTATGGTAAATAATTTTCATGTTCATTGCCTCTGAATTCACATGAGGACAGAGATGAGGATATCTATGGAAAAGTAACCACAAGAGGAATTGAACTAAAAAATCATTTAAAGTGATAAATAACTGAAAATAAAAACTGAAAATCATTTAAAAAATGTTGGGAAGTTGAAGTTTCCCATCGAAAAGTAGAAAATGCCAATGCAGATGAATGTATTGTAATTGTGATAGAAGTAATTCCAAGGGTGAAGTCTATTATAATTAGTGACCTGCTGCTTCTTTTATATGTAGATGTTTCAGGTTTTGAGAATAAATCGGTTGAACGAAACCCAAAATTTAGAGGAAGTATTTGCATACCCAGAATATGACCATCAAGGATTATATAGCTCAGATTTCCTTTAATGGTAGGCAATTATTCAATGCAAATTAACTTTTTAAGTGACTGAAATATTAAATAGTTTACAATATGGTATATCACTAAAAATATATTACTTTTAGGTACAATTAGTGCCCGATACATTTCAAAAAGTAGAATATTATTTTATATTAAATGAGGTGTTGTACCAACAATCAATTTATATTAATACCGGAGATTAAAAAATAACAGAATAAATAGTTATTTTTTTATACTACAAAAATAAACTATAGAATACAACAGTATTTAAAAAATAAATAAAAAGTTATGTCCCGGTCGAGATTCGAACTCCGGTCTCTCGCTTCCTAGCCCGACTCCTTACGCACTGCTCCACAGTAACTTGCTTAGCGATAATTCAATGACGGTATATAAACAAAAAACAGGTTTATAACAATATCTTGACGATTTGAACTGGCACGCGGAGAGTGCTGACCAATAGCGCCAGTTATCACCTGTGACGTAGCGACCAACCTGCGCAATATCATACCTTGTATTCTTTGTACCATTGGTCGAGGTAGACTACCAAAATCGTCCAAATGATGGAGTATAACTCCGAAACCGTTTAACGAATGATTGGTCTCCTTGGCCTGACAAGCTTTAAACAGAAAATTGGCACTAAAATGCATACGCCTTCAAAATTTACGTTTTATTTCCATTGAAGTAAATTTATTTTTTGTATAGAACCATATTTTTGAATAATCGAAGTTTTCTAAATGGATTAACCCCAACTTCCTGCAACATTGACTGAATAATTACGAAATCCAAACAAAAACAGTGTCTGAAGGACGACACAATGTCGAAACGACAAAACACGATCGTGACGCCAGCGCCATCTGGTTGCAAGGCCGTTTACTTTCGTCGGGTGCCATTAGCGCCGATTAGGATGTGATTTATGCGAAACTTTATGCCGCGATTTAAATATGCTCTCAACTCGGAATCATATTACTGTCATAAACTCATGTTAGTCGCGGTAAAATATTAACCGTTTTATGAATTCGGTAAACGGTTTTGCTCGCCTGGGTAGACTTAAAGAGCCCTCTAAATTATGTTGGAGGTAAAGTGATCTCAAGATAGCGACGAAACTGTGTCTAGCATGTCTAAAATAATTAAAGATTAATACAAGCTGTAGTTAAGATGAAGCATATGTGTACTTAATATACAACATGGTGTATTATAAATATACATAGATGCCTCATGGTTATAAGAAACTACTGTTCGATATTATTAAAATATGTAGGATTTATCCAGACTATTGCTTTTATAAACAAGATATTCTACATTGATTTCTGGCTACTTTCATTCGATTTAACCCTTTACAGGTTGGTGGTCGCTAAATCGACTACTTTAATTTAACCAATTAATCAGTCGCGTAGAATTGTATTATCGTCCAGTTTGTTTGCTATGCTTATTTCTATGTGCGCCTTGGCCATTAGGCAACCATATCTATACGTTGGCCGAATTGGCGCGAAAAGTTAACGTAAGCGGTTGAATATTCGACCAGTAAGCATTGGTGACACTGAGTTCGCCGTGTATTATATAGGTAATAATTGTCGTCTAAACATTTTCTATGCAAATTTTGTGTGACAAAATTTTAAAATATAGAAACAAATGTATCTGTGACGTTTATTTCTTTTTATGTACCAAACCAAATATACGACTGGGATGATATTTTCTAAAATCGTTAATATATCCTGTATATTTTCGATCATTTCTCATAGGATGCGAGTTTCTCGAAAAACAAAATTTGATTTACTTAATATAGGCATATTTTTGGGTAAAGAGCTAACGCTCTCGACCACCACCACCCTCCCACTCCCTTATTTGTTAATTTTTTGAAAAATGTTATTAAGAAGGTATTCTCCCTTTGTGCTAGTTTATATATTTTTAAAGTCAATTTGATAAAACTAGAAAATAATTAGTATTTTAGTATTTTTTATTAGTAAAGGGTTAATTTTGTTGCTTTTCTGAATCAAAAGTAAGAAAAATAGATTTCTTATTTAATATGTGTAGTTCAATATACTCTATATACCGTATGATCGAAATAAAATGGGGTCCAGTTGGCTAAGAGTGGATCAGTGACATTTCCCATATGTCGTATGTAAATTTTCAAAGTAATATATCTCGGTTATTTAAGTTACGGTCTGATTGACATTCAGTCAATTAATGATTGAGATTAATTGAGACCATTCTTATTCTATCCATCGCTGTAATTTAATTAAATCATGTAGTAGAAAGTTATATGCCAAAAAGTTTCTCACAACGGGATAACAATGCATTAAAAAAACTTTGCCAAGCATGAAAGCTATTTCAAAGTGTTTAGAAGTTTTAAATTGGTATTGTTTAGTTGCCGAAAACTTTTAAATTGGTTAGTAGCGTTTTTTAATTAATATCTTACCAAACAGCGGCGGTAAAAACAATTTTGGAACAAAATGTTTTCTAGTTTTTTTCAGTGAAATTTTAATAAGTAATAGAAAACAAGGATTTGATTGGTAGTACATAGAAAATTAATATTAATTTAACTATAATAATTAATATCCCGCTCAGAATTTAATAAAAAAGCACCTATAAATGCCAAAGGTTAAATTGATCACTGTAAACTGAGAACTAGAGACTAGTATTTTTTTGTGTACCAATCACTATCTCCTATATTACAGCAGTCATTAGTCATCGTTATATTTTTGTTTAATCAAATATATACTTACTACTGTACTTATACATTGTAGAGACGCTGGACATACTGCATAATGAAAATTTAATTTTCAGCAAAAGTTTAAAATTAATTTGTGCTCCAAATTTATCATAATTACTAAAGTTATGAATCTCCTTTTCTACCTTTTTTCCTTACTATAATACATCGGAAAAGCAATAATCTTCCAGCTATAATTACTTTAATATTGATAATATTTGACATAGTATTTCAGAAATTAATAGAACCTAAATTAATAGGAATATTACTATTATTATAAACTCATTATTAGTTTTTATTAAAATACAGTTTGAAAAAGACGACATTATAGTACGAGAGCTAGCAACGTCGGGAAAACAAGTGTTTTAAGAAAGCTAGCTCTTTAATATAGCGTTTACTATGCTCTCTGGAACAGCATGCGGCCCGTCTGGCTACCGGTAAACGTTGCGTTCCTTACTGCGCATTGAAAGAAGATCCTATATTTTTATCACTTCTTTAAATTCCAAGTAGTTATTGCCAGGTATCCTGCCCATTGAGGGATTTGATTATGTGGATGGACATCTAGTATTTGGGTCTTTATACTGAATCTAAAGTCATCAAATAAATTCTGGTGTAGAGAGATAATATAAATTAAATATGAATAATTGTTCTTTTAATTTTTACAGAGTATTATGATTTATTTAGAGCAAATATGTGCTTATCTAACAGCTACAATTACCCGGGACAGAAAATGCATAACATGCCACCTACAATGTTGCTATTCAATTAGTCTTTAACTAAATAATGAATGTTGTCAAGCAATTAGTAATGCCGTTTATATTCCATTTCCCTTTGTTGAATCATAATAAATTGATACGGTCGTAATAAGGTAGATAATTATAATTTAACTTTAAGGTTTCAATGGGTTTATTTTTTTAACGAAGTTTTAAAAAACTAAGGATGGAAATACTGTACTGTATGATTGAAAAAAAAACGGCGTCAGCCATGACTATTATATGAAGATCGCTGTCATTTTATGTGTAAATTACAGTTCCTTTTGAACTTTGGGCACAAAAACATTTCAAATTTATGGTTTTAGTGTAATAAGTATTTACTCAACATGTTTAATTTATTTCAATGATGACAGGTATTGATAATTTCGATTCCAAGTATCTCGAGAACCATTACTAGTAGGGATTTTTACCAAGAGACCTTTTTTACACAAAAAACTTCGTAAATATATATTTTTTTACTCAGTAGTTTGGAACAGGTACGGAAGAAAAATTACTACTCATCAAACCAGTTAAAAAATATATAGGTGGCGTCCGCTACAAATGGGAGTCATATTGACATTAAAATGAAAATTTTCATGTCAAAAAACTCCCATTTTTCATCCAAATATTGACGTTACTTCAGAAATTATTTCGAAAAGATCGAAATAAAAATGAAACTTCTACACCCTGTATCTCAGAAACTAAGCATTTTAGGACATGCACTTATACGAACTTTTTAACTAATTTTTATCTGTACAATATGCTACCGAAGTTTCCGGAATACAATTCGGACCATCCTGTATATTTTTTTATTAAATTGTACTGAAGCTGTGGTTGGTTCCTTGTGAAACATCGTTGAAATATTAGTATTTTAATAAAGAACGCTTTTAGATGTTTCAAAAAACTTTTAATAAAAGTAACTTGAACTCTACATATATGTTTCGGCTTGTTAGGCCTTTTTCAAGAGTTTTTTAAGAACTAATCGTCTAACTACACTGTAACTATATATATATTTGCTATGGGGGTGGGTTCAGAGAGTTTACAATAGGGATTATAAAAAATGTGTTTAGAAATCCTTGTTGGTCGTTAACATTATTTTCGTTTTTAACAGATTTTAGTATTTCTAACTGTTCAATGTAATTTAAGCGTCTACCTTTTGTTTCTCTGTGTAGTAACTTAATTGAGTTTTCATTAATTTTGTGATTATTTACTATACAATGAGTTGCAAGACCAGAACTATGCTGGAGATTATTAATAGACTTTACATGTTCTTTAATCCTTATATCCAAATTTCTACCTGTTTGGCCTATGTACACGGCATCACAATCATTGCAATCCACCCTATATACACCCGACTTATTTTTGACATTAGTTTTGTTTAATGATATTGGCTGATGGCGATTTGTTTAATAATATTTAACTCTTTTTTAAAATTCTCTGGGCTCAGTGGAAACATTACTAATCTATGAATTAAACTATGAAAGGGTGACATTTTGATTTGCCAGGATTGGTGTGTTGTTTAATTAAAAATTACAAAAAATATTACAAAGAGCTCCAAATTTTCAAAAAAAATTTTCGCGAAAAAAACTCATAATAAAGTAAAAATATTTGCATTTATTTAAGACTCACCCTGTATATGTAAACAATAAGCTGTAAATATAACAAGTTACTTTTGGTTATGTTTGAAAACTCAACACTTAGACACGTTTGTCCCTTTTGATTCAAATTAGCGCGACAATAACACCGGAGCCCGAATTTTTCGACCAGAGAACTAAAATGGAAAAAGTTCAATAAAGGAAAATGGCATTATACCGAGAGACCACTTTAGTTTTATTCTCTTCCGAGGCGCTAGGCAAAAATACAAAAAATAAAAGGAGAAAATCTCGAAACTTAATGATATTTCATTTTGGAAACTTGATAAAAGTTTTTAAGGGTGGAAATGAAATATGCAAATCGGTTCGCACCGTAGTCGCTTTATAATCTAGTTCAGTGACTCCATGGACTGGGCGATTTTCGTTGGAAATTTTGAGTTTTGCTCTAAAATGACTTATAGCCATGCTCAATAGAGAGGTTAATCTTTTAGTCGGGGGTTACATTTTTGAAAACACTGCGTAAACTGTAACCATATACAGGGTGGCGCACCTCATTCGCCTCGGTTGATTATACGAAAACGTAAAGATGTAGAAGCAAAATATTTTATGGGTATATGTGGAGAGTCAATGTGCACAATTTAAAATTATTTTGAAATATACAGGGTGTTTCAGAACTAAGATCCATACCAAAGTTATATTTTTCCTTATGGAACACCCGGTATTCTATTTCATTTTTGGATTCTTGGGCCCAAAAAAGGCATATACAGGGTTGTTCACCACATACGACACGGAGTATTGTAGCTAAACGATGAGATTTTTGCAAATTATAAGTTTTGGGTTCGTTGAAGGACTATTAGAGCTACAATTTAAAAATATTTTTACAAGATACAGAGTGTCCCAAATAAATAGAAAATATCAAAGTTGTATTTTTTAAATGGAACACCCTGTATATTATTACATTTTTAGTTAAATAAAGGTAAATTTGATTAAGGTTTATTATACTTAAACCTTAGCGTTTTTGAAATATTTTCAATTTTGTGAAATTGCAGTAAAAATTTTAAAGCTTCATTTCTCCAAGGGTATCAATGTTTTTAATACTAAATATTTAATGAAGTTTATTTATTGATCAGTTATTGTATTGCAATAATAAAAATAATACTACCTTATACAGAGTGTCTAAAAATTTATTTTAAGTAAGTATTAGCTTCAAACGGCAATAACTTCTTTAATTTAAATGGAATGCCCTGTATATTTTAGGAGAATCAGATGCACAATTAAATTGTCTATCAAATTGTATTATACCGTTTTTTACCTATCCCTTCAAGTTTTCGTAGAAAATGCATTTTCTTTTAATTTAGACCTCATTTATCAATATATCCATGGAATATTGACATTTTAGATTGTTTTTAAAGCAACAAATGTACAAAATGTACAGACTAGTAATATTACCGTTTTTAGCAAAACGATAATATTACTAGTCCATTTGTATGCAAAAAGAAAACTATTTAAATCTTTATAAAATTTTACCATTAATTAAATATAACACCATTATTTCCGCCCATATACTAATTAATTACATACTTAATTGTGTTCGTTAATAAATTATTATAATAAATGTGGATTTTTGAGTCAGAAATCAATATAATAATAAGTTATCAAATTAAAGTCTTTGTTGTTATAAATAAGCATTTATTAAAAAATGAAATATCATTTTTAAGGTGTTACTTTTTATCACACTATCTAATGCCCATACAAAATTCAGTTTTTTAGTATTTGGAGCAATTATTATTAATCAACGCAAACAGTCAGTTAATGTAGTTTGAATACGGCATCATATTAATTGGTCCTCTTTAACAAATATTTAAACAGTTTTTTTTTTATTTTTTAATGAAATAAACGAATTATATCGACAATATTAGTATCTGTACTCTTTAAAAATTTGGTACATCTTTAAAAATGACCTAAAATGTCAATAGTCCATGGGTATATTGATAAATAAGTTCTAAATTACAAGAAAATGCATTTTCTACGGAAACTTAAAGAGATAGGTAAAAAATGGTTTAATATAATTTGATAGACAATTAAATTGTGCATCTGATTCTAGTAAAATATACAGGGTGTTCCATTTAAATTAAACAAGTTATTGCCGTTTGAAGCTAATAATTATTTAAAATAAATTTTTAGACACTCTGTATAAGGTAGTATTATTTTTATTATTACTACACAATAACTGATCACTAAATAAACTTCAGTAAATATTTAGTATCAAAAATTTTGATACCCTTGGAGAAATGAAGCCTTAAAATTTTTACTGCAATTTCACAAAATTGAAAATATTTCAAAAACGGTAAGTATAATAAATCTTAATCAAATTTACCTTTATTTTAATCGTAGAAACTAAAAATGTAATAATATACAGGGTGTTCCATTTAAAAAATACAACTTTGATATTTTTTACTTATTTGGGACACTCTGTATCTTGTAAAATTATTTTTAAATTGTACCTCTAATAGTCCTTCATCGAACCCAAAACTTACAATTTGTAAAAATCTCATCGTTTAGCTACAATACTCCGTGTCGTATGTGGTGAACAACCCTGTATAAACACTTCGTTATTTCAAACTCAACACCCTGTATTTTTTTAATTCCATATATCTACAAGTCATCGTAAAATAAATTACAGACACTACTTCTTTGATGGAATTTGTTTTTCTTGGTAGAATAATAAATACATATTTAATAAATATTATTTAATAAACTATTATAGGGATAAATTAAATAAATGTAACTACAGTAAAAAGTAGCTACTAACTGTCACTAAAAACTTGCCATGAACACACTAGCCCTCTTGGTTGCCATCCTATTGAAAAATTGCCCTTTATTCAAAATCTGAGCTAGATAGGTATAGGAACCTCTAATATAGTTTAAAAGAGCATTTGAATCTGCTTCGATTTGTTTAATAATAATTATTAAATACAGCGTATTGTATTTGAAATAACGAAGTTTTTATGTAAAAAACATATTTAAAATATACCAGCAATTTTTGATACCTCTGTATACATTAAACGAAGCAATTAAATTTTTCAGTAAAGTTAATTTCCTTGGCTTAAATCAGCACAAGAATTAATTCCTAAGGCAATGTACAGGGTATGAACAATCTTTTTTATTATAGCATGCATATTTAAATACCGAGGTAAACCACCCTGTATATTGAAACAAACTTTTTATTACAGGAGTGACATAATATGACCTCAAAAACACGTCTATGAAGATATTTCCGTAAAAAAAATATTGTATACGGGGTGGCAAAAAAATAGTTTATCTATCTTTGGTGGATGATTCTACAGATAAAAATGAAACAAAAACTTCCTTTGTACATATGCCCCAAAAATGCTTCCTGAAGAAGTTACAGTTATTAAATTTCAGGAAAAACGGTTTACCAATGTTCTTAGAAATAAACAAAATATATTATTTTTATTTACCCTGTATGATATATGATGGTTGCTGATTATATGATTTTAATCTTCTGCTGATGGTGCTAATATAGTTAGCGAAACGCGCGTCCTGTGCAAAAGTATAAGTGTTTTGGTGTATTGGGCTGATTTAGGTTTTTATTTTGCTCTACTATAATAAAAAAATATTCACATATCACATATAATTTTGGTTATGAGCCACTACTTTAAGAAACTATAACCTATAAAAAAACACTCATATTTTTATAGATCTTAACAGTCTATAATCGTAAATTCATATATTATACTCTTACCAGTATTTTATGATATACGCTGCAACCTCTTGACACAGTACTGATAGGGCTATTTCCGAGTAAATTGTCGAAACGACGGACGCTACGTTTCCGAGATCTTGCAGAATCCTTTTTAAGATTAATTCGAAATTTTATTAATATAAACTCATCTGGTCAGTGGGTCAGCTTGCTAGCGTAAAAGCCAGCCAGATCGGGCTGATATTTGATCGAACACGCTGTTGACTACAAATCTTTTTTACACTCTTTTATATTAGTTCTTTTCTTTTTTCACATCTTCTTCTTCCAAAGCAATTTATTTCGTCCTAGGGTAGAATTGGCTATCGTAGGCCCTAGTGAACTTACCGTATTTATTTCTATTTAATAGATTGGTCTACGCTGATACATAGGTAGTTTATATCAAAGTGATTTATATAAAAAATAAATAAATTTAATTTATATAATTATAAATTCAATATTTTTAAGATGCTAAGGTGAATGGTTCTTGACGAATTCATTTAACTACCTAAAATTCTAGAGAAATGATAAATAATTTTTAAATAAATTAGGTATACTTTAGACATAGAATTTTTTTTAGAAGAATTTTTTTTAGAAGAGCAGTTGCCTGGTACACAAAACTAGAGCAACGGACGGCAAGGCTAAACCTATGCAAAGTCCAGAGACTAGCATGTGTTTGCATCACAGGAGCCATGAGAACCTGTCCAACAGCAGCAATGGAGGTCATTCTAGATCTAACACCACTGCACATTGTCATTGGTAGATATGCCAATGCGAAATGATTAGAATGGTCACTAACGGAATTAGTACTGGGAGAATTGTCAGATCAGGGGCTTGGAACACCCTCAAAAAGGAAGTACCACTCCTGCAACTCCCAGTGGACGATATGCCAAGAACGTACAACTTTGACAAACATGTCAATGTAGTATTGAGCAATAAGAAGGATTGGAAGAGCGAAACGCTTGCCCATCAGTTAAAAGACCATACCATAACTTGGTATACTGATGCTTCCAAATCCAATACGGGAACAGGGATCGGAGTGTTTGGGCCGAGAGCTAATTACTCCGAACCAATGGGCCCTAGTATCCTACAGGCAGAAATCTACGCTATCGAGAGATGCGTACAACTTATCTTAGATAGGAACTATCGGACACAAGAAATAGCCATCTTATCTGATAGTCAAGCAGCGTTAAAGGCGATCAACTCAGTATCAATCAATTCGAAATTGGTCAAAGAATGCATAGAGAAGCTGAATAAATTAGGCAAAGAAAACAAAGTCCTCCTACACTGGGTGCCTGCTCACCAAGGGATAGAAGGCAATGAAAAAGCAAATAATTTAGCTAGGAAAGGAGCGAACACTCCACTAACTGGACCAGAACCGTTCTGCTTTCCAAGTGGTAACCAACTCAAGGCGGAACTCAAGAACTTGGAAGATTCCATCCGCAACCTGGAATGGAAATCTTGCAATGGTCTAAGACACTCGAAGAAGTTTTTGAGGGCTTATGATCAAGAAAAATCACAGATCTTCCTGGGTGAATAAGAACAATCTTCGGATTGTCACGGGGTTTTTAACAGGACACTGTCTCCTCAATGAACACCTCAGTAGATTGAAACTAAGAAGAAACGGCGAATGCAGATTCTGTGGGGAAGATGGGGAAACACCAGTACACCTCATCACTGAGTGCGCCGAGACGACAACCATTCGTGCCATGAATTTTGGTACGACTGATATTGGAGATGGAGAACTACCCTCTATAAAACCGTCCCAGATAATGGCTTTTGTCAAAGCCCTGGGACTGTATGATGAGTTATGATTCAAGAAAGGGGGACACAATGGATCTGTAAGGTCGAAGTGATTAACCCCCCTCCCACTCATTCTAAATTCTACTTTAGACATAACAAATATTTGTTTTTTTTTATATACAGCTGCTGTAATATAAAAAAAATGTATATTCAATTATATACAATTTATTTTCTAATTTAAGTACAGTTGGGGTTTGGAACCTTTGGTGTTACAACAACAAAATAAAACACTTATTTACTAAAGTACACCAAAACGCTTTACTTTTTAACACTGACATTCGCGCTGTTTAATTAAAGATTAATTAAAAATATTAGTAACCGACTTAAAATTTTCAGCAGCTTAACAATACCAATTTAAAAACTTGCTTAAAATAGTCTTTTTTTAGATAACTAAATTAAATAACATTACATGAAATGAATGTACTAAACTCTTAGTACCATGTCTTAACCTAATATTATATACTTGGTATCATAACGCCATTAGTTACGATACACATTAATTTAATCTGGTATTCTATTATATCTTAATTTTCCTTCGCCATTACATATCAACATAGATTACCATATTAATTTACTTTGTTGCTTCTTTTCTTTCTCTTTTTATGTAATCAGTATAATTTTTATATAATTTAAATGTAGTAATAAATATCTAATAATTTTATTAACAAGAATTTTTATTTTTGTTTTCAGGTTTCATTTTTTTCAACCAGTCCGGAACTCAGTAACAAACAACGTTTCGAATACTTCTCCCGTACAATTCCTTCGGACCATCATCAGGTTAAAGCCATGGTTGACATCGTGATGCAAATGGGATGGAGTTATATTTCGATCATTTACGAGGAATCGAACTATGGTATTAAGGTAAGTTTAAAATGGCATCTAATGTAAAACCCATTCAACTTAATTTTTATTAAATTAGTTCTGCTAGGATAGCATCTCGCTTAATACTCTCTCTGAGTCACGGTTTTGCTGGACATTAATACCTCAAATAGGGAAATAGTACGGAATTTGAAATAGTGCTTAGAGAGGATTATATATTGAGATCTCTCTATCAAATTCGGATTATTTAACTATTACCGATGAACCAGACAAATAGCACAGACATATTCAATATCGATCGAGGGGTAACATAAGACGACATACTGTCCTCCAAACTATTCGTTGCTGTGCTAGAAAGTATGTTAAAAATGGTAAACTGGGATTCAACAGGAATTAACATCGACGGCAAATTGATAAATCATCTCTGTTTTGCAGATGATATTGTTTTAATAACAGACAACGTACAGGAAGCGCAGAATATGCTGGATATGCTAAATGGTACTTCGGAAAAAGTCGGTTTGAAAATTAACTTATCAAAGACACAATACATGGCAAACCTAGTACTGGGTGAAAATTGGTCCTTTCGAACTCGATGGCATATGTGTCCATCAGGAGTTTACCATTAGCTGAAGAAGTACCTTTCTTGGATTGGATGGTATAAATTCATTATTAAATAACATTATTATCATCAAAAGGATATATTAAAAGTGAATTATAACGAGAAAACTTTCCTGGACTTGGTCCTTTCGAACTCGATGGCATGTGTCCATCAGCAGTTTACCTTTAGCTGAAGAAGTACGTTTTTTGGATTGGAGGGTATAAATTCATTATTAAATAACATTATTATCATCAAAAGGATATATTAAAAGCGAATTATAACGAGAAAACTTTCCTGGACTTGGTCCTTTCGAACTCGATGGCATGTGTCCATCAGCAGTTTACCATTAGCTGAAGAAGTACGTTTCTTGGATTGGATGGTATAAATTAATTATTAAATAACATTATTATCATCAAAAGGATATATTAAAAGCGAATTATAACGAGAAAACTTTCCTTGACTTGACCCTTTCGAACTCGATGGCATGTGTCCATCAGCAGTTTACCATTAGTCGAAGAAGTACGTTTCTTTGATTGGAGGGTATAAACTCATTATTAAATAACATTGTTATCATCAAAGCAATATATTAAAACCGAATTATAACGAGAAAACTTTCCGGGACTTGGTCCTTTCGAACTCGATGGCATGTGTCCATCAGCAGTTTACCATTAGCTGAAGAAGTACGTTTCTTGGATTGGATGGTATAAATTAATTATTAAATAACATTATTATCATCAAAAGGATATATTAAAAGCGAATTATAACGAGAAAACTTTCCTTGACTTGACCCTTTCGAACTCGATGGCATGTGTCCATCAGCAGTTTACCATTAGCCGAAGAAGTACGTTTCTTTGATTGGAGGGTATAAACTCATTATTAAATAACATTGTTATCATCAAAGCAATATATTAAAACCGAATTATAACGAGAAAACTTTCCAGGACTTGGTCCTTTCGAACTCGATGGCATGTGTCCATCAGAAGTTTACCATTAGCTGAAGAAGTACGTTTCTTGGATTGGAGGGTATAAATTCATTATTAAATAACATTATTATCATCAAAACGATATATTAAAACCGAATTATAACGAGAAAACTTTCCTGGACTTGGTCCTTTCGAACTCGATGGCATGTGTCCATCAGCAGTTTACCATTAGCTGAAGAAGTACGTTTCTTGGATTGGATGGTATAAATTAATTATTAAATAACATTATTATCATCAAAAGGATATATTAAAAGCGAATTATAACGAGAAAACTTTCCTTGACTTGACCCTTTCGAACTCGATGGCATGTGTCCATCAGCAGTTTACCATTAGCCGAAGAAGTACGTTTCTTTGATTGCAGGGTATAAACTCATTATTAAATAACATTGTTATCATCAAAGCAATATATTAAAACCGAATTATAACGAGAAAACTTTCCGGGACTTGGTCCTTTCGAACTCGATGGCATGTGTCCATCAGCAGTTTACCATTAGCTGAAGAAGTACGTTTCTTGGATTGGATGGTATAAATTAATTATTAAATAACATTATTATCATCAAAAGGATATATTAAAAGCGAATTATAACGAGAAAACTTTCCTTGACTTGACCCTTTCGAACTCGATGGCATGTGTCCATCAGCAGTTTACCATTAGCCGAAGAAGTACGTTTCTTTGATTGGAGGGTATAAACTCATTATTAAATAACATTGTTATCATCAAAGCAATATATTAAAACCGAATTATAACGAGAAAACTTTCCGGGACTTGGTCCTTTCGAACTCGATGGCATGTGTTCATCAGCAGTTTACCATTAGCTGAAGAAGTACGTTTCTTGGATTGGAGGGTATAAATTCATTATTAAATAACATTATTATCATCAAAACGATATATTAAAACCGAATTATAACGAGAAAACTTTCTTGGACTTGGTCCTTTCGAACTCGATGGCATGTGTCCATCAGCAGTTTACCATTAGCTGAAGAAGTACGTTTCTTGGATTGGATGGTATAAATTAATTATTAAATAACATTATTATCATCAAAAGGATATATTAAAAGCGAATTATAACGAGAAAACTTTCCTGGACTTGGTCCTTTCGAACTCGATGGCATCAGCAGTTTACCATTAGCTGAAGAAGTACGTTTCTTGGATTGGATGGTACAAATTCATTATTAAATAACATTATTACCATCAAAAGGATATATTAAAAGCGAATTATAACGAGAAAACTTTCCTGGACTTGGTCTTTTCGAACTCGATGGCATGTGTCCATCAGCAGTTTACCATTAGCTGAAGAAGTACGTTTCTTGGATTGGATTGTATTAATTCGTTATTAAATAACATTATTATCATCAAAAGGATATATTAAAAGCGAATTATAACGAGAAAACTTTCCTGGACTTGATCCTTTCGAACTCGATGGCATGTGTCCATCAGCTGTTTACCATTAGCTGAAGAAGTACGTTTCTTGGATTGGAGGGTATAAGTTCATTATTAAATAACATTATTATCATGGCAGTATACTTAATCCCAATAAAGAA
The DNA here is from genome assembly GCF_002938485.1 of Sitophilus oryzae. NCBI lineage: Eukaryota > Metazoa > Arthropoda > Insecta > Coleoptera > Curculionidae > Sitophilus > Sitophilus oryzae. Next base: position 551,840 of record NW_022146977.1, read on the forward strand.
AGAAAGAATTTTAGTAAAACATATAAAACATAAAATATTTTTTTGTTTACCAAAAATGTACTACTGTCACTTATACTGCCTCCGTACACGCTATTTGCTCATTCGTCTCATTACGAATGCCCCGTAGAAAAGTTCTGCCCTTTTTTATTGTACGTAAACGAATAATAAAAGATATATTTGTGATACCGTTGAATTCCCTGCTTTCTGTAATTCGCTGTATTATAGTCAAATCTTGATACCACATTACACGTGAATTACAAACCAAATGTTTCCTAAATACAAAAAGAAAACTTTTATTAGAATACAAAAGTTCATTGTTTGCTTTGTTACTTCTAAATATTTTTTCTGTCGTCTCGATTATCTAGAATGACTATTTCAATTTCTTTCACGTTTTTCTAAATTAACATTTATTCGATTCTTTTTGTCGCCGTTGGTACATTATCTCGAATACCCGAGGAGACAAAAGAGAGGTTTTTTATTTAAATAAATTTAAGAAAGTTAAATGTAGCTTGATTATTTTCAATTAGTGTTTTTTTTTACGTTAATATGTTAAAGACAAGTTGAAAATGTAGAATGTAACAATTAATTTATTATTGTTTTGGTAGTTTTAGTAAAAAACCTGGGCAAAGAGATTTTCTGTATCTGTAAAAAACGTTTTAATTATCCTAGTGGTAAAATACCTCAAAAGACGTGCTTGCTTCACGTAAATAATCAATTTCTCATTCAAAATTAATTAGGAAATATGATGATATATTGAACTACTTGCTCTACATGTATGTTTTAAAATTAGATTAAAGGAGAGAGCAAGACAGAGGTGAGTGGCATAGTTCGAGCTTCAAATAGAGACGTCAAAAAGTTTTCTCGTTATATGACTTGGCGTTATGCTGTAGGGGACTATACAAATTAATTAATTTCGTGCTTCTTAGACATATTAAATACGGATACTCACCGTTTCTGCTGTATAACAAGGTGATTTCAAGTGTTTATACAGAGAGTTATACAGGGTGTTTCAAAACAAATGCGAAAAACTTCAGGGGGTTATTCCTTGTTCAAAATAAAGGGTAGTTTGCTTTATAAACGTTGGGTCAAAAGTCAACCATTAGGGAGATATCGCGGTACAAAGATGGCGAAAAAATAATGTTTTTATTTTTTATCTTGAAGACGAAAAGAGATAGACTAATGAAATTTTACGGAAGCATTACTGTTATGAAAACACACTTTCTGGTAATTTTTTCACTTTTTTAAAATGAGTGGAAGGGTTTGAAATAAACTACCCCTATCATTCTTGTTAATGAAATTTAAAGAAAAATCTTATCAAACACATGCAAAAAAAATTAATTTTGATAGTTTAGTTTATTTAGAAACTTTTTTATCTTGTGTGTTTTTTGATAAAACTCACCGATTTGAAATTAAAAAATAAAATGTAAAGCATTACATGTCAGGACAAAAAACATTTTTAGATAAAGAATCTAGTGGGCTGCTGTAATTTTTTTAGGAAAAAATCTAGTCGGCCGCTGTCACTTTTTAGGATGTTTCTAATATTGTTTTATTTGACATTACCCTACTGCAATATGTTATTATCTAGATTATTATTATTATCATTATTATCACTAGATTCTTAATCTAAAAATATTTTTAGTCCTGACATGTAATGCTTTACATTTTTTTTTTAATTTCAAATCGGTGAGTTTTATTAAAAAAATACAAGAGATAAAAAAGTTTCTAAACAAAGTAAACTATCCAAATTAATTTTTTTGCATGTGTTTGATAAGATTCATTCATTTTCTTTAAATTTCATTAACAAGAATGATAGGGGTAGTTTATTTCAACCCCTTCCACTCATTTTAAAAAAGTGAAAAAATTACCAGAAAGTGTGTTTTCATAACAGTAATGCTTCCATAAAATTTCATTAGTCTATCTCTTTTCGTTTTCAAGATAAAAAATAAGAACATTATTTTTCCGCCATCTTTGTACCGCGATATCTCCCTAATGGTTGACTTTTGACCCAACGTTTATGAAGCAAACTACCCTTCATTTTGAACAAGGAATCACCCCCTGAAGTTTTTCGCATTTGTTTTGAAACACCCTGTATATTTTCTGATCAATATTTATCAATTAAGAGAAGAATTACAGTAGGTCATTGAGTTCGCAATAGAAGATTTTCAGTGTAAAGACATAATATTATTTGAAAATTTGACATCTTCAGATATGCGTAATATTTAAATAAATTCCTTAATATTCAGGGTTGTTCACCACATACGACACGGAGTATTATAGCTAAACGATTAGATTTTTACAAATTGTAAGTTTTGGGTTCGTTGCTCTATTTTTACAAAATACAGAGTGTCCCAAATAAGTAAAAAATATTATAGTTATTTTTTTTAAATGGAACAACCTATATATTATTCTGTTTTTGGATTCTACGATTGAAATAAGTAGAGAATAAATAAGAATAGGTGAACTTGATTAAGTTTTATCACAACCTTACGGTTTTTGGAATATTTTCAATTTTATGTAATTGCAGTAAAAAATTTAAAGCTTCGTTTCTCCAAGGGTATCAAAGATTTTAATACTAAATATTTACTGAAGTTTATTTGATGACCAGATATTGTATTGCAATAATAAAAACACTACTACCTTATTAGTGTGTACAAAAATTTATATTAAATAATTACTAGCTCTAAACGGCAATAACTTCTTTAATTTAAATGGAACCCACTGTATATTTTACGAGAATCAGATGCACAATTTAATTGTCTATCAAATTGTATCATACCATTTTTATATATCTCTTCAAATTTTGATAGAAAATACATTTTCTTTTAATTTAGACCCCATTTATCAATATATACCCATGGAAAATAGACAATTTAAACTACAAATTTTCAAAGAGTACAGATACTAATATTGTCGATATAATTTGCTTATTTCAGTAAAAAAAAATTAAAAAAAACTGTTTAGATATATGTTAAAGAGGACCAGTCAATATGATCCCAGTATTCAAACTACAATTCTATATATATATATATATAGTAAACTTTAATCAAATTTACCTTTATTTCAATCGTAGAACGTAAACCTAAAAATAGAATAACATAGAGGATGTTCCATTTAAAAAAATGCAACTATAATTTTTTTACTTATTTGGGACACTCTGTAACTTGTAAAAATATTTTTAAATTGTAGCTCTAATAATCCTTCAACGAACCCAAAACTTACAATTACCAACCAAACCAAAAGAAACATATCACTGTCATTATCATGACAGTTCAAACTATGACGTTTTGAAATTTTATAATTATTATTATAATTATTTATCACGTCATTTTAAACTGAAATTTGCATATTTTTCTTAGACAAAAATGAGTAATATTTTTTTTAAATATCTACTAAAATGAATTTGAATAAACTTAATCTATATTAATATATAAAATCCGTAAGTGACTGACTCACTGATTAATCACGATCCTGCTCAAACCACTCAACGTAAGAAGCTCAATTTTGGTATACAGGTTGATTCTAGGGTGTACAGGTTCGGTAAGAAGGGATTTTTCCAAATTCCAGTTACAAGGGGATGAAACCACCTCTCAAATATTACAATCTTTTTTATTTAAAAAACGGTCCATTTTGTTTTTTACATATTTTAAGATTTTTGAAACATGTATACAGGGTGTTTTGACAAATCTGGTTATTGATTAATCACGATCCTGCTTAAAGCACTTGGCGTAAAAAGCATTTTGGCATGTTTCATAAAATATGACCATTGAGTAATCACGATTCTGCTTAAACTGTTGGACGTTTAAAGCTGATTTTTGGCAAACGGATTGACTGCGGGGTGTAGAGGTTCGATAAGGAGGGGTTTCTCGAATCTCAAATTCCAAGAGGGTGAAAACGCCCCTCGAATATTACAATATTTCTTATTTAAAAAACGGTTAGTCTTTCGGGAAAACGCTTGGACGAGCATAATTTATATTGTTTTTTTTACATATCTTGAATTTTTTTAAAAAATCATACAGGGTGTTCCAAAAAGTTGGGTAATTGATTAACCACGATTCTGCTTAAAGTACTTGACGTAAAAAGCTTATTTTTGGCAAACAGATTTTTCAAAAGTCAAATTCCAACGAGATGATCAAATACTACCAAGTTATATAATAATATCTCGCCATATTCTCTTTTTTCTCATGCTGACATAAATGTGAGACAATTTTATCCAGTTTGTATGTTAATGGAAATTCTTGCTTTGCTTTATTATCACCATTACAAATGATTAATTCGACACGCGAACGCAGTCGCGGGTACACGCTAGTACTATTAATAATCGTTTAAAAACGAGGAAAGATATTCTTATTAAAATTAAATAATATTTTTTTTAGATATTATACCTTGAAACTCTAAATTAAAAAACGCCATGCTTCTATTGAAGCATAAACTGAAACGACATTAAAATTTCATAACACTTTCAAACTTTTATGAAAATTAATGAAAAATGTCGCCATTCTGTCAAGCAAATTCAAAACTATTTTAACCGAAAAATAAATATGTTTCTACATTTACAAAATAAAAGGTTTTAATATAGCCGGAACTTTCAACATCCGATTTCATTTTCAAGTTGCGAAAATTATCATAAAATTATTAGTTTGCCTTTAGATTAGTGACAGCTCTCTCCGGAAAATTCGATTTAAATATTAAAATTTCGAATAAATAGAGAGTTTAGTAAAGGCGTCGCAGTCAATGCGACATCGATTCGAGGAAAATTTCATTGTGTCTTCTCACACGGCACTCTGTCCAAGTTCAAGCTCAGTTTTCCGGCTTCATGAATAAAAACGATTTTCCAAAATCGAATTTCAATTTATATTCAATATACCTGTTACTATATCACTTTTTGTACGTTTAGTAGACCAATATAGTTTGAGAAAAGACTTTCCGTTGGAAATGTTGTAATATACAAAGTTCTTTTCGAGTTTGAACATTCGGTGGTAGTTTTTTATACAGGGTGTCCCAGAAATAAGTGCAAGTATTTTAACTAGTAGTATAGTTCAACCCCAGAGACACGCCTATGAGGATTTTTTTACGAAAATGTTTTTTTAAAAATTCGGAATTTTTTGAAAAGTTTTATGGAAGTTTTTTTTAGTTTTTAGTTGAACATAATTTCTTGATAATATGGCAACATAGGTAGTAGATTAAATTTACAAGAAAGAAAATCCAGAAAAGATCCAGCGGTTCTCAAAATTTTAGCAAAAAATATTCTTTTTTTGGAAATTTTCCGTAGAGTAATAATGTAATGAGTAAAATAACTCCGTTATTTTGGACTTATTTGAAAAACGATAAAGAGAAAATATGTTTCCTTTATCTATCACTCCTTAAAATACTTGCACTTATTTCTGGGACACCATGTATATTTACTAGAGATTTATAGGTATAGTCTATATAAAATGAATAACTTTGAATATTGACCGTTATTTTTTACCAACATGGTAAATATAAAATCCCTCTGTCAAAAAAGTTACTGATAGTCTTTAAATTGAGTGCCTGAACGAATCAGATAGGTAACTCTCTAAAAGAAAAGGAAAATAATAAAACAAGTTAGAGTTCTTCTTCTTCTTGCAAAAATCAACACGAAATGTCATAATTGACAAAAGTAAAATGTCATCAGTTTTTGACAATTCTAAATGTTAGACCAATGCCGTCTCTAATAGAATAGCCACGGAGCGAGGTTTATGACGTCACGCTAATTAGATACTACGGATTAATAAATATGTTGTAGAATACATGGAAAACATAATTATTCCTCCTATTTTTGGTTTGTATTTTAAAAATAATATAGTTTACATGAAATATACATAATATACAGTTAATAAATACAATAAAATATATACCTATTTATAGTAATAAATACTTTGGCAAATAAACTATCAACCATACAAATGCAGCAAATGTTTTACATTACACAAATAATGAATAGGTGGTACATAAGATAATGGATAAAATGTAAAATATATTTTAAATTTAGGGGTTTGAAAATCGATCTAATTTAACAAAAAACATTCAATATCTACTAATAGTGATGTATTATTATTTGCATTCACAAAATTTATTTATATATTATAATGTTTACTGTAATTAATAAACTAATATAAACTTGTCAAAAGATGACCACATATTTTTTTAAATTATTATTCTTAATACAAAAACTATCTACATTGACTATGGAGTACGATTCATATTGTAAAACATTTGCTGCATTTGTATGGTTCATAGCCTTATCCGCCAAAGTATTTATTACTATAAATAGGTATATATATATTGTATTTATTAACTGTATATTATATATATTTCATGTAAACTATATCATTTTTAAAATACAAACCAAAAATACGAGGAAAAATTATGTTTTCCATGTATTCTACAACATATTTATTAATTTTTAGTATCTAACTAGCGTGACGTCATATATCTCGTTCCGAGGCTGTTCTATTAGAGACGGCATTGCGTCAGCATGGCCGCAAGTTGCTAACCCAATAAAATTAACACTAGAAAAGCCCGCGGGAACTGTCAAATTCAAAGTTATTCGTTTTACAGACTATAGTCATGCTATACTAGAGCCGTCTATATAGTAGGAAAATAGTGTGACATATTGTTATCTTGATATTGAGAATTCCAGGTATTAATTTGAAATGTTTTTGTGCCAAAAGTTCAACAGAAACAGTTTTATCATCATTTTTTCAAAGAATAATTTCTGATTAATTTAACAAAAAGTTCTCAAATTTATTATTAATTTATATCAACATGTTTATTTTTTTTCAATGATGATATGTATTGAATACTTTCATTCTAAATACCCTGAGAATGGTTGCTCGTAGCGATTTTTGCCAAGAGAAATTTTTTACGTAGAAAATCACGGAAATGTATAAATTTATTGGTAGTTTTATACAGGTGCTGACTAAAAGTTATTACACTTCAAAACAGTTAAAATACATGCAGGTGGCGCCCCCTATAAATAGGAGGCATATTGACATCAAAATCAAGTTTCCCATGTCAAAAAACTCCCAGACACCAATTTTCATCCAAATATTGACGTTACTTCGGAAATTATTTGAAAAAAATCGAAATAAAAATGAAGATTTACGCCCTTTTAGGACATACATTTATACGAACTTTTTTACTTATTTTTAAATGCAGATTATGCTGCCGAAGTTTCCGAAATACAGTTCGGACCACCCTGTAGTGGCAAACAATTGTCTAATGAAAAATTCGTAGAAGACATAATTGTAAATACACCGAGGAGAAAATTTTGGCCAAATTTAAAGCGTTATATTTTAGTTAATTTTAGCTCTTTTTGATAATTGTTTTATTAAGCTGTATACTTATAATTATATCAACTTTTTATAATTGTATCATCCAAACTTTATTATTTGACATATTATACAGTGTTAACCGAGGGTTTGTTTTTTTACCCTTATACAGTGTTAACCGAGGGTTTGTTTTTTTACCCTAAATTTAAAACACAATCAAAATATAACACTTTTTTTACCAAAAATTTCTCCGTCGCGTTTTTTTGTTTCATCTGAGTGTACATTGTACATTCATACTAGACAGAACTGATAAATAATAACAGAAAAACTGACAAAACTGTAGCGACTCCACTAACAGGGCGTTACCAACATCTAAAGCTGTTTTTTAAACCGAACATCGTATTATGGCTAGGGAATGAAGGATGACTGTCGCATTTCCGACATATCCCCAAGAGCCAGCTCCTCCTGGTGCAAAGATGGGACCCGATTACGTAATATTTATGTAAGTTGACTGCGAAAATAATGAACGACGTTAGAAGGCGACACCGATACCGTGGTGGCGTGGCGGTGCCTAGCGATACGCCCCAGTCAATAAGTTTTCTTAGGAAAAAATATGACAAGAGATTAAGTGTCGTAAATAAAAATAGAAGCGTCACGACAGGAAAGGTTTAGTTATTTTTTGACTCAGTGATCGATATTTTCATTCTATTTTTTTTTAATTGAAGCTATAACCATTGAGATAAAATTACATAGCTTTGATAATCTGTAATAAACATTTTTTTGTAAAAATACGATAAACAATGTTTATCGTTCAGACCCAATATTATTACAAATGTGATCTGAATTTCAATAAGAAAGCTTGTTTTTCTTTAATTTTGGCCTTTGTAAATTGTCCACAATTTTAGGGATTTGTTGACCATCCATTGTTTTGATGCCATTCTTGAATAAGAAACTAAAGAAAAGCTTAAGAAAAATGGGAAAATAGAAAACGATAAATATCTATTGGCGTTATCAATACGCGTCATATCGCGAGGATATTGAGAGGTTTGCCGTACATCAAATCAATCTTAAATTGATTGTGTCTTTCAACTTTAACCTTTCTAAGAACCTTATTTTTGTCGTTTTCTAGTTTCTGTGACCTAATTTAATATCTAGATACGCATCGGCCGCATCTATTGAAAGAGCTATTTTGAACTGAGCTCACATAATGGTACAGATACAAGGATGCTTTTGAAGTTCCGATAAACAAGAGTGCATCAACAAGATGAGATTGGATTGAATGCGGAGTACCATTGACATCAATTCGATTGCTATCACATTTTGTAATTCGTTGGAGTGTAGTTTATGTTTCTATTGATACATGACGGCTTGCTAATTAATTAGACCATTTCTCTGTATATATTGGTAAGATTTTAACTAAAACTTATGAAAAATAAAAATAAATCAAGTTACATAAAACTAAAATATACAGGGTGAGTTTCGTACGATGTTCTCTATGGGTATCTCGGAAACTACTGGAGATAGAGAGTCGGTTAAATGGGGAAAGAATTGCAGTTTTATAGGATCATAAATATGCGCCTTTCAGATTTTCGAAAAAGTTCATGGCTTACTAGATATTTCGAAAAAAAAAACAAATTTTGGCGGTTTTAAAAATTGTCCCTAATTCCATTTTAATCTATTTTAGACAAAAAGTTTTCAGATAAAAGTTGTAGATAATAACATCCCTAATGAGCTTGTGTTCTCCGATTTTTTTTAAAACCTGTCATTTTTGACATATGACACAAATATATGTTTTTTTAAATAGAAACCATAGTTGGCCATGACTTCATAAAAAGCGCCATTTTTTTAGATTTTCAGCGATATAAGCTATAATATGCTTTTTTCAAAAAAATCCGCCATTGTTTTGATTACAAAAATGCATCTTTTAAAACTGAATTTCTAGCTATTTTCACAGAACGACCGGTCGACCTAATTAAACTTCTCCTTTACCGCCCCTTTGAGTGCTTCTCTTAATTCATAAGTTCTTTTGTAAACCTTGTTGTTAACCAAACCGCTTAAAAAATCTAAAATGGATAGGTCAGGTGATCGAGGAGGCCCATGCAATTGGTCCACCTCTTTGTATCCCTGAGTCTACATAATTATGATATAAATAATTTTTAACATTTCTTTCATTATGGGGGTGGTGGTGTGTGTCATAATGAAAGTCATGTTGGAACACTCTATTAATTTTGTGACACTTTGTTAATTGTACACTCTATTAATGCGCGAGTATCTAAATTTAACTTTTCTAACATGTCTTGAAAACCGTATACCAGGAACACGTCTATATCATAGACGTGTTCCTGGGGTCGAAATATACCACCCCTGAAAATATTTGCACTAATTTAGGACTCACCCTGTATAAAAATACTTTTATATACACTGCTGGCAAAGGAATATTAGCAATAGGAGGTTTTCAATGCGATAAAAAAAGATGGTAAGGCTGCAAAATACACTGCAGTGCAACAGAGACGGATAAAGTGTCTTTTCCCTACCATCGTATAGGGGAAGTGATCATAGAAGTGATACGACGAGAGAGCCCCTGCGAGAGGGGGCGCCGGGCGGGTCTTTAAGACGCTTGTGTGGGGGCTACCGCCTACTAATAGAACAGAATCGAAAAAATAGAAACAGGACGGACAGTGTTGCCATTCAATTAAATCGAAATTATGTTGGCTTGTCAAAATCCTAAATCTTCTAATCCCATTATCTTGCCTACTTAATGAAATATTAAATAAAGTACGAAACAATTTTAAGAATGTTTTCTCTAGGCACATAACTTCTTTCTAAAACGAAAAGTAACATGCAAAACTTTGAAATCATTTCTAAAATAGCAAGTGCAATTCTATGAAATGGCAATACTGTACGATCTTCCTAGCAGTCGCCCCGACACAGTCGGTCGGCGGCGGCGCTTGACAAAGCCGCGGCTGTGACAAAGGAATTAGGCCGAAAAAAACTTTATAAGGAGTAGCCGAACAGGGTTGCCGGGTTGGTTAGATTATAATTCCATACGAGAACAAAATTCTCGGTAGATCTTCAACAAAAATTAAAAGTACAGAAACGAAATAAAATATAATATTTAAGTCCAAAATTAGCATTCCTATGTGTCGTAATAATAGATCACTCAAATAAAATACAAATATAATAAATATAACAAGAATTAGAAATAGCTAGGTATATTATTTGATATTAAAAAAAATATTGAATTAAATAATATTAATATATTAATAAAAACATATAAAACTATAACAAGTAGGGATAGCAGTCACAAATTAGTGTAGCAGTCACTTTTTACCTTTGTACAAATTTTGATCAGTGATATCTAAAATTAATTTCATTTCAATGGGAAAGCTGTAGCAACTCTCAACTCTTTTTTCATATTATATATTTTTTGACGGGAAAATCACTAAAATATTTGTCCGAATTTAGGTTGTTTCTTAACTTAAATTTTGTTTTTTGTTTACATTTTTTGGGGAAAATATGGGTTCAACTTTAGTAGATGAATGAAATAAAATCTTTTCAAAAGATATCAACTTCTTCGGGCATGTCGCCAATACCGCGCCTAATAAGGAGTAATAAGGAGTAATAAGGATTTTTAGGAATATCTCTGTAACTCTGCAACTAGACAGAACGATGACCTGTATGTGTGTTATTACTAAATAAAATTTAATGAAACAATAATAAAGTCAAATTATACAGATTCCAACACGGCAGTCGCTTAATTTTTAGTCAAATAAGTCAGCTTTTTATAAGTGCTTCTATTGTAAAAACTAAAGACGCAGTTGAATATATCGTTAGATTTTTCTTTAAATCGGTAGATCGGTAGCTTACAGACGAAACCGGTAGACCTGGCAACTCTGTGATGAACTGACGGGAGTCAGAATAGCGAGGTGCGGAGGCGCGGGAAGGGAAATAAAATAATGGCGATAAATAAAGGGCAGGGAGATGGGTATCATGAGTGGATGGGAGGTGGCGGAATTTCCAAAATTTGTTATCTTATTGGAGTTTGTCTAAGTAGACAGTCGTAGTGGAAGTGGAAACGGGGAAGTTGTTGTCCATCTCTGTTTAAGCATAGACTTTTTATAGGCGTTTCATTCCAATGCATGTAATTCCTATGCCTAGAGATCCATTGCCGGGCCTGTATAATCAATACCAAGCAATACCAGCTAAGCTTACGAAATTCCGAAGCAGCTTAACAACCGTTGCAATAAAATCATCGCAATCTTATTAAAATATCTTGAACAGGAAAGCGGTAATAATGGCCATTTATATCCCTTAAATGCTGTTACGAAAGTGAGGTTTGTTGATGTAAATTATAACTCTTTATATTTTTATAATTAATTCATCCCTATTTCCTAAAAGTTACGATTAAGTTTTTTCAATTTAATATAATATCAACGTAGTAGAACCTTTAGAACGCGAAATTAAACAACCTTTTTCTGTTTCCATTTCAACATATGGATTAATTTTAGCGCAGAAATTATATTTATAAAATAAATTGGAATATTTTAGATATTCCAATAAAAAAGTCATAAAGTTTGTATTGAAAAATTAAAATATATAAACTCCAGATTGGAAAACTTTTTCAGTTTCTCAAATTTTACCATATATATTAATTTTATATCGTCGAGTTTATAAAAAAAGTATTTTCTTTTTTTTTCAGCATAAAGTAATACTCATAACAGAATTATAAATCAGTAATATTATAGATGGAGGCAGCTGGTTGGGCGTATCGAGTATTCATTTACATAATATTCGAAAAAAAAAATCTAATATCGTTTATATTTATTTTTTGTTCTATACAGCTTTAATAAAAAAATACTTTTTTTTCATAGCGACTGTTAATCATTAATTAATTGCTTTATATCTATCAAACATAGTAGATAAAATAGTACTTTAACCGCAAGGTAGATTAAATGATACTTTTGTAAAATCGCTATTTTTGGGACTTACTCAACCGGGTTTCACAATGCAAATTCACCTCAAATATCCATTTAGTTGGTCATTGGCAAGCACTCTCTCATTGTACATGAAAATAACAAAACAAACATTTACTGATCTGGATAAATTGATAGTTAAATAGTAAGACTCACCCGGGGGTACTCCGCCCCCTACCCACTGATATATTCTATTTAATATATCCCATTCCATATTCTCCATCTAATTCAGATATCATTCGGTTATATATATTGGTTAATCATCTTCAACAACTAGTTAGTGTCACCTGAAATAGTATAGGGCTTCCCCCGGACGCAACTCTGCCGCTAAACAGATTCGCATCCCAATCGAATAGGCTAATTGGGGTACCTCACTACCCCAACGCCGCATCGTGTCAATCGAGAAGACAAGGGAGACCTCAAACTCTCAAGACCAACCTCGAAGGCAAGACGTCGCAAGAGGTTTTCTTCTGGTCAAACGACCCGTTGCCTTACAGTACATGCAACGTTTATAGTCAAAAGACTTTCAACCCCCAAATATCAGCTCTATGACAAAACACAACACAACAGCCAGCCGGCCTATCAACTACTGACTCGCCTCCGGCAAGCTAAGCCTCCTCTTACATCACAATTGTACCGGATCGTAAATATTTACATTACTTGCCAATGAATCATACTATTTTCTCTAATCGACTTTCAAATAGAGTGTTTTAGCATTACTAGATAAATAAATAGAGAGTTTCCGAATTATAAAACCATTATTATAACCAACTTATTTTCCAAGTTTTACGCTTTAACAGCGACGATAGGTTAAAAACTTTATTTGTTCTCGCACGTTTTTTAATTGCTTCCATTTTTGAAAATTTTTGTATTCCTTTTCATAAGTTATTCGGGATTTAAATGGAAGTAGTATGGATCTGGCGTTTGTCGCCTCAGCCTGAATATCTGTTGGTAATTTACTTATTTCGTTTTGACTCATTTCAGTCTCCAACTCAATCAACAATCGACACCAAAGAGAATTAAAAAATATTGACTCAAAACTGACAACTAAAGAGACAGCTTTATTTATTTGTCAAATTACATAGAAACCAACGCCAACCCAGCACAATATTTTTTCTACTCGTAACAAATTTCTTGAAATAATAATTTCGGAATTTTTTTTAAAACGTACCTCGCCATGGAAGAAAATATTGTTTTATACACGACGATAAAATTGCATTATTGTCTCCCGAAATTAATTTACTCGCGATTAAAAAATAACTATTTTTGATATTGTAAAAGCTATATTTATAAAAAACTAAACACCTAAATAAACAAATAGATTTTATTAGAAAACTTTAAACTATTAGTTGTTAAAGTGGTTGTAATTATCTGTACTAAAAACTTAGAAGTAAGAATAGCGTAATTAAAGTAATAATTAAAAGCAAATACACTAAATATTTTAGAACTAAAATCAAGTCTCAAATTTGCGGTAGAAAAGTTTAACCGCTTGTAAAACTCAGTTTACTACGGAGATTTAACTAAAACTTACTACAGCTAACAAAGGTTTAAGAGTTTGGCACAGGCAAACAGCTTCTAAAACACTGGAAATATATAAATTCTTAAAGTTCCTGGTGCAGGATTTTGCTGCAGCTATGTTCTACTTCTTTACGATACCTGTATGTAAGAAAATGTGTAGATTTTAAATTTGCACTTTGCACGTAACATCTTAATAATTAAGTACAAATTATTTACAAAGTCTAGAAAATCGTAGGTTTTATAGCTTTAAAAATCAATAACTTTTTTATCATTAATTTCTACATGTGATTGATTCATTCTCCCCGAGAGCTCCAAAACTCTCTTCTCATTTACTCTTAAATTATTCTACATATTGATATTTACAACAATAAGAATTAAACAAAGTTCACCTTCAGATCTTAGTCTGACGTCAACTTGTTCTAGTTTAATTTTTATTGTGCAAACATTATGTTTATAAAAATATATTGCATTTATTTCTGGGACACCTTGTATATATATTCGCTGAATAAACAAATTAAAGTTTTGAATATACACAAAAAATACACCTTGATTTTTTTCATAATTTCACGGAATCCGATACCCATATTATGCAACTTTTAAATTTCGGAAAATAAATTAGAAATATGGGTATTTTAAAAATGGAAGAATATATATATTTGATACCAATTAAACTTTAAGTTACGTAATCTGCACTCCATATTATTATATTTTCAAATTTATTGTTGTCAACCTGGGCTGACTAACTGGAATTTAAATTTTCCGCTGGGGATTCAGATGGTAGCTCTGCTGTAAAAAAAAGTTTTGTTGACGTATATAATAACTGTTTATAAATTTATCGTTAATTTATTTTTGTTTTCTAAAATAATTTTGAAGAAAGTATGTAAAAGTGGGCTAATATAATTGTTAGTAGACAAAATACCGAAAATGCAATATCTACATTGCACTAAGTAGCTGAAGACATATTTAATTGCGTACCATGTCTCGGTTAAATATGACCTTAAGACACTAATACACACATACACACTGTCTATTCAACTAAAACAATACTGTGTAGTGATCTGTATATCATTTCTTATTCAAGATTTTCCTTAAATCTAAATACTACTAAGACATAATTGTTAAGTTGCTTAACAAACACATTTTTTATTCTTTTTAGGCTTTTGAAGTATTAGAAGATCTGCTGGTGAAAAATAAAATTTGCATAGCGGTTAAAGAAAAGTTGGTTAAGGATTCAGGGGTTGGCAATATATCGGTTTACGACAACATCGTGCAGAAGCTTCAGACGAAGCCCAGGGCTAAAGGTAAGTGGCAGTTCAATTTTTCTGTCATTTTCAGGACTCGACTGTTTCCAACTAAACGACTTTAGGGCTTGTATTTTTCTATTTGTTGGTAGGGTTTTAAATTTCGGACAGCAATTACCAGATATTATTTAAATTTGAGCGCTACAGTTTGCATAATGACTTTGTAGTTAGTACTATTACTATGATATAATGATTTTATAAGAAAATAGTTTAGAGTTTAACTTAATTACTAAATAATTAATTATATCTTTGTGCTTTAATAGAGTATCAGTTACGCAACGATCATTATTAATGAACGTAGGTTTATCTGTCTGTGTGTGTTTGTTTGTATTCTGTGCCATTAAGGCAGTGAATAAAATTTTAATTATGTAAACGAGTAACTAATGAATAATCGTAATCTACCGTAATCTGCTTCATTTTTTTTCTGCCATTTAAAGGGTACCCCCACCTGCTATTTACTTAAGTTTATTTTAAATATAATTAAAGCAATCTCTTAGTAGTTTTATTTTTGCTTTGCTGTCGCTTTAGTATCTTCTCTTAACTACCTATCTCTTGTATTTTAAAGATGATTAATCTTTATTTATTATTCTGTTTTATTTAGAGTTCTATTTAATTTACCTTATTTTTTTTAATTTTCTTTAACCATTAAAGTATAATTATTATTTAACCCTTTATTTCTAAGAAATATAACAGTATTATGATAATAAAATTCAACGAACTGGTAAAAAACTAATATAATTTTGTCTTCAGTGAGGGCTAACAAAAAAAGCTTAACATAATGTGCCTTAATTAGGTTAGACTTGGGAAATAAATGAAATCATTACTGTTTTAATGGCAACATAAAAAAAAGAACTAATTAAATTAATTATATTGAAGAAACTCAATTGAGAGAAAAGTTTTTTGGTGCCTGCGATAGAAGAAAATTACTTTAAAAAGATATAACAATAATTTCGAGAACAATCCAAATTGTATTACCTTAATCGATATTCTTATTTGAAAATCTTGCACCACTACTTTTAAACAATAATTTCAAATTTATTGTAATTTTCTTCCAAGTGCTTTTAGCGATTCTAATCAAATTTTAAGGGTGAAAGTTACTATAGGTGCTACATATTTTAATGCTAAAAACGAGTCAAAATATACACCAGTGACGTGCATATGGGTTATCACTGGAATATTTTTCTAGAAAAGCATGTGCGCCACTGACTTTTTTCTCTTGTTAAAAAAAAGTTACTATAAACATGGGTATGAAAATGCCTAGTTTTAGAGCGTTATTAAGGATGTTAAAACTTTATAAAATTAGGTTTTTTGTAGTTATCTTAAATACCATTTTTTATTTTAAGTTGCTGTAGGTTAGCCTAATAATAATAATAAGTAATGGTAATAATATTTAATAATAAATTAGGTATAATTTATTAATTTTATTTTTATTTTAATTTTATTAGATTAATAAAATTGCGTTTATCTCATCAAGGTAGCCGAATTTGACAAAATATCAAAAGATAATTTTTAATTGGCATTAAACGGCCTATATAATTTTGATATCAAAAGAAAAAAGTCAGTGGCGCACATGTATTTTTTAAAATATTCCAGTGATAACCATATGCACGTCCCTGATAAATTTATCGACACTTTTTTAGCATTACAATATGTAGCACTTATAGTAACTGTTACCGTCAAAATTTCATTCGAATAACTAAAAGTACTTGGACGAAAATTATAATAAATCAATAAAAATAAAAATCAAACAAATAAAGATTATTAAGATTTGAACACCCTGTAGCTACGAAACAAAGCAGAATCGGACCTATGTTAATATGAAAAATAAATATTATTTTTACATGAGGAATCTCCCCACGGGAGATGACACATGTTTGTCGAAACACCTTGTATATAAAGATAACTAGCATGTACCAGCAACTTCGTTCGCGTCGAATTAATCATTTGTAATGGTGATGATAAAGCAAAGCAAGAATTTCCATTACCATACAAACTGGATAAAATTTTCTCACATTTATGTCAGCGTGAGAAAAAACAATATGGAGATATTATTATATAACTTGGTAATATTTGAGAGGTAGTTTCATCTCGTTGGAATTTGACTTTCGAAAAATCCGTTTGCCAAAAATAAGCTTTTTACGTCAAGCAGTTTAAGCAGAATCGTGGTTAAGAAATTACCCAACATTTTGGAACATCCTGTATGATTTTTTAAAAAATATCAAAATATGTAAAAAAACCAAATAAATTATGCTTGTCCAAGCGTTTTCCCGATAGACTAACCGTTTTTTAAATAACAAATATTGTAATATTTGAGGGGCGTTTTCACCCTCTTGGAATTTGAGGTTCGAGAAACCCCTCCTTATCGAACCTCTACACCCCACAGTCAATCCGTTTGCCAAAAATCAGCTTTAAACGTCGAGCAGTTTAAGCAGAATCGTGATTACTCAATGGTGATATTTTATGAAACACCCTGTATAAATTTATAAAAAATCTTAAAATATGTAAAACAACAAAATAAAATATACGTGTTTAAGAGTTTTTTTCCGAAAAACTCACCGGTTTTTAAATGAAAAATATTTTAATATTTGAAGGATAGTTTCACCCCCTTAGAATTCGAGTTTCGAAAAATCCCTTCTTATCGAACCTCTGCACCCTAAAGTCAATCTGTTTTCCAAAAATCAGCTTTTTACGTCAAGTGATTTAAGCAGGATCGTGATTAATCAATGACCAGATTTTTCGAAACACCCTTTATACATTTTTAAAAAATCTTAAAATATGTAAAAAAAACAAAATAAAATATACGGGTTTAAGCGTTTTTTCGGAAACTTGACCGTTTTTTAAATAAAAAATATTGTAATATTTGAGGGGTGGTTTCACCCTCTTGGAACTGGAATTTCGAAAAATCCCTTCTTATCGCACCTGTACACCCTAGAATCAACCTGTATGCCAAAATTGAGCTTCTTACGTTGAGTGGTTTGAGCAGGATCGTGATTAATCAGTATGTCAGTCACTTAAGGAATTTACGAGGGGTAAACCGCAGAGGAATTATGGTGTACACTATGAAGGAATTCTACAGGAATTCCAAGGAATCACGAGGAATTCCAAGGAATTCCATAGGAATTACTAGGAATTCCAATTATTTCCGTAAGAATTCCAATGAATTCCAAGGAATTTCTTAGAAATTTAGAGGAATTCCACAGGAATTAAGAGGAATTACAAGCAACTTTATAAAAAATTAACGAACATTAGTAAACCATGAATACTATAATAGGTAGTACTAAATTTAAAGAAAAACGTTTTGCAGGCGATTTTTTACTATCCGTTTTTCGTTTTCGCTTCCAAAATTTCCCAATATCAAATATCTACAGGTTAGATATTCTTTTAATTTAATATTGTACCCTCGATTATATATCTAAAATATTTTCCAATAGTACGGCCGAACCACCCCCGAGAGATCTACTTATAACGTTCCCTGATTTCGCCATTTTAAAGAAACCCTCATAAGATTTTTTTATTCAGTACTCCAGAAAGTGTAAAGTTGATTTTTTCATTTCCTCGGAATAATACCTAGGTATATACTATAGGGAAATTAATACAACTTTAGGTGCACTTCATCAATGATACCATGCGTAATCTTATGGAATTTACTGGTGATCGTATTATGACGTGCAACTGAAGTTTTATTAATTTCCTTTCCTATAGATACGAGTATACTAGGTACCTATCATTTTCAAAAAATCTCGAGAAAAAATAATTTTAATAAGTAAGTTCCGACATATTTCCAGTATTTTCACCTCATGATCCCCTATTAATCCTAAAATTTAACTAAAAAAAACGTAAATCTCGTAAGAGTACTTTTTATTGTTAGATCTAGTACTTATAGAGACATTAGACATTTATAAAAATCACCAGAAAATTCATAGCGGAACTGCGAAACCGAGGTGGCAACGCTGGTTCAGACTGAAAGAGTTACCGAGTTCGTATCAAGGAATTCCAAGGAAGACCTTGAATGATTGGCCTTGACCTTGAAGACCAGGAATTCCAAGGAATTCCTAAGGAATTACGAGGAATTCTGAGGAATTATTTGAGTAAAAGGAATTACGGTGTACACTTTTTCCTCTGCGGTTTACCCCTCGGGAATTTATATATTAGTATAGATTATCCTTGAATTCAAAACACGACTTGCAGTGGCAATCATTTATAACCCAGTTACTTCAGCAACATCCGCAAACTGCTAAAAAACTTATTGACATTTTACGAACGCTTCGTAAAATGCGGCATAGAAAAATAAGAGACTTGTTTGCGCTTCCTTAAACTACAATTATTTCGCCCCTTTATATGCAGATGCCTTGTGAAAACAGTATTTTTTCGAGGAGACCGCGAAAATAGACGAACGAATCGCCCGATTGGCAAAAATGTTCACGTAGTAGCAGAACTAGGAAACGCATACTGAATTTGAAAATCTCGGCTTTGTAGGGGAGCCTTAATAAAGCCTATGTCGTTTATTCATTGAATTTTTTTGCATGGGGAATAGCGGTTTGGTATCAGACAGAAAAATAACGGGATAAGCCATAATAAAAAGGCATGAAGAAAAAAAAACGTCAAGTATATTGTTGAATCTCAACACGTAACATAATAATAGAGTATTTGTATACAGTGAACTATAGGCGAACATAATGTTTATATAAATTTGCATAGAAAACGTTTTTTTTTTGTCTAATACGATATCAAAATTTTATGTCCCCCGATTGTATTTACACGGGGATTTTTATTATTAACATTGTACAGGGCGAATCTTAAATAAGGCACTTTTTTAAAGGCACTATATTTGGATCCCAGAAATACGTCTATGAGGCTTTTTTTTGCGAAAATTTGTAATTTTTTGAAAAAAAAAATGTTGGATTTGTTTTATAATTTTCAGTTAAAAAACATAATATCTTCATAATGTGGCAACCTATCCTAACCTAACCAAAGAATGGTATAAATCATAGTCTAAAAACATTGGCACCAACCATATCAACTATAGCTGAGTAACCTACCGACTCCAGGGACCTCAGTACCTGCAAGTTTGGTGGGGACCTGCTAACTAACAAATCCTTTTCAGTTATGAATGTTTAAGTGTGTTAAACCTCAAACCTTGGTATGAAGACAATATTTGTATTATTATTTTTCTTTTATTAAAGTTTAGAACAAAATAAAAACACTAAATCACCACAATACACCAAAACACTTTCACTTTTACACTGGACGCGCGTTTCGCTAACCATGTTAGCATCATCAGCAGATGATTATAAACTAAAGTACAATCTACAAGTTGAGCGTTTATATACTCGCCCAGTGGGCACCGAGTGGGCGTGGCAAAATCTAGCCAACCGAGTCAGAGCCCACTGAGCGTAACAGTTAGATTTCCGCCACTAGAGTAGTAGGAACAAAGAACTTGAAGGAATTGGACCGTTGTCTCTGTTCATACTATTTTTACATTTATTAATTCTGATGCATCTAATTGCCCGTAATTTGAGACTTGTTTAATTAATTTTAAATTATTAAGATCTATACAATGTTCTTTATCAACAATATGTTCAGCAACGCAAGATTTATCCGGTCTACCATATCTTATCTGAGCTAAATGTTCTTTAAATCTAGTTAATATTGATCTTCTAGTTTGCCCAACATATTTCTGATTACAATCTTTACAAGAAATTTCATTAATACCCGACCCTTCCAGTGGAGGTGTTTTTTATCCTTTGGATTACCTAATAATTGTTGTAATTTATTATTAGCACTATACACAAGTTTATAATTGACATTCTTAAAAATTCCTTTTAGACCACGGGATAACTCTCTATCAAACGGTATCGAAAAATATTTAGACGTATCTTAATTTATTGACTAGTTGAATTTTCAAAATCCATTACACTGTACCTACGTTCTCTAATGTAATCTATCAACTAGTGATATCTTTCGTTGGAAAGTGGGAAACTAAGTAATCTATGAACTAAGAAATTTAAACTAGCCATTTTATGTTCAACACTATGATGTGATTCATTAGGAATATATCTGCGTGTGGTCGTATTTTCCTACTATAGATATCAAATTCCAGGCAATTATTAGTATTTCTAATAACTAATACATCTAGAAATGGTAATCTGTCGTTGTTCTCAATTTCATGCGTAAATTTAATGGAAGGAAAACGATTATTTAACTTAGAAATAAAATTATCTATGGTGTCTGAATTTGTGTCAAGAACAGCCAAAATATCATCCACATACCTAAACCATACTCTTGGAAAATACTCAAACTGATTCTTAGCCTCCACTTCAAACCAATGGATATTCTCCTTCACTAGTTGATAAATTAATTAGAAAACGTAGGTATAGGTTAATGATTTCTGAAAATTCGACTTTTCAAGTGGAGAAAGATACGTCTAAATATTTTTCGATACCGTTTGATAGAGAGTTATCCCGTGGTCTAAAAGGAATATTTAAGAATGTCAATTATAAACTTGTGTATAGCGCTAATAATAAATTACAGGCAATTATTAGGTATTTCTAATAACTAATACATCTGGAAATCGGTAATTGTGAAATTCTTGTAATTTCATGCGTAAATTTAATGGAAACTAGAAGACAATATTTAGATAAAGATATAGATAAGATATATGTAGACCGGATAAATCTTGCATTGCCGAACATATTGTTGATAAAGAACATTGTATAGATCTTAATAATTTAAAATTAATTAAACAAGTCTCAAATTACAGGCAATTAGATGCATATGAAAGCATCAGAATTAATAAATGTAAAGATAGTATGAACAGAGACAATGGTCCAATTCCTTCAGGTTCTTTGTTCCTACTACTCTAGTGGCGGAAATCTAACTGTTACGCTCAGTGGGCTCTGACTCGGTTGGCTAGATTTTGCCACGCCCACTCGGTGCCCACTGGGCGAGTATATAAACGCTCAACTTGTAGATTGTACTTTAGTTTATAATCATCTGCTGATGATGCTAACATGGTTAGCGAAACGCGCGTCCAGTGTCAAAGTAAAAGTCTTTTGGTGTATTGTGGTGATTTAGTGTTTTTATTTTGCTGTGTAACACCAAAGGTTCCAACCCTCAACTGTAAAGTTTAGAACAGCAAAATCGTCCTTCCTTAAATTGCTTTCTTAAAACAGTCCAATAAAATGAAATGTATTTCTCAGGCTTCTGTACAGGTTGGTGATGTATGGTTATCGCTTCTTTGATTTTTGAATAAACATAACATACGTAAAAACTAAAAACAAGTTAAAAAATAATCATACAAATAGTTTGAGGCTTTTTGGTTTTACCTTGGTAATTTTATTTATTTTTGTTATCAACTAGATAAAATAAAATAAATTACGTATTCTTAGGTGAACAATGTCAGTAATAATAAATGCTTTGTACCTTGACTGATATAAACGTTAGAAATGCTAATTTTAAATTTTCATAATTCCATACGCCATTCCTACAGGAAAAATCCCTTTATGACAACTGAAAAATTAGCAGAGGTAAAAAAGTAATTTTCAAACAAAAGCAATTTTCATTGTAAAGTACAATTTCTCTAAGAAACGAAATTTTGCCCCTTGGAGCAGAAACGACTTTGTGTTAAAAATACAAATTACCATTTTCGTACAGGTCTTTTTTTATTTAAAAAAAAATGATTTTATAATCTATGAAAGATGATTTCTGTAATTTTATTTTGTTTTTATTCACATGTAATTACTGATGGAATGGCATTAGTGCTCAATAGCCAATTTTTTTATGTTTTCATTAAAAATATATATAAAATTTACAAGCTTTTGATTGATTAAATATTAATTTTGATTGTTCGGTCTCTAAAATCCATTTTAAATACCCGTGTTGAACTATATCTAGTATCTTATTTGTGGAAATGTTGTACTATATGCTACATACTCTTAAAATATTATCAATTGACATTCAAACTTAATATTTAGTTATTGAGACACATTTGAATATATTATACAGGGTGAGTCTTTAATAAGTACAAATACTTTCAGGGAACGTAGATCTCGATAAAAGAAACATATTTTCTCTTTACCGTTTTTCAAATAAGTCAAATATGACCATAGATAAAAGAAAATAATATTCTATTAAGATAGATATGAAAATTAATAGTAAAATTTTGGGTCAAAGCGCCCCTCCGTGTTCTTAGTAGAGACTACGTTTAACCCAGCGCCTTCGCCTCTTCTGCTGTAAATATTTTTTATGTTTATATTTGATTTCAAAGGATTTAGTTTTAAAGTTACACTGATATATTAGTATATCAGAGTAACTTTAATAAAACATAAGAATATATATATATATATTTTACAGTTTATTAAATATAAATTTTGACTACAAGGTAGAAAGTAAATCACAATATTTGATAAACCTTATAAGTATACCATTTTTACAGTTAATAAATAATAAAACTATTCTGACTATGATATTTAAAATTTAGATAGATAGAATATTAAAAAACATATCGGTATTTGCAGACGCAGACCGAAATTCAATAAAAACCGAAAATCGGGCATTTTTCACAGAAAAGGTATTTTTTAATTTATCAACAATCATTGTCAGGTTGACAATATACAGGGTGTTTTCTAATTAATCTAAAAAATTGTGGTGTGATTCCTCACGTGTTCTTAAAACAATTTTTATATAATAATTGGGTCTAAAGTACTTCCTTTCTGATCTACAGGGTGTTAAAAATTAAAAAAAAAATCGATATTTTGCTTAACATAAATGGTATACTACTGCTTTTTTAAAGAAAATATATTTTTTTCTTGACTGGCCATCCTTTTTCAA
Source organism: Sitophilus oryzae (assembly GCF_002938485.1). Lineage (NCBI taxonomy): Eukaryota > Metazoa > Arthropoda > Insecta > Coleoptera > Curculionidae > Sitophilus > Sitophilus oryzae. The sequence continues at coordinate 575,753 of NW_022146977.1, forward strand.
CAAAATTGATCTTTTGAGTTTTTCTTGTTCATCAAACGGTTGCCGAGAAAAAAATAAATACTTGTTAAGAGCCCGCCTTAAGCCGTTTTCTAATGATTTTTTGTTTTTTAGATTAATTAGGTATTTACCTGATATAAAATGACAAATAAGTGCCACTGTTGCCAGACTTATTGAGGAGTATAGACATCCAACTGTAATTATTGCTAAACGGCTTTACATGCTCATGTAAACATGTACCATAATGCTTATGACCTTTACATTATTTGTATTTATAGAACACCTGACTCTGACGTGCAATTATGCTGTCATAATCTACTAAGCTTGCTTGAGTCCCTGCCCTTAAAAAGCAAATTAATTTTTTGTGGTGATCTTAATATTGACTTTGTTAGTGTATGTGCTGCTCAGGAGTTTCTTCAGTCCATGTTTGATTCTTTTGGAATAGCCATGCATGTAGGCTCACCTACCAGAATATCCAATACCAGTTCTAGTACTATAGACTATGTTGTGTCATCTTTTGATCCTAACTCTATCGCCTGCAACGTCTTTAGCTCGGGACTCTCTGATCATGAGGCAGTTTTAACTGAATTTTCGATAAGTCCAAAATCAAAAATGCCCCTCGTAAATTATGCCGTATTTTTTCAGAAAACAATGCTCAAAAGTTCAGCCACTTATGTAAAACAACCAACTGGGATACTAGCTCTTATGATGTCGACATCGAATGTTCTATTTTCGTAAAAACATTAACCAGTCTAGCGTTCAAATCCTTTCCTCTTAGGCCTATAAAAAATAAGCATAATAAACCTTGGACCACTAAAAGTCTACGCATATCTTCTAAAAACATGCGTTCATTATCTCACTTAAAAAAATTCTCAGACAGTCTCTTCTTCCACAATTACGTAAAACTATACAGAACAAAATAATAAACACCCTGTATATGCATATCACAGGCAACCAAATAAACTAGTAACCTCTAAAAATTATTTTTCCTACCACTAGCGACATACCGTGTTTTTTAGTGAGTACTAAATTATTTTATCAAAATTTCAACATATAAGTTTGCAGGCAATGAATATGAATATATTTAAAAAAATATATTTTTTTTGTTTAAATTTTGAGAAACACTGAATCTTTTCTCGGTTCTCTTTCTTGTAAATTTAATCAACTACCTATGTTGCTATATTACCAAGATATTATGTTTATCTAAAAATTTTAAAAAATTCCAAATTTTCTAAATTTTACTTTCATGAAAAAGAACTCATAGACTGCTATTCTGATGTCGAAATATACTACTACTAAAAATATTTGGATTTACTTAAAACTCACCCTGTATTATCAAACAAACGTTTACTTCAAAATTCAAACAAAGTAAAGAACTAACTAGGTAGAATAATTAAGTCAAGAATAACACACAAGAAACTCCACATTTACAGACACAAATCAAATATTTGTTTTTAATTTGCATTTGACGTTTGGATAAATTTCCGAACAATTTAATGAATTAAATAGATAACTGATATTTTTGTCGACCATATTGTATTCAAAATAAAAACACTAAATCACCACAATACACCAAAACACTTTTACTTTTACACTGGACGCGCGTTTCGCTAACCATGTTAGCATCATCAGCAGATGATTATAAACTAAAGTACAATCTACAAGTTGAGCGTTTATATACTCGCTCAGTGGGCACCGAGTGGGCGTGGCAAAAACTAGCCAACCGAGTCAGAGCCACTGAGCGTAACAGTTAGATTTCCGCCACTAGAGTAGTAGGAACAAAAGAACTTGAAGGAATTGGACCGTTGACTCTGTTCATACTATCTTTACATTTATTAATTCTGATGCTTTCATATGCATCTAATTGCCTGTAATTTGAGACTTGTTTAATTAATTTTAAATTATTAAGATCTATACAATGTTCATTATCAACAATATGTTCGGCAACGCAAGATTTATCCGGTCTACCGTATCTTATCTGAGCTAAATGTTCTTTAAATCTAGTTAATATTGATCTTCTAGTTTGCCCAACATATTTCTGATTACAATCTTTACAAGAAATTTCATAAATACCCGACCTTTCCAGTGGAGGTGTTTTATCCTTTTGATTACCTAATAATTGTTGTAATTTATTATTAACTCCTATACACAAGTTTATAATTGACATTTTAAAAATTCCTTTTTAGACCACGGGCTAACTCTCTATCAAACGGTATCGAAAAATATTTAGACGTATCTTTCTCCACTTGAAAAGTCGAATTTTCAGAAATCATTAACCTATACCTACGTTTTCTAATTAATTTATCAACTAGTGAAGGAGAATATCCATTACATTCAGCTACATTCCTTAATTAATGATTAATGTAATCTCTTTCTATTTCATATCTTTCGTTGGAAAGTGGGAAACTAAGTAATCTATTATATCTTCCCACTTTCCAACGAAAGATATGAAATAGAAAGAGATTACATTAGGAATGTAGCTGAATGTAATGGATATTCTCCTTCTTTAGTTGACAACAAATGAAAAACGTAGGTATAGGTTAATGATTTCTGAAAAAATCTGACTTTCAAGTGAATAAAGTATATAAACGCTAACTCCGAATATATTTAGTTTATAATCATCTGCTGATGATGCTAACATGGTTAGCGAAACGCGCGTCCAGTGTAAAAGTAAAAGTGTTGGTGTATTGTGGTGATTTAGTGTTTTATTTTCAGAAATATGTTGGGCAAACTAGAAGATCAATATTAACTAGGATTTAAAGAACATTTAGCTCAGATAAGATATGGTAGACCGGATAAATCTGCGTTGCCGAACATATTGTTGATAATGAACATTGTATAGATCTTAATGATTTAAAATTAATTAAACAAGTCTCAAATTACAGTATTAATTAGATGCATATGAAAGCATCAGAATTAATAAATGTAAAGAGCGTATGAACAGAGTCAACGGTCCAATTCCTTCCAAGTTCTTTGTTCCTACTACTCTAGTGGCGGAAATCTGAACTGTTACGCTCAGTTGGCTCTGACTCGGCTGGACTAGATTTTGCCACGCCCACTGGTGCCCACTCGAGCGAGTATATAAACGCTCAACTTGTAGATTGTACTTTAGTTTATAATCATCTGCTGATGATGCTAACATGGTTAGCGAAACGCGCGTCCAGTGTAAAAGTAAAAGTGTTTTGGTGTATTGTGGTGATTTAGTGTTTTTATTTTGCTGTGTAACACCAAAGGTTCCAACCCTCAACTGTAATCATATTGTATTCCATAAAATATTCTTGTATTATTTTTACTATGTTGTATAATTATTATTCAATTTCGCATGATTAATGTATTATCATGCATTACACAATTCGAAACGTTAATTATCTTTGAAAGTGCTTTTAGCTGATATAATATTCAGGAGTAAATGAAATTTTAATCCGGCTATACCGATAGCTGTATTGTATACAACAAGATGTGCAAATTGTGCGATTTAGTTCAGAAATTTCATATAGTTTAGAGCAATAAATACTGATTTAGACGTTTATAGAGGACATTTGTTTATTATTTAAAAGAAAGTTTTCTTGTTCTTAACAAACACGTGTAGAATTTTTTTAGAATTTAGAATGCGTGGGAGGGGGTTAATCACTTCGACCTTACAGATCCATTGTGTCCCCCTTTCTTGAATCATAACTCATCATACAGTCCCAGGGCTTTGACAAAAGCCAGTATCTGGGACGGTTTTATAGCTGATATAAGCTGTTCATTAAGTAAATGAAATTTTAATCTGGCTATACCTGATAGCTGTATTGTATACAACAAGATGTGCAAATTGTGCGATTTAGTTCGGAAATTTCTATAGTTTCAATAAATACTGATTTAGACGTTTATAGAGGACATTTGTTTATTATTTAACTGAAAATCCGACACCTCTACTTTTCAGACCAATAACATGCTTTTTAATGTTGACTAGTTACCATAAGCAACTGAGAAACTTTTCCGGAAATTTTTTTGGAGGCGCTTGAAAGATTTAGTTCCAATTTTTTGACAGATGGAAAAGGTAAACATAAGATCTACAATCATAATGTGAATGAACTACAATGTCTATATATTGAAATATTACCCATTTGAGTTTTAGCAATACCTTGGCCAACTTAACAAATTATATTTTTTCAAATTTAGGTGTGAAATTTTCTTGACCGAATTTAACGCTGCTTGGCTATTCCTGATAAGATGGCTATTTCTTGCACCGATATTTTAGGAGATAAGTATCCCTCGTCTTCGACTCGGGATAATTTTCAAAATATTCGTGCCCTCAAAAAAATTTCCGAAAATAATTTAAGCTCTTGTGATATTATAAGTGAAAGTTTTTCTGTTCTTAACAAACACGTGTAACTCCAGGGACTTCTTGAAAGATCAAACAAACTATATAACTATAGCACGTGTATCGTTCTTTTGTAGTTTCTTTCTAGAGAAGTAAAGAATTTATTTCTTTATAAAAACAATCTTTTTTCAGACAATATACAGGGTGTTTCAAAACAAACGCGAAAAACTTCAGGGGGTGATTCGTTGTTCAAAATAAAGGGTAGTTTGCTTCATAAACGTTGGGTCAAAAGTCAACCATTAGGGAGATATTGCGGTACAAAGATGGCGGAAAAATAATGTTTTTATTTTTTATCTTGAAAACGAAAAGAGATAGACTAATAAAATTTTATGAAAGCATTACTGTTATGAAAACACACTTTCTGGTAATTTTTTCACTTTTTTAAAATGAGTGGAAGGGGTTCAAATAAACTACCCCTATCATTCTTGTTAACGAAATTTAAAGAAAAATCTTATCAAACACATGCAAAAAAATTAATTTGGATAGTTTAGTTTGTTTAGAAACTTTTTTATCTCTTGTATTTTTTTGATAAAACTCACCGATCTGAAATTAAAAAATAAAATGTAAAACATTACATGTCAGGACAAAAAACATTTTCTGATAAAGAATCTAGTGGGCTGCTGTAATTTTTTTAGGAAAAAATCTAGTCGGCCGCTGTTACTTTTTAGGATGTTCCTAATATTATTTTATTTGACATTACTCTACTGCAATACGTTATTATCTAGAAGATTATTATTATCGTTATTATCACTAGATTCTTAATCTAAAAATGTTTTTTGTCCTGACATGTAATGCTTTACATTTTATTTTTTAATTTCCAATCGGTGAGTTTTATCAAAAAAACACAAGAGGTAAAAAGTTTCTAAACAAACTAAACTATCAAATTAAAAGCTCATTTGCATGTGTTTGATAAGATTTTCTTTAAATTTCGTTAGCAAGAATGATAGGGGTAGTTTATTTCAACCCCTTCCACTCATTTTAAAAAAGTAAAAAAATTACCTGAAAGTGTGTTTTCATAACAGTAATGCTTCCATAAAACTTCATTAGTCTATCTCTTTTCGTTTTCAAGATAAAAAATAAAAACATTATTTTTCCGCCATCTTTGTACCGCGATATCTCCCTGATGGTTACTCAGATCAAATAATGTAAATGAAAATATCTAGGATAATCTTTGTTTGAGGGGTAGACAACCTTAATAGTATTTTTTGAAGAGACATGAATTCTCCATTGAATATCGTAATAATATACTGGGTGTTCCATTTAAAATAAAAGAGTAACATGCTTTTAAAGGTGACTAATGTTAAACATTAATTTTGTCTCACAATGTATAACTTTTTGGATCAAGTTTTAATTTAATTTAAAGTACTAAGTTACTTTAAGTTAAATAGTTAATTTAACTACATATTAGGCTGTACCGGGTAAATTCCAATTTAGGTAGCTTTTATTGTAATTTAAAAATTATTCTTTATTTCTAGAAAATCTCAAATATGTCAAAAACCTTACATTTTAGTCATATACTTTTCTTATTAAACTCACCTTTTTTTGCTCCCAGAATCTGAAAATAAATTAATATATAGGGTGTTCCGTTACAAAAAACACAATTTTGATATCGTCCCATTGCTGCCAAAAGTCACTAACTGCGTATAAAAATGAATTGCATTGCATAAAGATGTTATAGTTAGTAACTATTCGGTATTAAAATAAAACATAAATAGCCAGAAATCGTAGTTAATGACTTTTGCAATCGATTCTCCGCTTCAAAACATAGTTAGTGATTGAATTTGGTTATTCGGAAAAATGTTAGTTAGCGACTTTTGGCAGCAATAGGACGATATGTAACTTTTTTGGTGATACCCTGTAAAACTATATTTTAAAAAGTGCTCTGAATTAACCTACATATGCTCACAAAATTTCATTTCAATACAAACTGTCGTTCTCCTTGGAGCTTCCGCGGCGTATGAGAGGCGCCACCCAGTATATATTTATTTCTATCGTAAGCATTAAAATACAAATCACGGAAATAAAGTGACCATAGCCTTATATCAGACAAATTCAAAATAAAAGATTAACTCCCGACTCTTTTATTTAGGCTGCATCATTTTCGGCTCGGACCAAGAAGTGGCCGAACTGATGAAGGCAGTGCGACGTTGCAACGCCACCGGCTGGTTCTCCTGGATCGGTTCGGACGGCTGGAGCGCCCGCTCCTTGGTGTCCGACGGCAACGAGGCCGAGGTCGAGGGCACGCTCTCGGTGCAACCCCAAGCCAATCCCGTGCTCGGCTTCAAGGAGTATTTCTTGTCGCTCAACGTCGAGAACAATCCGAGGAATCCGTGGTTTGTGGGTAAGTGGCAGCCATGGTACAAAGAATACAAGGTATGATATTGCGCAGGTTGGTCGCTACGTCACAGGTGATAACAGGCGCTATTGGTCAGCACGCTCCGCGCGCCAGTTCAAATCGTCAAGATATTGTTATAAACCTGTTTTTTTGTTTATATACCGTCATTGAATTATCGCTAAGCAAGTTACTGTGGAGCAGTGCGTAAGGAGTCGGGCTAGGAAGCGAGAGACCGGAGTTCGAATCTCGGCCGGGACATAACTTGTTATTTATTTTTTTAAATACTGTTGTATTCTATAGTTTATTTTTGTAGTATAAAAAAAAAGAACTATTTATCCTTATTCTATTTATTTTTTAATCTCCGGTATTAATATAAATTGATTGTTGGTACAATACCTCATTTAATATAAAATAATATTCTACTTTTTGAAATGTATCGGGCCCTAATTGTACCTAAATGTAATATATTTTTAATGATATACCATATTGTAAACTATTTAATATTTCAGTCACTTAAAAAGTTAATTTGCATTGAATAATTGCCTACCATTAAAGGAAATTTGAGCTGGGCAATTGAGCTTGGGCAAATTCTGGGTATGCAAATACTTCCTCTAAATTTTGGGTTTCGTTCAACCGATTTATTCTCAAAACCTGAAACATCTACATATAAAAAGAAGCACAGGTTACTAATTATAATAAACTTCACCCTTGGAATTACTTCCACTAATTATAATAAACTTCCCCTTGTAATTACTTCTACCACAATTCCAATACATTCATCTGCATTGGCATTTTTCTACTTTTTTCGATGGGAAACAATAAAATTCCCAACATTTTTTAAATGATGTAACAATTCCTCTTGTGGTTACTTTTCCATATATATCCCTCATCTCTGTCCTCATGTGAAATCAGAGGCAATGAACATGAAAATTATTTACCATAAACATCGCAAACTAAAAACCTAATAAACAATTTTATAGGTACCGAATATAAAAATAAATTTAGTATTCTTATTCCCCTATTATGGTCCAAAGTCCAAATCCATGTTAATAGATAATTATTATTTTTAAATATATTTTTTTTGGAACTTCTGGTTTTAGTAATTATTAAATTAAACGAACTAAAAAGTCTTAAAAATAAACAATTCTTAACCATAACCCCAAAAAATGCAGATCTCCTGTCAACTTTCTTTATTTTTTATTTATTCCTCATTTTCCTAGTGACGTCACAGGTGGTATGCGCGAACTGAACGAAATTGGAGCCGCTATCGATCATACCTTGTATTCTTTGTACCACGAGTGGCAGCTGATAGCTAGAAAATAAGTGATACAGTTTAGGTTGGAATTTTTGGTGTGTTAAAATAGTCAAATAAAAGAGATATTCACTATAAAATATCAAAATACTTTAAAATCTGGACGGGCAATTCGCTAACCAAAAAGGCATATAGCATATAGCAGACCAGATAAGATTGATATTTATTTTTGATAAAAATCGTTACATAAATGTTAATAATTTAAAATTATTTCGGTTTTTTGCGGTGTATTCCAGTTTATTATTGTTTTTTTTTAGTTTATTAGCGGATTTTATTTCTTTTAATATTTTTTGGCGTCACTTCCCTTTGCTTTTCTCGCACAAAACATATCTGGCAAAAGCAAATTCATCGTTTAATTTAACTATAATAAACTTTTATATTTTTAATGACCCTTCTATATATCATTATTTGTTCCAACAAAATATTTTTGTTTGAAATATAGATTTTTATTTTATTTCTGTATCATGGTTCTCAAAATAAAAATATATAAATAAATATAAGTAGAATGAGTTTAAAATCTCAACAGCCGATATAAACATATATTTTTAGTCTATAACGCTATCACTAGCCAACATGGCGGATTTTTAATTCATTCTTTTATAAAACTGACATGGATTCGGACACAAATCATCTACATTATATCATATTTGTACCTGTAAAGAGAGAAACTCGTGTTTCGAAAATGAATCGTCGATAAATGGAAACCTTGTTTCCAAAATGTTTCGATTTGTACTGTATTCTGTGTACAAAGTCACCTGTCAACAACGCCAATCAAAACTTATGGTCAAAATAATTAAAACGTTTTTATTTACTTATTATAACACAATTAAAACATAAAAACATGTATTCCATTGTGGAAAAAAGGAAAAAAAGGTTTGCTGGTAACATCTTTCTTCGGTCTCCTGTTGGGTATGGGTAGTGGCTGTTATTACATTTATTTCTAAAACAAATCATCTCTGTAATGCGTATAATAAATAATTATTAAATCGAATAAGAAAAATATCTGTATTTGTTCTCACCGTATGTCCTTCCTTCTGCTTTTTTAATTATAGTACTATAAAAACCTGAAGAATGCTTAAATGCAAAAACTGTAGAACTAAATCAAAACAATAAAGTAAGGTTATGTTCTCATATGACAAAATATCAAATAAATTATGGAAACTTTTCAGGCACAAAACGGGTACGAAATCTGTAAATGTGAGCCACATCTGCTTCTTAAAAGTTTCGAAAAATTTGTGACACTAATATCTTTATTATTATAGCTTATGTAGTGAAACCATATTTTGGTAAAATGTTTCGAAACAAAAGGCGATTTATATTACGAAACATACCGGGTGTTGCATCGTCGAGCGGGACATAGGAAATCCCATGTAAATTTTACTGGGGTCAATTATTGGCTTCCCGAATTATTTTAGAGAATAATTCTATTTAGGTTTATTGAAGAGCACTAAAACCCACATTCAAAAGAATAACTTTAGATATTTTTGATTAGCCCGTTTACGAGTTATCGCCGATTTCTTTTTAAATATTTCTCCTTTCTTATGGCCCTGTATTTACTTATGAACACCAGTCAAGGTAAAAGATAACTGTCAAATGAAGTTGTCATTTAATAGTACCTAAATTAATGAGTTATTGAATATTGTAATAATACTATAATTAACCTTGTAATTGATTACTCTATTTTACTTTAATTCATATTAATTTGTATGAGTTTTCAATAATAATAAAGCACTAAATAGGTAAATTTCTGAAATGACAACTTCATTTGACAGTTATCTTTTACCTTGACTGGTGCTCATAGGTAAATACAGGGCCATAAGAAAGGAGAAATATTTAAAAAGAAATCGGCGATAACTCGTAAACGAGCTAATCAAAAATATCTAAAGGTATTCTTTTGAATGTGGGTTTTAGTGCTCTTCAATAAACCTAAATAGAATTATTCTCTAAAATAATTAGGGGAGCCAATAATTGACCCCATTAAAATTTACATGGGATTTCATATGTCCTGTCCGACGATGCGACACCCGGTATGTATGAAAAATGTGACGAAACTGTTTCGCAATGTTTCTCAGTACAGATTTTGTTTCGATTTTTTGTCTAAAAATGCTACTTGGGCAAGTATGAAACACACGTACGCCAGTCTGTGGACCCTTGAATAAAAAGATTAAGGAAAGAGCATATCGGTGTACGCCATTTTTTCAATCATGCGGTATATTCTTATTATATATTACTATCGTAATTTACTCTAACCCCAGCATCGTTAAATTAACTCTAAACTTCCCGAAACATTTTGATAACATATTATCGTAACAATTTCAGTCGCACACGAAGGTGTTCATACTCAGATAATAGGAGAGCATTACGTGAAATCAGCTCCGTATCGATTGTTCAACAAAAAGAAACATGACAAGCATAAATTTCTTTTCAATACGAGAATATTTTTCCTGCATTTGACGTTCCAATGTATCGCGTTTACGGAAATAACTGGTCTCGTTACGTGTATTAAGAAACTTTCTGCTTTCAACCAACTTAATTGGTATTGTTAATGAAATGTGTCACGTGTGTTACTGACATTGAGGGAAACTTTAATAAAAGCTATACAAAATTATTAAGAGTAGGCGTGGCAAAATGTGGTGTAAAATATTTTTTTGTAATTGTAAAAATGATATTGGGAAACTTTGCACAGTCATTTTTTTGAATATCGTCTGTCAAAATGTTCCTTGATTACAAATAGAAGCATATACTTTTCTTAAATAAAATACTGGTACACCCCTATATTTTTTTTATTTTTTCAGATAAAAATAAACGAGATTTGGTTTGTTAGTATATGACATAAATTAAGATTGATTGACGTAATCAATTGTTTTTGGTCGCTTCCTGTTTCACCGGAAATTACTACAACTTTTGAATTTTAAATGGCACCCTCGGTATGTTTTTACTTTATTCGATAGAAAATGACATTCTGAATAGAATGACATATCATATGTCAACTTTTGACATCCTCGCTGAATAAAAATCGTATTTTAAAATTCAATCTAGAGTACCATGGCTATGTTAAAAACACTAATCCTTAATCAAGGAGCCTTGGAAAAATAGATTTGGTCGTCTAATGTTTTTAGACACAAACTGTCCTGGTCAGTTAGAAAATGCTCAAATCGTATGTTTAACCATATCTCATTTTTTTCAAATGGAACGAGAGTGACTCATTAGCATATTTGCAAAAGTATTTTTTTACGAATAATTTGATGCCACACACTTATTTCGAATCAAATTTTAGTTGTCATATACTAACATACCAAATCTCGTTTTTTTAACTGAGAAAATAAAAAAGTTATAGGGGTGAGCCACTTTTGAGACGCACCCGGTATATGAGTTATTAAACTGATGAATACATGGTTAACACTGAATAAGACCGTCAAAAACTCATGATTAATACTCTCGAAAAATAATGTGAGTATTCAATTCTAACGAACTATTAACCTGGTATAAATTTCTTTCTATTTTCTAATAAAATAAACATCTCATCAACGAAATTAAATAACGATATAATAACGTTCAGTAAATATAAAAGGATATCTCATATTATAACATATAACAAACCATGTTGGTCTTGTTGATCAGCAGCAGAAAGTGCATCATTGTATTTTGATTGGAATACCGGAACAATACGGCTGACATTTCTAAAATACATTTTATGTATAAATATCTATTTAATTGTTTCATATTTTCATCAGAAACATCTATTCAAACCAATTTTTTGGCATTCAAAACTTATTGTGCATAATTTATCACTTTATGATACTCATTTTAATATTTTAGCAGTTGCACGAGATTATTGTTATTTTTAATTCTCTGGTTATTAAAAATATTTACGTTTTCAGTTGTTTTAATCTATAAGAAAAGGGTTTAAACCATTGTCTGCTAAAAGATTACAATAATTAAATGGATTACTAATTGAAATAAATATTGTTACTCCATCCAATAATTCGTTCAATCAAAAATTAAGTACATATTCTAGTTCAAAATTTATTTTATCATCAGCAGTAAGTTCGGAAAATACTTTTATTTTGCCTTTCTATTAAATAGTGCTTCATTTACAGTTTTCTTAATATCGAAAATGAAGAAATTGCTTAAAACATATTTTTACTACAACTGGGGAGAGTAACCTAAATAAAATTGTAGGTCTCTGTCTTTGAGTAATTAGGACACTCAAGTTCAGAATGTGAAACGTACTTCATTTACCAGCAACCGTGTGTGTAAGGTCGATGCTAAAGTAAATCTCTCATCTGTGTTAATTTAAATAAAGCTGATTCGAGTGTTCTTAAAACTGTTTACTCCGCTCGCGTTTAGTCTGACATTTGCTCCCAGAATATCTTAGCTTTAACCAACGCTGCTTATTTACCGCTGTTAAATGTTCTTTGACCGTTTATAGGAGACTGTAGAAAGGTACTTTGATACTATAATTTTGGTCAAACGTTTTAACAGTAAATTCACATTTCAGTTTCAACGAAAATAATTACAGATAGAATGTTAAAAATACCCTTTATTACCAGTTGAAGGGTTTACAGCTCATGCCACGTTGAATTTAGGTATTAAACCGGACTGGCATTATCTTGATTATAAACTGTAATAAATCGACTTAGTCTATAATTAATTTCAAATTTATAAAACTTATTTTAGAATATGGATCCAATGAAGAAAATATTCTTAAGATTTTATTCGATTAGCTAGTGCTTTCAAAAAAGCTTTTTTTATCTCTGTGTCTGTATCTGTCTCGCTGTTTCCTCATTACAGAGATTTGTGATCATCTCAATCAACAACTTATACCGCTCAACCCATAAACCAGCAACCCTGTAAAACACACGAAAATGGGACATCCTGTACTCTGTAATAATTACGGGAGTCAAGTTCTTAATGTGAAACGTACTTCATTTAGCAGCATCCTCGGCTATGGTCGATACAGAAGTAAATCTCCCAACCGTGGTAATTTAAATTAAGCTGTTTTGAGTGCCTTTAAAACTGGTCTTCGCTCAAACATTTAATATAACGTATCCTAATCTTCCAAAAACCAACGCTGCTTACGTCCTGCTTACTTCCGACTATTAAATGTTTCTTTGGCCGTTTGTGGAGAACTGTAGTCATTCCGCGACTATTTTGGTGAAACGCTAAAGCAGCAAATTAGCATTTATGACAGGTTTTAGTAAATGTTACTGTCTGGAAATAATTATGAGAAAGATATTAAGGATCCGCTTCATTACCAGAAAGGCTGTATGTTGTAATGAATTTAGAGGTTTCATTCAGACCTTCTAAAAAAAATGACTACTAATTAAAATAACTCCACATATTCATTCTATAGAGCATTGTAGCATTTTTTATTTCCTTTAATAAAATTGAATTTAAAAATCTATTTTTATTTAAATTTCTTAGTATTGGCGCCATCTATTTGCTAGATGCCAAAGATACCAAACTCCATTTGTTACAGCTCACTTGTCTCGATATTTAATTTTTATTAGCGCATCTATTCGCTAGATGTCAAACTTCATTTATTACAGTTCACTTGTCTTGTTTATTAGCGCCATCTATTCGCTATATGCCAAACTTCCTTAATTGCATTTCACTTGTCCACTTCGCTGTGGATTGCGATTTTCTGTTCTAATGATTTCGATCATATGATATCACTTTTTCTCTCTCATTTTGTCTGTGGTGAAAAGGTTTTGGCTTCGGTTCTGAAACTGAGAAGACGGCCTTTTTTTTTCTGAGAATTTGGATCTGAAGAAGACGCGTGTTTCGGCGTCCGACAAATTTTCCAGTGAAAAGCACTCTGAGTCCACTTTTCGATTTCCATTGCATGGGTATCCGATTTGGAAATTTGAAAACCTTGTAAAGTATGCAATCCAGAGTATAGATCGTATTTGTTTGGTTTCTTCTTGGAATGATCACCGTAAGTTTATCCGCCATTTTATATAGCCCTATCTAACTAAATTCTATTTCAGTTATTTCCGTTTTTTATTTCGTTTATTTGAGTATTTAATTACTGGTTTGGATCGGCATATGGTTTGAATATATTTATGTAAAGCTGATTTTCAGACCGTAAGTTGTTTTTTTATTGAGTATCTGTCCTGAGAACTATTTTTTATTTATAGAGTAACTACCACATGGTACTCAGTAATTACCACATGGTATGCAGTAATAATGCAGTAATTATTGTATGTTTCACCCACTTTCATTTTGTATGGACCTATGCAGACCTTAAGACAGTGTTCCTGACATTACAATCGTTCTTTTGGCTGATATCGAAGACTTCTCCTGCCATAGTCATCTGCATCCACTTCTGTTAGTCTGGAAAATACCTAACTACCTGTTTACATCATAAGAAACTATATACAGATAAGTCTCTCTTAAGTTTGATACACAAGGTACGCGTTTTATTTTATAATTTTTGAGACAAAAGATTTAATAACCTGGTAAATTATCACTATTTATCCCATATATTGTAGGTCAAAATTATTTTTTATTTAACGTTATAAGTTATAATTTGATTCGTACAGTACACTTATAGCTATGATATTTTATATGAAAATTATTAACACGTATTCATTTTAAAGGTTTTTGTACACGACATGTTTCGAAACATCATCGTATTGAGACATACATAAATTTCACCTGTTTATATTAAGTAGCTTACTTAGTTCATAGAATACAGTTACTAAATTCAAATCTATTTAAAATAACTTGCGGTTTTATTGGGATCACTGTGACTAATTGATGATACTTGTGTTCGTTTTCAATAAATGTTTAATGTAGGATAGTTATTTCTGACTTTTATTCTTGATAAACATAATAGACCCTTAATGCTGTTGATTACTTTATTTTAGCTATGTTGTGATATCGTATTTTTCTTTTTGGTTTCTTACTTTACCACTCTCATAAACAAAGTAAGTGGCGCCCTTTTCACTGTCTTTGACCATACCTATTTGAATTCTTAACATCAATATTAAAATCTCTGCAGCCTATATATTATCATTTTTTTTAATTTTTAACAACATTAGAAAGTCACTGTGAGTCAGAAGCCTTACCTACGAACCCAGCTTTCCTCTAACCCTGAGCAACGGATTTTTTTTTATTCTATTTGGGTAACGACACAAAAATCGTCACAGCATTATATATATATTTTTTTCCGTGCCCCTGTATGTTTCTCCAGTGGACATTCTGCTTTTCCTTTCCCTGATCCAGAGTTTTAGTGCACTACGGGCCGTACATTTGGATATTCCTAGGACTGGCTCTGGACGAAGATAGGATGCCGATGATCCTTGCCTAGCTAGCTCATTGGCTTTTTCGTTGCCTTGGCTGCCGCTGTGGCCCGGCACCCAGAATAATTTAATTCTGTTCCTTCATGCCAGAGCTCCCAGTTCACCTAGGCATTCCCGGACGAGTCTCGACGATGCCTTTGGGCTCGAGAGCCATATTAACCATATATAGTCTACCAAATACTACAAAATTATTTCTTCTGTTTCGAATAAACATTTCTATTTCATTTGAAATGAACCACCAACTTTGTTTAATGAAACAAATATAAAAAAATAAATTTAGTTTAGTACTCGCGCAAAGTATATTCTTTGTTAAATCTATTTTGATATCAGTTCCCCCAATTTATTTATGTGAGACATACTGCATTTACCAGCACCTATCTATATGGCCGATAGTAAAGTAAATCTCCCATCTGTAGTAATTTGAATTAAGTTGTTTTAAGCACTATTGAAGCTGGTCTCTCATCTGATTCCAGTCTAACTTATCTTGAACTTCTGAAACATTTGGCTAAAGCTAAAACTGTTTACGACTGTTAAGTCGACTATTGAGTAAGATGCTTTTAATCGTTTGTAGAAAACTGCAGGAATGTTCCGACTATTTTGACCAAAAGTTATATACGTTTATTATAAAATCTATAGAGAATTATACCTGAACTTAATGTATTATAAAAAGGGTGTCATTAGATATTTAATTTCACTAAAACTCTGGATCAGGCAGCTAAAAGCAGAATGTCCACTGGAGAAACAGACAGCCACATATTTCTTGTTTTGAATAACCACCACGATTCTTTCTACTTCGATTGAAACGAAGTAGTCACACTAGTTATTTCTAAATTTGGGGTATTTGCAGAAGTGTTTGTGCATTTTTTGTCAAATGTGTAAAAAGCACCTAGCATCAATTGTTCGAATTTAACCTGTACTGGCTATGTTTTTTATGAAAACTGGCCAGAATTCATTCAAATAACTCTGTTTAGTATTAAACGACATTATGGAGCGTAAACATCTTAACAGAGACGAAATGCTAAGTACCATGGGTATGCTTGAAGCTGGAATGCGCCAAATCAACGTAGCTAGAGCATTAAATACAACGCAAAGTGTAATATCGCGATTAAGTGCACGCTATCGTGAAATTGATGATGTTGCTGAAAGGCACACAAGGCGACATCGCATTACTAGCCCTCAGCAAGATCATATTTTACAATTAAATGCTCGACGCCGACCGACTCTTACTCAACACCAGAGCTTAGTTTAATTCTCCAGGAAACACATAATGTAACCGTTAGTCCTGACACTGTTCGCAATAGATTAAGAAAGGTCAACTTAAGAAGCAGATGCCCCTGGAGAGCTGAACCCTTAACGAGAGGAAATCGAGAGGTACGATATTTGTGGGCTCAAGATCATGTTCAGTGGTCGAATGAACAATGGGCCAATGTTCTCTTCACGAATGAGTCACGCATCCGGATTCGAGAAGGCTAGGGTATGGAGAGAACCGGGAAATCTTATTCGGTTGGATCATGTTCAGGAAGTGCACCCTTATCAAGGTGGAATAGTTATGGTCTGGGGAGGAGTCCAGTTAGGCCGAAAAACCGATCTCGTTTTTCTTGAAAGGTTTCTAATAGGAATCACATATCGTGATTTAATTCTTGAGCCTGTCGTGTTACCATATACCAATGATTTTGGGAGAAACTTCATTCTCATGCATGCCAATGCACGGCCTCATAGAGCCAGAGTGGTAAGTGAGTTAATCAATGCTCATCAATTAAACATCTTACCCTGGCCGGCACAATCTCCTGACCTCAACCCCATCGAGCACGTATGGGACGCGGTCCAAAGAAGAATTTTGAGAATGGGTATGCCTCGTGAAACTCGTAGGGATCCGGTTCGGGCCGTGAATGCAGCGTGGCAGGCTGTACCTCAAGAAGAGATCGACCAGCTTATCGAGAGCATGGAGAGACGATGTAGGGCTGTATTATGTATAATTCGCTAACCATGTTGCTAATCTTCAGCAACTAATAAGCCATATGCTGACAATGTTGCCATGCTTGGCCAGTGCTAACTGAGCGCCTATATAAACGCTCAATTTATAGATAATAGTTTAGTTTCAGTAGTTCAATCATCTGCTGATGATGCTAACATTGTTACCGAAACACGCG
The DNA here is from genome assembly GCF_002938485.1 of Sitophilus oryzae. Taxonomy (NCBI): domain Eukaryota; kingdom Metazoa; phylum Arthropoda; class Insecta; order Coleoptera; family Curculionidae; genus Sitophilus; species Sitophilus oryzae. The sequence goes on from NW_022146977.1 coordinate 593,223, forward strand.
TCCAGTGCCAAAGTAAAGTGTTTTGGTGTATTGTGGTGAATTAGTGTTTTTTTTTGCTAGAAACTAGCTTAACAGAAAAAAATGGGCCTGTTATGTGGCTCGGATCCGACTTACAAATATCAGATGACAAGCTCACACACTACCCAATTTTTTATCCAACCTGACTAAATCAACCCAACCGTCTAACCGAATTGAATCATGTATAGCCGATTTTACAAACTTTAACAAAATTACTAGTTTCTTTTTGCGGGCGATTTTTTATTTGCAAGATCGTTAGGAACGCAAGAAAGCAACTTAGAATTTGCATAATTGTGTTATGATAATACATCTAGGTCGTTATTTCTTTTTTCCTTTTCTGCTATTCCTGTATGTAATTCTTGGCTGCAAATATACGTGTAGTTTCGGGTAACTACCTGCTCACATACTTCGCAACCGATGGTTACATGTTTCTATTCTTTTGTACAGGCATATTTTATTTTAAAACCATACTTAAAGTTTATTAAATTTTGACCCAATTTAAAAGTAAGTAAATTATATTTATGTAAAAGAGATTCGGTTATTTTCTTAAAAGGATCTTAAAAAAACCTTTCCTGTAAATTGAGACCTTGTCTTTAATTTATTTTAATTACTTTTTGATACAGGTCATTAATTTTATCATTACTACTTTAAGTAATTGTTGTTAATAAATTAAGTTTAATATTGTAATGGAAACTCTGCAAACTCTTAACGAAATACATTATTATTTATCAAATTCTATAAGTAGTTTATTAGAATGTATTTTCTTTCCACTAGTTCGTTGTATATTTCTAATAAATAACAACACTGGAATTAGGAGAATTGGTAATAGCACATTTGAAAAAGTATATGCTTTTACCTGCGAATTTTGTAATAAACATTTTAGTGCAAAGAAGAGTTTAGCATGGAATTTAAAATCACATGCACAAGTGGCACAAGGTAATTGACGAAATTATCAAAGAAGAGAAAAAAGCAGAGTCAGAAAATTCAAAGCAGAGTCAAGAAATTATCAAAGCAGAGTCAAGTGTAAGCATTGTCATTCAGGGTATTAGTAATGATGTTGCATAGACTTTGGCTGTGTCTTTCTTTGTCCTCTAATAATCGAAAATTTGATCTTAATATCCTTGATTGAGGGATAAAGAACTATTTTAGGTAATGGTTCAAATAATACCAATATCCCTGTACAAAATATTAGAAAAAATATCATATTATTATTATGTATGATTTTGTGACACATTAGAGACTTTGTAACGCATTAGATATTTACTAGAAATTGAAACATATTTTAAATATCTAGTAAATATTAGATTATAACAGAATAAACAACCTACACCAAATAATAATAATAATAAATAAAGCTTTATTGTACAAAAAGCCAAAATAGCTTCATCGACAAAGCATTTAAAAAAACAAACAATAGAACAAAAAATATAAAAATAATAAAAAATATCATACAATACAAATCATAGAATTCAAAAAAAATTACGTCATTAAAGTCACAAATAGAACATACATACATACATTGCAGATCACAAAAGAAAACGTATCAATAAAAATTTTGCAATTTAAAATTGTAAATGGTTATAATCACTTAATAGTTATAAAATATTTAGACTTTTAACCAGTGTGTGAGATGATCAAAATTTTAAAAATTCACAATTATTTAAGATTAAACATCAACAAAAAAGTCGTTTACCGCATATAGGGCCCTCTCCAGTAAATATGATTACAGAGCTTTGCGAAATGCGGGAAAGAATGAAAGCGACTTCATATTTAAAGGCAGGTGATTGTATATTTTTTTGGCATTGTACAGCATTGAGCGTTTAACTAGTTCTGAGCTCGGGGTTGGCAGATAAAGATCGTGCTCCGCTTTCCTAAGTGGATAGTTGTGAGGTGGCCTTTCGGGAATACCAGATATGTGCTTGCGGATTAAGCAAACGGATTCAAAAATGAATAAAGAAGGTAGAATCAGTATTTCGAAATTTTTAAAGAAATTCTGGCAGTGATTGTTCTACTGTTCAGTCCCAATAAATATCGAACTGCTCTCTTTTGAAGTTTGAAAATACGATCAAATTTTGTAGCGCAGCAAATACGCCAGAATGGAAGAGCATAACGAAGATGCGACTCAAAAAAGGCATAATAGACTATTCTAGAGGTTGATAAGTTAAGTTCCTTAGAAACTGATCTTAGCGCTAAACAGGCAGTGCTTAGTTTCTTTGATAAAGCTTCGATGTGCAAGTCCCATTTTAACGAGTTGTCTACAACAATTTCACAGAGTCCACGACGTCAATAGTGGTGTTATTAAGTTCAAAAAGTTGTATAGTACTTTTATATGACAAAAAAAATGTAAAACACACAAAACTTGGTATTCATTTCATTTATTCTTCCTTTATCTAGTATTCTCATTACTATTAAGAACGTTCTAACAAAATAAACCAAAAAACAATCAAACTTTAAAATAAACCGTAAAATAAACGTCTCTATATAGTTTAGCTGAGTATTGAAAATCATGGAATTAAGGGACAACAAAGGGCAACATTGTTGGGTATTCGACTTGACTAGTGGGACGCAGAACCTATAGTCTGTCCAACGAGAAGATCCTTGACAGTGATAGATGTGTCTGTCATTTTAATTTCAAAGTAGTTTATTTTATTTTACAAAGAAATAAGTTGGTACAACTGGAACGCATAGCAGGATATATTTAAAATTTGATTGACAAGATGACAAGTGATTACTTCAAAATATTGTGAAAAAAACTGTATAAAACTGAAAAATGTAATCGAGTTATTTTATTTAATAAAAACGGTATGTGTTAATACAAAACAAACAAGAACAAGGCACTACATACCAAAAAAATATAAAAAATAACTATTATTTACTTTCAAGCTTTATGAAACTACCCGCATTTATGATTATATTTATCAATATAACTTATGTACAAATACAAATTTGTAATATTCCACAGGTATAAATAAAACAACATAGGTAAATACAACAACTATTTTATTAATAATAACACCTACCAAATTTTATACCTTAAAGGTGGATTAATTACCTTTAATCTTAATTTTTTTAAACCAGTACCTTTTGACATTATTTTTCTGCACCAGTACTAAAATCCATTATTTACCTATCGTGTGATGTCGATATTTTACAGCTACTCCAGTTTTTAGTATGTGTTTAGTTTGATCCTTATATACGAAATGCACTTATCTACGACGAAATGGTATACAAACTTTATCGATGGCAACTTCATTGGTGTATAAGACTTTCTGCCTGGGCAGCGTGTATTAACCATAAACTGTGCTCTGGGCCTACAGTTAATTTTCACTCGATTTTTCCTCCACTTGACTTCAAAAGACACAAAACACACGTAATAATACGAATCAAAATGCATCATCTTTCAAAATGCAGGGTATTTAACAAAAGTTGACACAAAATTATAACCAATAATTTGGCAAGACTTTGACAAGCGTCAAAAATGACAAAAATCTAAAGGCGAGTTCATACGCATCGGCGTCCGTTTGTCGTTCATCGTTCCGTCAAACCAATAAAATTGAAATACGATCTGTCATTTTTTAAATAAACCAATAAAACTGGTTAAAAACAACAAGACACGACGCATGACGGATTTATATTTAAACCCATCCATAGATAACTTAAAAATTATTAGAAACTTTTTTTAGTAAAATAAATAGATTGGTATGGGACGTCATCTGCTTTTCTTCTGTCATCGTCTGTCGAAATCTTACCTGAGAAAAAAAACAGAGTATAATCTTTTTTGTTCGTACAATTGAATGAGTTTATTTGGATCAGATACAACAGAAAATTGGAAGCCAATAATTGGATGTGTTAAATTTGCATGCCCCATCAAAATAAGCCCCCGGCCATTAACATGTATGACGCAGTTTATCTCCAGTTTCATTTTCCCGATACGTACGTATCCTGTTGCTAATCTAGACCCGATTTCACCGACTACCGTAAAATGGGGTGAATAGAAACATAGTGGTGAATAGAAACAAAATTTCTGAAAAAAAATCAAATCACGATTAAAAATATTCAAAGTAAAAAAAGTCGACATATCTAATTTTTCTATCATTGGTAATACACAATAAAATGTAAAAACTATATTTTTATCTGTGGCAGCACTGTTTCTGTCAATCAGCTGATCAATAAATGTGAGATCGATTTATCACATATTTTGTATGGCGCGAAAACTTTATAAATAAAATATTTATTTTTAAAGTGATACATAAGCTGGTACATGTAAGTTGTCATATTATATGTATTATTAATTATTGTTAAACCTACTTAAATATGTAATAATTTACTGTTTCTAATCACCTTGTTGGAAATAGAATAGATAAAAACATTAACATCAATGTGTGTTTCTATTCTCCCGAATAGCAGGTGAATAGAAACACAAATGTTATTTTTATTTAATATTTATATGCATATTTTTCAAAAATCAAATTATATGTATACGCAAAGAACAAACAAAGTTTGTTTCTAAAGACCCATGTTTTAAAATATTCGGGAAAATAATACCACATTTTTATCAACCGGTATATCGCTAATAGCCTATGAAACTGTTTCTATTCACCCCATTTTACGGTACTTAGCATTTCTGGCATTTCAATCATTACTGCCATTCGGCATTCGCCGAATCGCAAAGTCCAGCAGGTATTTGATTAGCTAATCCGGTAAGGCTGAATATAAAGATTATAGATTACGGGTCACGTTTACCGGATTAAAACTATCGGCCGAGTAAACAGTATGATCGATCGACTGTCAAAAGTGGCACGTGCGGATGAGCCGAACGGGCACGTGGCACCACTCACCTGACTTTGTACCTGATTTTTTACAATGGGCGTGTAATTTGTTCCCACGCTATTATTTGAGTATCTGCCTGTTAAGAGTTAAATGTTTGGCAAATATAAATTATAAATAATATAGTCGGTCGTGTTTAAACTTGAAGTGAAAGAATTCTGATTGGTCATAGTGGTTTCACGCTACTGTTCATCTGAAAATTGTTAACCCCTGTGTGCCCCTGTCAATCAACGGAGAAAGTTAAAATCTATACTAATATCAAAGAGTAGATAAGACAAGAGGCGACAGTTTGCGCGGTACCTTTTATGTTTGAGTGGTGGGGAGAGTGACCTCGTCTCGCTTGTCCCTTTAAATTTTCGTAATTTTTTCGCGGGAAATTTGAAATAGACTATTATAAAAACTTGCCTGTATAGCTTATAAATAGTTACTGTATGGGTAAAGAAATAAATAGAAACAAAAAAAAATGAGTTTTCTAAATATTATATAAAATAAATTGATAATTAGAAACATATTTGTCGGGGAATAAAGATAATAAAAGCAATATTTTGTATATCGTTGGTAAACAAGAGAAAGTGACCAAGTCGATTTGTAAGTGAAGACCTGAACAAGTGTAATATCACAATGTGGAGTTTATGTACAAAAAAATAGAGTTGCTCAATTTTTATTTAATAAATTCTCGCGATTACAAGCTTCTAACCATGTCTTCGATCTATGGATTACATTTAGTTTAATAACATAATTATACAGTATTATATTCTCATTTTCAGCTACCAATACGGCGTCATCGGCATAGCATAAAATAGCAATTTCCTGGTCGCCCATACTGTATCCCTTCAGTAAACGTAAACGTAAAAGAAAACGTGTCAATAAAAATTTTGCAATTTTAAATTGTAAATGGTTATAATCACTTAATAGTTATAAAATATTTAGACTTTTAACCAGTGTGTGAGATGATCAAAATTTTAAAATTCAAAATTGTTCATGATTAAACATCAACAAAAAAGTCGTTTACCGCATATAGGGCTCTCTCCAGTAAGTATGATTTCAGAGCTTTGCGAAATGCGGGAAAGAATGAAAGCGATTTGATATTCAAAGACAGATAATTGTACATTTTTTGGCATTTTACAGTATTGAGCATTTAACTAGTTCTGAGTTCAGGGTTGGCTCCGCATTACTAAGTGGATGTTGTGAGATGGCCTTTCGGGAATAGCAGATATGTGCTTGCGGATTAAGCAAACGGATTCAAAAATTAATAAAGAAAAAAGAGTCAGTATTTTGAAATTTTTAAAGAATATGATAATTTTCAATTCTATCAATACATAACATGAACAATCACATAACATGAACAAGAAAGCGAAAATATGGGAATCAATATCAATTTTATATAGCGATGAGAAATTTTATCGCCACAACTTACTATGTAGTTTAACTACATAATGTCCTGTACTAGCAGACAATATCTTTACAGTGCAGAAATGTATTAGGGATTTATTATATTTATGACAGCTTGGCTAGACCCAGTATATGGGCCATAACTTAGATAGACTTAAGGCAAAAGCTCTAACTGGTATTTTATTGTCTTAGCTATATTCTCTCGTGCCAGACACTAAAAATAAATCTATCGATCAGTGATGTCAACGAAAGTTTTATATATAATGTTTAGTTTTATAGCACGTATATTTCTTGCTAAAAAGAATCTGGATATATCAAATTGTATTGTAAACTGCTGATGGACACATTCCATCCATTTCGAAAGGACCCAGTCCAGGAAAGTTTTCCCGCTATAATTCGGTTCTAACATATTTTTTTGATGACAATAATGTTATTTAATAATGAATTTATACCTCACAATCGAAGAATCATACTTCTTCAGCTAATGGTAAACTGCTGATGGACACATGCCATCCAGTTCGAAAGAATCCACTCCAGGAAAGTTTTCTGGTTATAATTCGGTTTTAATATATGCTTTTGATGATAATAATGTTATTTAATAATGAATTTATACCCTACAACCGAAGAATCATACTTCTTCAGCTAATGGTAAACTGCTGATGGACACATGCCATCCAGTTCGAAAGAATCCACTCCAGGAAAGTTTTCTCGTTATAATTCGGTTTTAATATATGCTTTTGATGATAATAATGTTATTTA